>NC_138131.1:24775700-25159700 GCF_964188305.1 Podarcis bocagei
GGAGAGATAACGATCCGGCGCTCCAGAATGCGGATGCCTTTATTAAAGCGATGGATGGGTGTTTCTTATCAAGTATTGACATTGATCTTGCACGGAAGGAGGTGCATGGGCTGAGACAAGGGAGGGCCAGCGTCAGACAGTATCATGCACGCTTTTTCGCCTTGGTCAGCGCCCTGGAATGGGACAGAGATTCGGCTCCTGTAAGAGACCTCTTTTGGGAGGGACTGCACAACTCGATTAAAGATGAGATAGCGAGGGGGGAGAGACCCCGAACCACCCAGGAGGTCGTTCAGAGGGCACTGGCTGTGGGGGTGAGGCTGGAAGGACGTCCGTGGAGCAAGGACGAAGGACGTGGAGGGCGCGAACCAGCCGGGGGCCCCTCCTTCTTTCCCAGAGAAGCAGCGCGAGCGCAATCCACGCCTCCGCCAGGAGGAGGAGCCGAACCTATGGAGGTTGGAGGTGCAAGGGCTCAGTCAGCAACCAGAGCCCTAGCACCGGCAGCAGTGAAGGCGAAGCCTCCTAGAGGGACCAGGAAGTGTTACGTCTGTGAGCAGCCAGGGCATATGGCGAAAGAGTGTCCCCAGAGGCCCCACAAGCTTACTGCAGCCTCAGCAATGGTGACTGCAGCAACGCAGCAGGGAGGACCACAGCAGGGAAACGACGATGTCTGGCTGGAGGAAGAGGCACTGGGGCCCAGCCAGACGTGTTAGTGACGCAGTCCCCAGAAGTTTTACAGCCAGTGAACCCCCTCCCGCCCAAACCAGTAGTGAGGCTCACAGCATCTCTCCAACTGCCCAATGGAATCACCATGGACGTGCCAATCACCATCGACTCCGGCAGCAACGCGGACTTTATAGGGCAGGAATTTGTCGACAGGCACGCTGTGCAGTTGCTGCCGGCCACACTGCCCCTGCAGGTTGTCACGGTGGATGGCAGGGAGCTGCTAGGGGGGCAAGTGGTGAAGCAGACGCCACCAATGGTGATGCGACTTGGGAATCACAGGGAAGTCATCAGCTTCAACGTCACTCAACTGTCTGACACGCCCATTGTATTGGGTATGAGTTGGCTGGACAAGCACAGCCCAACGATGGCTTGGTTCCAGAGGCAGCTGGTCTTCGGCTCTTCCTTTTGTGCTGAACACTGCATCGTACCCAGGCAGGAAGGAGAGGAAGAGGAATCACAGCTGCTGCTAGGCACGCTGCAAGCGATTCCCCACAAGTACGCAGAATTTCTGGAAGTTTTCTGCGAGAAGGAGGCGGACAGGCTACCCCCTCACAGACCATATGACTGCAAAATTGACCTGCTGCCGGGGGCGGCGCTGCCTAAAGGGAAGCTGTATTCCATGTCTGAGGACGAACTGCAGGAACTCAAAGACTTCATCGATCATAATTTGGAGCGCGGTTTCATCCGGGAGTCTAAGGCAGTGGGGGGCAGTCCTGTATTCTTTGTTAGGAAGCGAGACACGCCCCAAAAAAGACTCGTAGTGGATTACAGGATTTTGAACAGTGTGACCAAGCCGTCGGACTTCCCCATGCCCCGCATCGACGACCTCCTGGCGAAGGTACGGAAGGGAAAGGTGTTCACCAAGTTGGACCTGCGGGGGGCGTACAACCTCATTCGCATGCGGGAAGGTGATGAGTGGAAGACAGCCATGTTCACGCCACTGGGTACCTACGAATACAGAGTTATGCCTTTTGGACTGCAAAATGGCGCTCACGTTTTTCAAGCATTTATGCATCACGTGTTGGCGGGACTTCTCTACAAGACGTGCGTCTGTTTCTTGGATGACATCCTGATCTTTTCGGAGTCGCAGCAAGAACATGACAAGCACGTCAAGGAAGTGCTGGGCAGGCTAAAGCAACACAGGCTCTACGCCAAGCTGGAGAAGTGCCAATTTGACGTGCCGGAGGTGGATTTTCTGGGCTACAAGCTGTCTGCCAAGGGGCTCGCCATGGACAGCACCAAGGTTCGAGCGGTGTTGGATTGGAAGAGCCCACGCAACCGGAAGGAGGTCCAACGGTTTGTCGGCTTTGCGAACTTCTATCGCAAGTTTATCAAGGGCTTCGCGATGCAGACGGCGGCCATCACTGACACCCTTAGCTCCAAGAAGAAGAAGTTCATCTGGACAGAGCAGGCGGAGCAGTCCTTTCAGGCCCTCAAGCGTCTCTTCGCGTCGGAAGAGCAGCTGCTTCATGTCAACCCCAGCATGCCGATGAGGGTGGAGACAGACGCTTCGGACAGAGCAGTGGGGGCGGTCCTGCTGCAGAAGGACCCGCAGGGCGTGTGGCGGCCGGGAGCGTTTTACTCCAGGAAGCTCAGCAAGTCCGAGCAGAACTACACCATATGGGACAGGGAGTTGCTGGCCATTCATGCAGCGTTCAAGGCGTGGAGGCACTTTCTGATCGGCGCCAAGCACACGGTGCAGGTTTGCACGGACCACAAGAATCTGGAACACTGGCGCACGGCACAGTTCCTGAACCAGAGGCAGATACGTTGGGCTGAGTTCTTTGCGGACTTCGACTTCCGAATAGAGTATGTCCCGGGGGACACCAACATCATGGCAGACGCTCTCTCCCGCAAGCCACAGTATCTGGAGGACGCAACACCAGCGGCCGCCATGCACATCTTTGCACCGACAGTGTGGGCGTGCGCCGCGGCGACCGTGGACCTAGAGGCGGTGCGGCGAGCGTTGCAGGGGGACTCCTTCGCACAAACGAAGATGGCAGAGGTGCGAGGGGGCAAGGCAGCGGCCGACGGTTTCCAGCTACGAGATGGCTTGCTCATCCGTAAAGGGGCCATCTACGTGCCGGGTGACGAACTTCGAGCCAAGGTGCTACAGCAGCTGCACGACGCACCCACGGCCGGGCACTTTGGCAAGGAGAAGACGGTGGAATTAGTAGCCAGGGATTTCTGGTGGCCTGGAATGAGAGGGGAGGTCGCAGACTACGTAGCGAGGTGTGACACCTGCCAGAGGGCAAAGCCGGTGCACAAACCGCCAGCTGGACTGTTGGAGCCGCTGCAAACTCCGGTCGAACCTTGGGAAAGGGTGGCTCTGGACTTTGTCACGGATCTGCCCAGCTCAAGGGGCAAGACGGCAGTGTTGGTGGTGGTGGACCTGTTCTCCAAGATGGCGCATTTCATTCCGTGTGCTAAGGTGGCCACGGCGGAGCAAACCGCCAAACTGTTCATAGACCACGTGTTCAAGGTTCACGGTCTGCCACGGTCTATTCTGTCCGACCGCGGGCGGCAGTTCATCTCGAACTTCTGGCAGAAACTGATGGGCTTCCTAAACGTCAAGATCAATCTGGCGTCGGCGAGACACCCGCAGACCAACGGGCAAGCGGAGCGAGCCAATGCCATCATGCAGCAGTACCTGAGATGTTATGCAAACCAACAGCCTGCGACGTGGGTGGATTACCTGCCGCTTGCAGAGTTTGCCTACAACAACACGAAGCACGTATCCACGGGCGTCACGCCGTTCTTCGCCAACAACGGGCGGCACCCTAGAACCTTTCCGGGACTGGAATGCAGCGGAGAAGGGGAGCCGCAGTCAGCAGATGCGTTCGCGTCGGAGCTGCAGGAAGTCCACGATCAGCTGCGGCGCCACCTGGAGCTGGCTAAACACGCATACAAGGTACAAGCGGACAAACACAGAAGGGTTGGCGAAGAGCTCCACGTGGGAGACTGGGTCTGGTTAGCAGCCCACGCAGTGCCGGCCAGGTCGTTGGCCAAGAAGAAACTAGGGCATAAACAACTGGGACCCTACCAAGTCGAAGAGCAGGTCAACCCGGTGGCTTTCAGGCTGGCGCTTCCGGAGGGTTCCAGAATGCATCCGGTGTTCCACAGATCGGTGCTCACTCCCTACAAGGCACCGCACAGGTTCCAGGAACCCGGAACGGCGCCGAGTCCGCTCAGAGAAGGAACGGGGCTCGCGGGAGTGGCACAGGAGGAGCGCATCAACGAAGTCACGGAGATTTTGGACTCCAGATGGGGGGAAGAGGGAGTAGAATACTTTCTCGCCAGGGAGGGCACCCCGGCCAGTGCGAACAGCTGGGTGCCGGGCTACGCTTTAGACGAACCTCTGCTCAAAGACGAGTTTCATGCCCTCTTCCCACATAGACCTATGCCAGCAGACTTTTTCGACGACTGGCTTTTCACGCCCACGCTTTCGGACAGCACGTTCAGGGGGTTCGACTCGGACGAGGAACCAACACGAGACGTCCGTTCCCCGGAGGGGTCACCCTCGGGATCTGTCTCAGAACCCTCGTATTGGTGGGACGATAGGCCGGAGGAGCAGTTCCGCAGGAAGTGGCTGGACTGTTCCGGCCGAGCAACGCCGCCTGGAGGAAGTGCGGGAGAGACGGACATGGACATTTTCGGGGACGACCCTGGTTTCGAGCACGGCGGCACAGAGATGGAAGAGGAGGTGACTGTCGTCAACGAGAGCAGAGAGGAAGACCTGGAAGAGTTCCGCTGGAGGCCTGCCACGGGAAGCGACCGATATCCGACGTTCGTCCCTTTGCAACAGCAGCCCCCAGCTCCAGCACCGGAAGGAGGGGAGGGGGGACTGGGGGGCTTCGAGGGGGGGATGGATGTCAGGGGTTTAGGTGCAGAGGCACGGGCAAGGGAGGAAACAGAGAGCGAAGGGGAGGAGACAGAGGAAAGGATGAGTGATGACGACGACCCGAGATCTCCCAGTCTTTCCAGTGAATCAGAGGATTCACAGAAAGGAGCACCAGTGGCCAGGGCAAGGGGGGAGTCTAGGGAGGCACCCCAGGAAGATAGAGCCAGAGGAGACTCAGGGGGGAGCAGCTGGAAATCGGGACCAGCGTCACCGCCAGGAAGCAGGGAAGAGGAAAGGAGCCAGGAGGGAAGCGCTGGCAGCTCACCACAGGAGGGAGGGCAGGAGTCAGGAGTGGCCACACCTCCATCGGGGAGCGAAGAAACGGTTAAGAGGAAAGTGGAAGGTTGGGCGCGCGCGCCAAGTTCAAATGCAGAGGAAGGCGGCGCAGTGAGCAGCCCCGAAAGGGAACCGGGTCCTAAAGCCCGGCGCAAGGAGGCAGAAGGGTCTGGGTCAGCGTCAGAAGAATCCCGGAAGGAAGAAGCCCCGGGGGGTAGAGGGACCCAGAGGAGGACAGTCAGGAGGAAAAGGTGGAGCAAGGCTAGGATATTAAGTTGGTGCGCACGGGGCGGAGACTCAGACGGAGCCTCGCCGATCTAGCTAGTAGACGTAGAGTTGCAGACAGCAGCGTGAGAATGGAAACTGTAATTCAATAAAGACTTTTACTTAATGACCGCTGGCTAGCGTGATCCTCTGTGAGCTAGGATCTTGAAGCAGCTCTGACAACAACTATTCATAATATTTTTATATAACTAACTGGACTTCCTCGCATCTCCCTACCCTGCATTCTCTATAATAAAAATACCAGCAAATTATTACCTTGTTTCAATTCTTATTTTATACCTCTCAAATATTATACTTCTAATCTTAAAGTAATTTTTGACAATTAGTTGAAACTTAAGTTAAACATAATATTATTTTAAGTTTCGACCTTTTCTTGCATATCACTTAATTTTCTAAATCTTTCAGACGAGTTGCTGGAGCCATGCTTTTCTGAATCATGCAATTTCTTAACATTCATACAATTTATATTGTTTTTGTAAATAGTCTTTAAACTTTTTCCAATCCTCTTCCATTGTTTCTTCTCCCAAATCTCGGATTCTGCCAGGCATTTCGGCCTGTTGCGTCAGTTGCGTCTGCCACTCTTCCAGTGTGGGCAAATCTTGTGGCTTCCAATATTTTGCAATAAGTATTCTTGCTGCTGTAGTTGCATACATAAAAAAAATTCTGTCCTTCTTTAACACTTTCTGGCCGACAATGCCCAAGAGGAAGGCCTCTGGTTTCTTAGTGAAGGTATATTTAAATACCTTTTTTAGCTCATTGTAAATCATTTCCCAGAAGGCCTTCACTCTTGGACAGGTCCACCAGAGGTGAAAGAATGTCCCTTCAGCCACCTTACATTTCCAACATTTGTTATCAGCTAGGTGATATATTTTTGCAAGTTTGACTGGGGTCATGTACCACCTATATATCATTTTCCTTCAGGGCATTACATGTCGTGAATTTCATACCGGTGGTCCATAACCTTTCCCAGTCTTCAAACATAATGTTGTACCCAATATCCTGAGCCCATTTTATCATGGCTGATTTAACTGTCTCGTCCTGAGTGTTCCATTTAAGCAGCAAGTTATACATTCTTGAAAGTACCATGGTCTTTGGTTCTAACAATTCTGTTTCTAATTTCGATTTTTCCACCTGGAATCCTATTTTTTTGTCCAAATTAAAGACCTCTTGAATTTGAGCGTAATGTAACCAATCTCGCACCTTATTCTTCAGTTTCTCCAAACTCTGCAACCTCCAGTTGTCTCCGATTTTTTCCATTATTTCCCAATATTTTGGCCAACCGGCCTCCATATTGAGTCTTTTCCGGGCCTTAGCCTCCATTGGTGATAACCATCTTGGGGTCTTATTTTCTAATAAGTCTTTGTACTTTGTCCAGACAATAAATATTGCTTTCCTGACAATATGGTTTTTCAACACTTTATGAACTTTTACCTTGTCGTATCACAAATATGCATGCCAACCAAAAGCATTATTGAACCCTTCCAGATCTAGGACATCAGTGTTATCTAAATGTAACCAATCCTTCATCCAGCAGAAAGCTGCAGCTTCATAATACAACCTTAGGTCCTTAGCCTCCATTGGTGATAACCATCTTGGGGTCTTATTTTCTAATAAGTCTTTGTACTTTGTCCAGACAATAAATATTGCTTTCCTGACAATATGGTTTTTGAATCCTTTGTGAACCTTTACCTTGTCGTACCACAAATATGCATGCCATCCAAAAGCATTATTGAACCCTTCCAGATCTAGGACATCAGTGTTATCTAAATGTAACCAATCCTTCATCCAGCAGAAAGCTGCAGCTTCATAATATAACCTTAGGTCCGGCAGGGCAAATCCCCCTCTTTCCTTTGCATCAGTTAGAATTTTAAATTTTATTCTGGGCTTTTTGCCCTGCCAGACAAACTTAGAAATGTCTTTCTGCCACTTTCCAAAACATTCCACTCTGTCCACAATCTGTAGGGTTTGAAACAAAAATAACATCTTTGGCAATACATTCATCTTTTTTTTTAATATATTAAATTTTATTTAAGAAAGATACACAGTTTACATTATATTACATATATGTACATACAAAAAAAACTCAATCAAAAAGAAAAGAAAGAAAAAGAAAAGAGAAGAAAAAGAAGAAAGCAAAGGACAAAAAAGAAGAAAGACATACAGAGCATATACGGTTACAGATAAAAGAACTTCCGTCCAGCTCGGTCTTGGAATTACATATTCTTATATTACTTCTGCAGTATTACTAAAAGATTATACATCGATGATTTTAGTTATCGTCTACTGATAAGTTATTAATTCCCAAGATGGTCCCAAGATGGTCTCAAAATAGATTAAGAATTTATTCCATTCGTCTTTGTATTTAACTGTATTGTTTTGTCTTATTTTTTGTGTTAATCTCGCTAATTCAATATATTGATATAGTCTCATTTGCCACTCTCCGATCGTAGGTAAGTCAGGGGTTTTCCATTTTTGAATCCTCGCCGCAGCCATGGCATATTGAACAAAGGTTTGGTCTATTTTCTTTATTTCCTTACCAATCATACCTAAAAGAAACAGCTCAGGGGTTTTTGGGAAATTATACTTCAAGATTTTTTTCAATTCGTCATATATTTGTTTCCAAAATTCCTTCACTGCATCGCAGGTCCACCAGATATGGAAAAAAGTCCCAACCTTGTTTCTGCATCTCCAGCAGGTATTATCAACAGTTTTATACATCTTTCCTAACTTTGCTGGGGTCAAATACCAGCGGTACATCATTTTCTCTAAATTTTCACGAAGGGTTACACATGCTGTGAATTTTACACCTTTCGTCCAGAGTGTCTGCCATTTGTTATAATCTATATTATGACCGAGGTCTTTCTCCCATTTCATCATCACTCCCTTCACCAGATCTTCTTTGGTATCCCACTCCAGCAATTGTTTGTACATTTTGGAGAGGAGTTTATCATTACTCTCCAAAATTTCTACCTGAAACCTTGATTTTTTTTTATTTTTTTTCACTCATCCCCAATCTCTTATGCTCACCCCATAATGCATTAATCTGGTGGAAATGAAGCCATTCTTTTATCTTGCCTTTCAACTCCTCATAGGGCTTCACCTTCCATCCTACTTCTGTCTTTACTAGGAGGTCCTCATGCGTACATCTTTCCTCTGTCATATTTATTTTTTTTATTTTGATGATGTCAGTTGGGGAGAGCCACCATGGGATGCCTTTTTCAATCAGTTTTTTATACCTTTTCCACACTTCTAGTAATGAACCTCTAATTATATGATTAGAAAAACCTCTGTGGACCTCCCCTTTCTCTTGCCAAAGGTAGGCGTGCCACCCGTATCTGATATTAAAACCCTCCAGGTCTAAAAGATCTGTGTTTCTAAGGGTGGCCCAATCCTTTAGCCAACATATGCAAGCTGCTTCATAATAAAGCCTGATGTCCGGGACCGCAAATCCGCACCTCTCTCTTGAATCTGTTAGGTATTTAAGCTTTATTCTGGCTCTCTTCCCCTGCCAAATGAACTTGGTCAGGGTTTTTTGCCAGTTCCTGAAGAGGGCGGTACCTTTGATTATCGGGATGTTTTGGGACAAGAACAGTAGTCTCGGAAGGACACACATCTTAATTGCAGCCATCTTCCCTGTCCATGAAAGTTTCAGTCTGTGCCAGGTGTCTAAATCCTTTTTAATTTCCTGCCATACCTTATTATAATTATCTTCAACCAGGTTTATATTTTTAGGTGAGAGCCAGATTCCCAAATATTTTACTTTATTCACAATTTTAATACCAATCTTTTCTTCCAGTTGGGTTTTATCCTGTTCAGCCATATTCTTTATTAGAATTTTTGTTTTTTTCCTGTTTAATCTAAAACCCGACAATCTGCCAAAGTCTTCCAGTAGTTCTACCACCCTACTGGCACTGTCCACTGGGTTCTCCACGGACAGGACCAGGTCATCGGCATAGGCCTTGAGCTTAAATTCTTTTTTCCCAATTCTTATCCCCCTCACATTTACTGCCTCTCTTATTCTATTTGCAATTACTTCTAGAACCATTATAAATAACAGGGGGGACAATGGGCAGCCCTGCCTTGTACCTTTCTTGATCTTAAAGGGTTTAGTCAGATTGTCGTTTATAATCAACCTGGCCTGTTGTTCTGAGTATATTGCCCTAATACCTTTCATGTAGGGACCTTCAATGCCTGCCTTTTCCAAACATTGTAGTAAAAATTCCCATGAGACATTATCGAAGGCCTTTTCGGCATCTATGAAGATTAATGCTGCTGGGATATCTATTCTCATATCTAGGTATTCAATAATGTTTAATATGTGGCGAACATTTTCTTTCTGGTGTCTATTAGGGAGGAATCCCACTTGGTCTTTATGTATATATTTCATTAAAAGCTTCTTAAGTCTCGTTCTCTGTTTTTGGAATCAAGGTTATATATGCCTCTTTCCACGAAACCGGGATCTTCCCTCCCTGGAGGATGTTATTAATCACGTCTTTAAGCACCGGGGCTAGGTATTCCTCTAACGTTTTGTAATATTTTGCGGACAAACCGTCCGGCCCGGGGGCTTTCCCATTCTTCATCCTGCTAATGGCCTCCTTAATCTCATTTACTGTGATCTCCTTATTCAATTGTATTCTATCCTCCTCTAGTATATATTTCCCTTCGCTTTGGTCCAGATAGTTCTTAATTTCTACGCTGTTTTCCCTTCCTCTTTCATACAGCTTTTCAAAAAATTGAGTAAACCTATTTTCTATTTCATCTGGGTCTTCTATGATATTATCCTCCGCTATTATTTTATTAATCACATTTTGTTTCTTTCTTTTTCTTAGCTGCCAAGCAAGTAACTTCCCCATTTTATTTGCTGACTCGAAATACCTCTGCTTTGTAAATTTAATTTTCCATTCTATCTCCTGATTTAGTATCGCTGAGTATTGAGATTGAAGCACCTTGGAGGCTCGGATGGCATCATCATCTGTTGGGTTTATAATCAATTTTCTCTCGTATTTTCTCAATTGAGTGAGGATATCCTCTTTCTTACGTTCCCTTACTTTTCTCCTATAATTGTTTTGTTGTATTAATAGGCCCCTCAAAACCGCCTTACTGGCGTCCCATACCATGTCTATGGGGGTTTCCTTGTTCAAATTTAAATCCAAATATTCTTTTAGGGTGCCTTTAATTCTTTCCCTCACCTCTTCGCTATCAAATAGGTTCTCACACATCCTCCACCTATATTGTCCCTTCACTTCATTTTTTATTTCCATATCTAGGGCACAATGATCAGATATTGTCCTGGGGTGGATTTCACATTTCTTTACTCTCAGCGAGAGTAATCTTGTCATCCAGATCTGGTCGATTCTGCCCCAGCTCTGATGGGGTTCGGAATAATGGGTAAACTGTTTAGAAGTAGGGTTTTTGTGCCTCCAGATGTCGATTAGGTCTAAATTTCCCTCCATATCACTAAATGATTTCGGCAATTTTCCCCTATTCAATTTCCCCTTCTTCTCACTCCTGTCCAGGTCCGGCGCCGGAACACCGTTCATATCCCCAAGCAGGATTAGTTTGTGAGCTTCCAGTTCTAGTAGCATGCTTTCAAGTTTCTCAAAGAACTCTGCTCTATTTGTATTCGGAGCGTATACCGTCACAACATTAATTCCCCCCCCCCCGGAAATTTAATTGAATCCCTAGGATTCTTCCTTCCTCATCTTTACAGATCAGAGTCGGTTCCCACTTCTCTTTAACATATATTACTACTCCTTTTTTTTATTAACTTCCGAATTAATAAACTCTACTCCAAGTTTTTTATTCACCAGGATATGTTTGTGTTTCTTAGCAATATGAGTTTCCTGAAGGCAGATTACGTCATACTTCTTATTTTTCACAACTTTCTCAATTTTATTCCTCTTGGCTTTCTCGTTCAGCCCATTTACATTCCAGGATAAAAATTTTAGTGTGTGTGTTATTGTTTACCTTTATCTGTTTCTGTACCTTTGACCGGATTCACAAACTATAATCTATCGCCTTTGTTTCCTGAGAGCTCCCCCTCTTCTGCCGTCTCCACTCCCACTACGGCCTCATCGTCATCCTCATCTGATTCCACTACCCCCTCCCCTACTCCCCTCTCCACCTCCTGTCTACTCCTTATTTCCCCTTCCTCCTCCTCCTCTCTATTCCTTGGTCTATTCTCTGCCTTTCCCAAATCTTTTTCATATCTTCTCAAAAACTTATCCGCCTCCTGTGTGTCCAACAATCTGAATTTTTTCTCTTTATAGAAGAAACCAATCCCTTCCGGGAACTCCCATCGAAATGGTATCCCGTTTCTCTTCAAAGCTGCTGCCACTTGTTTATATCCATCTCTTTTGCGAAGTAGCTTAACCGGTATTTCTTTGTAAATAATAATAGGCCTTCCATCAATTCTTAATCTATTATTATAGCTCTTTCTCAAAATTAGATTTTTCATTTCCAGAGAGTTGAAGATCACCAAGCAATCCCCCAAGAATTTACTCGTTTTCAAATGTTTGGGCCTTGTCATCCTAAATACATTATCTACAGAAGATGCCATCTCTTCCTCACTTAGACCTAGCCAATTAGAGAGTTCTTTGATCATTTTCCCTCTTATGTCTTCATTTCTTTCATCTTTATAGCTGCAATTTGACCCAACAAGGAAAGTTTCAATCTTGACCAAATTTCTAAGTCCTTTTTAATTTCTGACCAACATTTTTCATAGTTATCTTTAAATAAGTTCAGATTTTTCGCAGTCAAGTTAACCCCTAGGTATTTCACTTTTTTAACCACATTTAAGTCTGTCTCTTTCTGAAACCTTTCTGATTCCAAAGGTGTCAAATTTTTCTCCAAAACCTTAGTTTTTTGCTTGTTCAATTTGAATCCCGCCACCCGACCAAACTCATGAATCAATTCCAAAACTCTTTTCGTACTAGATTCCGGCTCCTGTAATGTTAAAACCAGGTCATCTGCAAAAGCTTTAAGTTTATACTGTTTCACTCCGACCTGTATTCCTTCCACCAACCGGTCCTCCCTAATCATGTTCAAAAGCACCTCCAGGACTGAGATGAATAACAAAGGGGATATAGGGCAACCTTGTCGTGTTCCTTTTTCAGTTTTAAACTCTTCTGTCACCACATTATTAACTATCAATTTAGCTTTTTGTTCTGAATAGATTGCCTCTATCCCATTTTCGAACCCCCGTCCCACTCCCATCCCTTTAAGATTTTTCTTCATAAACTTCCAAGATATATTGTCGAAGGCCTTCTCCGCATCTATAAAAATTAACACTGCTTTAGCATTCATATTTGTTTGCAAAAGCTCCAAAATGTCAATAATGTCCCTAGTATTGTCAGATAAATGTCTACCTGGGAGAAAGCCTGCCTGGTCCTTATGAATTACTTCATTCAAGACTTTTTTAAATCTACCTGCCAAAATATCTGCAAAAATTTTGTAATCCACATTTAGGAGTGAGATGGGACGGTAGTTCTTGAGTTGAGTCTTTTCAGTTTCCAGTTTGGGAATCAATGTGATGTATGCTTCTTTCCACGATTCCGGTGCCTTCTTCCCCTCCATAATCTGATTACAAACCTCCATTAATGGTTGTATCAAATAGTCTTTCAATGTCTTGTAGTACTTGGAGGTAAGTCCATCAGGCCCTGGAGATTTGCCTAATTGCATGTTCTGAATGGCACCTTCAATTTCTTGTTGTGTTATTTTGTAATTCAGGATTGTTCTCTTGTCCTGGGGTAATTTTGGTAGTCCATTAATTTTTAAGAATCGGTCTATCTCAGTCTCTTTTTGCGGCCCTTGCGTGTAAAGTTGTTGATGTTGGTTTCTGCTCTCTTCACTGTGCAGCGAAGTGCTTGTCACAAGACAATGTTTACATTCCACAGTCAGAGTACTGTTGGGTTTTCCCACGGGAATGGGAGACTGGATGTGACGTACACTGGTTTCCTGTTTTTCACTGTTCTCTCGGTGTTCTTTTGTTCCGAGGAGAAGGACGGTTGCTTCTCTGCTCCCGCAGAGGCAAGATGCATGTTTGTAATTTCTCAACATTGAACTGTAAATAAAGCAAGTTAAGCATGTGGCACGTACTGCTCATCATTCCGCTGTGTAAAGGACTCTGCAAATACAACATTTTTGGTTCCGGGCCCAGAAAGACGCAATCAAACTGAAGAATGGAGACTCCAGAAGCCGAGTCGGAATGCCGGCAGAGGGACAGAGAAACGGATCGGCGTTATCTGCTCTGCGCGTCAAGTTTGATTGATGAGAAGGTATGTGCTCATGCTCCGGGCAGCCTGCCAGCTCCTAGGTTATGGTTTTATGGCTGGACTTTGAACTTTTAAAGCCGTTTTGCCGCGATACAGGCAAAGGCTCTAAGGCACAAGCTCACAGGCTTGGGAGGCTTGAAAACCAAAAGTACCTTTACAAGCGCTTTTGGAAGCAGCTGTACACAGACACAGCTTGTTTAAAGCAGCAATGATGGCTAATGCAAAGCTGGCTGATGCTTTTGGGATTCCTAAGCTCAATAAGAAAAACTATACGGACTGGGTACTCTATGCAGAGGCAATTCTGCGGAAAGAAGGTCTGTTTAATGTTATTACAGACAACCCCCCAGCTCCAATTACAGCTGAATGGGCTACTAAGGATTCCAAAGCAAGGGGAACACTTACATTGATAGTATCCCCAGAAGAGCTCTGTCTGTTGCGTGGAAAGACCACAGCCAGAGAAATTTGGGACACTTTAAGAGAGGCTCACTTGAGGACAGAAGCTGGTTCCTCAATGTACTACTATGCCAAGCTGCATGGTATGGCTCTTGCTGAAGGTGGAGATGTGCGTACACACCTGATGGAGATGCAAAATCTGAGACATGAGTTGCAACAGAGAGGACTCACCTTTCCAGAGGCTGTGTATTCCTTCATGATAATACATTCTTTGGGTCCACGTTGGGAGTCCGTTGCCACTCAGATTGCTGTTCAGCCAACTGCTCAGCTCACAGTAGCCTATGTTACTGCCGTGATCCAGAATGAAGCTGATCGCCGGGGTGCTAGCTGCATGGGAAAGGGGGAGTCTTCACAGACGTCATCCCTGAGTGCAGTGGAACCACCAGAGGGCGCCAAAGCTTTGAAGGCAGTGAAATGCTACTTGTGTGGATGTCTAGGCCATATGAAGAGGGAATGCAGATATCCCAGGGCCAAGACAGAGCAGCGCAGCGGAAGTTCATCACGTGGAAAAGGCCAAAGCAACGGCAAAGGTCCGGTCTCCAGGACAACGCAGCACAAGGCAATGGTCTCACGCTTCACTCCAAACGTCGCAAAGGTCCAGAAGACGTCTAGATCTTTCTTCGTTGTTGATTCAGCAGCTACCCACCACATGTGCAACGATAAGCGACTGTTCGTGTCTTTTACACCGCAGGAAGGTGCGATTCACCAGGCGGATGACCACACGATCCCCAGTCAAGGCTACGGAACTGTTGTTCTTCACAGTTTGGACTTATCGATACAAGATGTGCTTTACGTACCAGATGCAACACACAATCTACTCAGTGTTATGCAGCTGAATGAACGGAACATTGACGTTTCCTTCAAGAACAAGAAATGCACCATCACAAAGAAAGACGATTATGTATTGCATGCTGAATGCGTTGATCATTTGTTTGTTTTGTATTATGATGATGTTGTGCAGAATGAGACTTGTTGCATTGCAGGTTCTAACAAAAGTTTGCATGCAGGATGTATTCACGATTTTCACAGGAAATTTGGTCATTTGCATTTTGAGGCAGTATCTAAAATGCCTGCCTTGGTTGAAGGTATGACTATTAAACCCTGCAAGTACCACATGAAGTGCAAGGCATGCGCAGCAAACAAGGTGAAAATGGCTGCGAAAGGTAAGGTGTCTAGTAGGCAAGCTACAGAACCATACCAGGTTGTTCATGCTGATTTAGTTGGTCCACTATCACCCTCTTTGGGTGGAAATAGGTACTTCATGGTTCTCATTGATGCATTTTCCAGGTATATTTATGTGTACAATCTCAAGCAGAAATCAGAGGCTTTTCCAAGGTTCAAGGAATTCTGTGCTTGGTTGGAAAATGTGCATGGTAAAAAGATAAAGACTCTTTTCACTGATCGCGGGGGAGAATTCACTTCTCAGCAGTTTGAAGCTTTTCTGACTGAGAAAGGAATTCAACACGATTTGTCCAGTCCTCGCTCGCCATGGCAGAATGGACTTTGCGAAAGGGCAAATCAGACATTGCTTCAAGGGTTAAAAACCTTGCTGCATGATGCCAATCTTCCAGAGAGTTATTGGGCCGAATCTCTCTCGTGTTTTGTTTACAGTTACAATCATAGGTTATCTTCAGCGATTGGTTGTACCCCCTATGAGAAGATGTTTGGCAAGAAACCATACATCAAACACATGAGAATTTTTGGTTCTGACATGTGGGTTCACTCACCACAAAGCTCCAAGTTAGGCAAGCGTGGATTGCATGGTATCTTTCTAGGTTATCAGAAAGGTTCTTACAGAATAATGATGACTGACTCCAAGACTGACTGACTGACTCCAAGAGTGCTCTGATGGTGTTTCCTGCTTGGCAGGGGGTTGGACTCGATGGCCCTTGTGGTCTCTTCCAACTCTATGATTCTATGATTCTATGACAATTAAGCTCACAAGAAGTGTTGAGTACAATGCCAAGTGGGGGGAGAATGTGGGAATTTTCCAATGTTATCCTGATGACAGTGATGAAACTGAGGATAAGCAACAGCAAAAGCAGCCGCAACAACCCACACCCACAGATAAAAGTTCTGATTCTGAGTCTGAAACTGAATCGGATAATTCAGAGGATTTCAAGAGTGCGAAAGCCTCTATGCGACCCTCTGAAAGCTCTGATCAAGAATTGGAAGAATCATTGTTCACAATAGGCCACTTTTCTCCTAAGAAGGAAGAGGAAAGTGTTGAAGACCAAAGGCTGATTCGCAGGTCACAAAGAGCCACAAAAGGCAGACCTCCAAAGAGATTTGCTGATGAATTTGCTAAGAGAGCAGTAGCAGCTGTTAAAAGCTCCAAGAAGGTATTTGAACCTTCAAGTTTCCAAGAAATCCAGGATTTGGATTCTAAGGAAGCTGAGCCATGGTTAAATGCCATGAAGGCTGAGCTTGATTCCTTAGAAAGGAACAAAACATGGGAGCTAGTTCCAGTAGTTCCAGGAATGAAACTGCTTGGAAGCAAATGGGTCTTCAAAACGAAGACAGATCAAAATGGCAAGATAGTCAGACACAAAGCCAGATTGGTAGCCAGAGGTTTTGCACAGGAACCAGGTGAAGACTATCACGAGACCTACTCACCCACGGTGAGGTATGAGAGCATTAGGCTTATGCTCAAGCTAGCTGCAGAGGAGAATCTACACATTAGTCACCACGATGTGAATACAGCATTTTTGTACGGCTCTCTAGGTGAATCACTTTATATGCTTCCACCTGATGGCGTACAGGTAAAACAGGGATTTGTTTGTGCTCTAAAGAAGTCCCTTTATGGTCTCAAACAAAGTGCACGGTGTTGGCACACAAAACTCACTGAAGCATTGTTTTCTCTAGGTTTTCAACAAGGGAAAGCTGATCCATGTGTATTTGTCAAAGAGGAGGGGCAAAAGAAGCTGTATTGTTTGTTTTATGTTGATGATATTTTATTCTTTTGGAAAGATGTCACAATGTACAATAACGCCCTAGCTCAAATGAAAGAGCACTTTGACATGAAAGATCTTGGTGAGGTAAACAACTACCTATCTCTGGAAATAGAGAGAGATCAAAGTGGTAACATTCTAGTACACCAGTCACGGAAAATTGCTGATGTGTTAGACAAACTGAACCTGATGGATGCTAACCCTGTAGACACACCGATGACAACAGGTTATCAGGTAGAAGACACTGAAGAAGCATTTTCTGACACTACACTGTACAGAAGTGTGCTAGGCAAGCTAAACTTCATTGCCAGATAGAATCATAGAATCATAGAATCATAGAGTTGGAAGAGACCACAAGGGCCATCGAGTCCAACCCCCTGCCAAGCAGGAAACACCATCAGAGCACTCCTGACATATGGTTGTCAAGCCTCTGCTTAAAGACCTCCAAAGTAGGAGACTCCACCACACTCCTTGGCAGCAAATTCCACTGTCGAACAGCTCTTACTGTCAGGAAGTTCTTCCTAATGTTTAGGTGGAATCTTCTTTCTTGTAGTTTGGATCCATTGCTCCATGTCCGCTTCTCTGGAGCAGCAGAAAACAACCTTTCTCCCTCCTCTATGTGACATCCTTTTATATATTTGAACATGGCTATCATATCACCCCTTAACCTCCTCTTCTCCAGGCTAAACATGTCCAGCTCCCTTAGCCGTTCCTCATAAGGCATCGTTTCCAGGCCTTTGACCATTTTGGTTGCCCTCCTCTGGACACGTTCCAGTTTGTCAGTGTCCTTCTTGAATTGTGGTGCCCAGAACTGGGCACAGTACTCCAGGTGAGGTCTGACCAGAGCAGAATACAGTGGCACTATTACTTCCCTTGATCTAGATGCTATACTCCTATTGATGCAGCCCAGAATTGCATTGGCTTTTTTAGCTGCCGCGTCACACTGTTGGCTCATGTCAAGTTTGTGGTCAACCAAGACTCCTAGATCCTTTTCACATGTACTGCTCTCAAGCCAGGCGTCACCCATCTTGTATTTGTGCCTCTCATTTTTTTTGCCCAAGTGCAATACTTTACATTTCTCCCTGTTAAAATTCATCTTGTTTGTTTTTGCCCAGTTCTCTAATCTGTCAAGGTCGTTTTGAAGTGTGATCCTGTCCTCTGGGACCCCTCCCAGTTTGGTGTCATCTGCAAATTTGATCAGGATGCCCTTGATGTTCAAGACCTGACATTGCTGTTAGCTGTAATTTGCTAAGCAGACAAGTTAACAACCCCACTGTTAAGGATTGGAAAGCTCTGAAACGCTTAGCACGCTATTTGAAAGGCACTATGCATTACAGACTGAGATTTAATAATCAGAAGTCTGGTGGTCTTGAGATTTTTGCAGATGCAAGTTTTGGAAGTGACACTACAGACAGGAAAAGTATGTCTGGAGTTTGCTACATGTACAATCAGGGTCTATTTGATTGGTCATGCAAGAAGCAAACAACAATTAGCTTAAGTACTTGTGAAGCTGAATTGAATGCACTGTCTTATTCACTTAAGGATTGTGAATGGTTGTTACAATTGTACAAAGACATGAAAATTCCTGTCAAATGTCCAATCCAGGTTTACCAGGACAACAAAGCATGTTTGGCTTTGCTGAATTCGGAAGGTTGTAAGCAAAGCACGAAGCACTTGCAATTGAAGTTGCATCATGCTAGGGAACATATTCAGAAGGGACTCGTAACGGTGTCCTATATGCCAGGTAATGAAATTCCTGCTGATGTATTGTCCAAGATTGCATCAAGGGATCAACACTGTACCTATGTACAGAAGTTGGGTTTGTACTGATATTGTACGAACACGCTGCCCAGTGATGTTCACAGAAAGGGGGAGGATGTTGGTTTCTGCTCTCTTCACTGTGCAGCGAAGTGCTTGTCACAAGACAATGTTTACATTCCACAGTCAGAGTACTGTTGGGTTTTCCCACGGGAATGGGAGACTGGATGTGACGTACACTGGTTTCCTGTTTTTCACTGTTCTCTCGGTGTTCTTTTGTTCCGAGGAGAAGGACGGTTGCTTCTCTGCTCCCGCAGAGGCAAGATGCATGTTTGTAATTTCTCAACATTGAACTGTAAATAAAGCAAGTTAAGCATGTGGCACGTACTGCTCATCATTCCGCTGAGTACAGGACTCTGCAAATACAACAGTTTAAAGTATCTCTGGAAGCATTTTCTAATTTCCTCAGGGTTCTGGATGTTTCTCCCTTCATTCTCTAAGTTTGTAACCGTATTCAGTTTTTGTCTCTTTTTCAACTGCCATGCTAGCAGTTTCCCACATTTATTTGCTGATTCAAATGACCTTTGTTTCATTAATTTAATTTTCCACTCAACTTCTTGATTTATCAATTTAGCATATTGTGCTTGGTGGAATTTGATTTCTCTCAGAACCTCCTGTGATTTTGGTTTTGATCTTAATTTTTTCTCAGCATCTCTTATCTTCTCCAAGATCTTATCCTTTTCCCCATTCCAAAGTCTTTTCTTTATCGTATTCTGTTGTATCAGAAACCCCCTCATAACAGCTTTGCTTGCATCCCAGATTACTCTTTTTTCCACTGTAGTATTCAAATTTATTTCAAAACAGTCTTTTAGAGTCTTTTGGGCCTTCTTCACAATCTCCTGATCTCTTAACAAGGTGTCATTCATTTTCCATCTGAAGGAACCGATTGGAATTAGTCTCATTTCCATTTTCATAGCGTTATGGTCGGAGCAGGTTTTTGGGCAGATTTCCACTTTTCTAGTCTTAGGTGCCAGTCCTCTAGTTATCCATATTTGGTCAATTCTTGTCCATGTCAGATGTGCTTCAGAAAAGAATGTTCCTTCTTTTCCTAGGGGGTTCTTTGTCCTCCAGATGTCAATCAAGTCCAAATTGTCAGTTAGCTCAAAAAAAGTTTTAGGTAGTCTGCCGTCTTTCGTCAAATTTTGATTTTGTGACTTATCCATGTTTGTAGAGACCACCCCATTCATATCTCCCATCATAATGATGTTGGTATAGTCCAGATAGTCCAGCATTGTCTCATGCAGCTTCCTATAAAATTCTGATTTCCCCTCATTCGGTGCATAGATTCCTAATATTAAATTTTTTTCTCCTTGAGTCTGTATCTCGATTGCCAAGATTCTTCCTTGCTCATCTTTAAATAAGAATTTTGGTGACAGGCTCTCCTTTGCATAAATCACCACTCCTCTTTTCTTGACTCTGTCCGATGAAATAAATTCTTGGCCTAGTCTTTTATTAATTAGCACTTTTCTATGGAGCCTAGTCACATGCGTTTCCTGCAAGCAAATAATGTCCAACTGTTCTTTTTTCAATACATGAAATATTCTTCTTCTTTTTTCCGGGGAATTCCCACCATTAATATTCCAGCTAAGGAGCTGCAGAGACATCCTGGATCAGTCTGCTATTCCTTTGGTGGTGGCGTCTCTTTCTTTTGATCCTCTGGTCCCAAAGGTGCAGGAGCAGGTACAGGTACAGGTGGAGGTGGTGGCCAAGACCCAGGTCCTGCTATTCCTTTCTGAAGGTCCTCTCTGTGGTCGTTCAAAAACTTGTCTTGATCTTCTGCTGTTTTAATTTTAATTTTCTTTCCTTTAAAGCTAAAGGATAGTCCTTGAGGAAATTCCCACCTAAAGGGAATTGAATTACCTTTCAGTAATCTTGTTAATTCTGTATATATAGATCTAAGGTCCAAGAGTTGCTTCGGAATATCCTTGTAAATTTCTGCTCTAATGCCTTGAATAACCAGTGATTTTTCAAAATGAAGGCTTAATATTTTATCTCTCTCTTGCTTGGATCTCAAAATAATCAAACAGTCTCTGGATCTATCTTTCTTCACCAATCTTCCCAGTCTGAAAGCACTTACGATTTTAAAGTCCTTGTCTTCTCCAATAGCCCAAAACTTTGAAAATTCTGATGTCAGATAGCCTATTAAGTCCCCCTGTTCAAGTTCTGGGATGGCTCTCAGTCTGAGATTATTCTCCCTATTTCTCAGTTCGATCATAGACATCATAGACAGGTAGGCCTGCTGTTCACTTATCTGTTTGTGCAGAGGTTTTACCTCCACCTGTACTGCTTTGGCCTTTCGATTGGCTTCCGCGGCTTTTTGATTCGCTTCCTCAGCTAATTTACGGTTTTCTGCAGTTACTTCCTGTAAATTCCCAATTGCTTGTGTATGTTGAGCAACTTGTTCAGTCAATTTACTGATACTGGCTGTAGCTTGATCAATTTTGGCTGAATGCTCGTCTGCTTTCTTATTTAAACTTTCCAATTGTTCTAAAATTTGTTCTAAAACAGCTGCAGATCCTCCTGTAGCCATATCTTCTAATGATGTCTGCTCGGTTTCTCCTTCATGTATCTCTAAAACAGCTGGGACAGATGATCTGCGTGGCTGAGAAGTCAAAGTTGTTTGCACTAAATGTTTAGCTTTCGCTTTAGCCAATCTTGTTTTGCCCGTACCACTCATTCCAGTCCTGTCTACGTGCCAAGGTCAAGCTGTGTAAAGTCCCATGGGAATCACAATTCCAGAGAGTAAACAACAAAGCAGTAGAGAATAAAAACAAAAAGCAGGTCTCAGACAGCTGTAAGTCCAAAATCCTCTAGGGGGAGTGTAATGATGCCTCAGAAAAGAAAATAGAGTTGTTCCGCCATTAAAATCCAAACAGTTTTAAACCGCAATGAAAGGATCCTTCAGCTCCCTTTTAGCATGCAGAGCTTTCCCAAAATTGAAACAAAGTCTCTAAAGAGGTGCGAGAAACAGTTTTCCCATTTGTATCCCGACTATAACGCTCCAATGTAACACTTTCAGTAGTTAAACAGTCTCAGCAGTTTGACAGTTCTTTTTTAAACTGGCAGCCCGTGAATTTGGGCTTCTCCGTCATTTATAAATCCACAAAAGGGGGAGGAAAGTCCAGTCCAAAGCCAACAAAAGTAGAACAAAAGTTAACTCTCTTAATCTCTTAGAAACCAGTTCAAATGTTGCACAAAAGTCCAAACTTCTAAAGTCACTTTAAAAAGATTCCAGCTTGTCAAATTCTTTGCTTTAATTCTTTAAGCACTGCAGGGAGACGGACTTCCTGGTTGCGTCTCCTGCTTTCACCAAATTTAGTCACTTTAGTCCCGAAATTCTTAAATTCCCCTTACTCACGGGTTTGTAGTTTTGAATCAAATGTTCCAGGAAAAAAGGTCGGCGCTCATCGGCAGCAGCTGCACGGCTTCACTTCTGCAGAAAGAGCGATGAACTCACAGCACCGCGCCAGCCCTTCCACGTTCCGGAGCCCCTTACGGGGTTCCTTCTTCATTTTGGGGGGGCGCTTCTGGTGCCCGCCGAGTCCCACGGCCACAGGCTCACTCTACCTGTGGTTTTTCTTTATGGGTCTCCGCTTCGCCGTAGCGGACGACCCTTTTCTGCGGAGCTCCCCTTCACAGCGCAAAGGGGACCGCCATTACCATTTTGCGCCGCCTCCAGAAGTCCATCCGTAGTCATTTTTTAAATTACGCATTTCATAATTTATATTGACATTATTTGACTCCTTACTTCCATTTCTCTTTAGACAATACTCCTACATTTTTCACAGTGCTCTTTTAAACCCCACTAGCATTATCTGTCCTTCACTTATATTTTCCAGATGTTCCACAAATTTCCCCCAGTCCTCAATGAACCTCTGGTCTCTTAAGTATCTAATTTTTCCCGTCAATCTATCCAACTCCGCGTAATCTAACAGTTTCATTCTCCATTCCTCAACTGTCGGTATTTTCTGTTGTTTCCAGTTTTGGGCCAGGAGGACTCTTGTTGCAGTCGTTGCATATTGAAACAATTTACAATCGTTACTCTTTATCTCCCTTCCTAATATTCCTAACAGGAAGGCCTCGGGTTTTTTTTTCAAATGTATACCTTAAAATTTTCTTCATTTCATTATATACACTTTCCCAAAAACCTTTTACCTTTTTGCATTCCCACCACATGTGGTAGAAAGACCCCTCTTTTTCCCTGCATTTCCAGCATTTATTACAAGTTTTTTTACATTTTTGCCAATTTTGCAGGGGTTATATACCATCGGTAAAAATCTTCATTATATTCTCCTTCAGCGTCATACAAGCCGTAAATTTTAGGTTTTTTTCCAAAAATTTTCCCACTCTTCAAAATGTATATTATGTCCGATGTCCCTGGCCCAATGTATCATGACCGACTTTACTTCCTCATCTATCAGATTCCACTCTAGCAGCAAATTGTACATTTTGGATAAAATTTTATAATCGTTATTTATTATTTCAATCTGGAATTTGGAGTCTTTATCAGCATATCCTCTGTCTTTAATATCTTTCCTGAACATTTCATTTATTTGAAAACAATGTAGCCAATCAAACACATTTTCTTTAACCTGTTCGTACGGTTTCATTTTCCATTTCCCCCCTTCTTTGAATAACAATTGATCGTAAGTAATCCAGTTGCCTCTCATATTGATCTTCTTGACGCTCATAACTTCTAGTGGGGATAGCCAGTGTGGAATTTTAGGTTCTAATAAATATCTATTCCTTTCCCACACTTCAATCAGGGGACCTCTAAAGATGTGGCTTTCGAAACCCTTATGGATTTTCTTCTTCTCATGCCATAAGTACGCATGCCACCCAAACCTGTTGTCGAATCCCTCCAGGTCTAACAGTTCCTTCTTTTCCAATTTTATCCATGCTTTCAACCAGCAAAGGCACGAAGCCTCATAATATAGTTTCAAATCTGGCAGGGCAAAACCTCCTCTTTCTTTTGCGTCTGTTAAAAGCTTAAACTGAATTCTCGGCCTTTTGCCCTGCCAGATATATTTTGAGATTTCTCTTTGCCATTCTTTGAATATCTTAGTTCCCTTAATTACAGGGATAGTCTGAAATAAAAACAACATTTTTGGGAGCACATTCATCTTAATTGTAGATATCCTACCCCAAAATGACAGTTTCAACTTTCCCCACACCTCGAGGTCCTTTCTTATTCCTTTCCATGCCGGCTCGTAGTTATTCTTGAATAAATCTATATTTTTCGGGGTTATCCATATTCCTAAATATTTCACCTTTTTGACCACCTCTATCTCTGTTTGTTGTTGCACTTCTTCAATTACACTTAAGTCTGTATTCTTCGTCATTATTTTAGTCTTTTTCTTATTTAATTTGAAGCCTGCCACTTTACCAAATTGTTCGAATTCTTCCAGTACCTCATTTATTGAACTCGTCGGGTCTTCTATCGTTATTACCAAATCATCTGCGAACGCTTTGACTTTATATTCATTTTGGCCAATTGTTATTCCTTTTATCTTCTTATTTTGTCTTATTGAATTCAGGAGGACTTCCAACACCGTTATAAACAACAATGGGGAAAGTGGGCATCCCTGTCTTGTTCCTTTTGCTATCTTTATTTCTTCTGATACCACATTGTTTATAATCAGTTTTGCTTTTTGTTCTGTGTAAATTGCCTTTACTCCGTTGAAAAATTCTTTACCAACCTCCATATATTCCAGATGCTTTAACATAAAGTCCCAAATTATATTGTCGAATGCCTTCTCTGCATCCACGAACATCATTATAGCTTGCTTCTCACTCCTGGCAGACAGATATTCTACTATATTATGTTTCTTATATTATCTTTCATTTACCTGCCAGGTAAGAAGCCCGCTTGATCCCCGTGGATGCTTTCTAACAATATGTTTTTCATTCTTTTCGCCAGAATTCCTGCAAAAATTTTATAATCTATATTTAATAGTGAGATCGGCCTATAATTTTTAACTTGCAATAAATCTGAGTCCTGTTTCGGAATTAATGTAATAAATGCATCTTTCCATGTTTCTGGTATTTCTCTTTCTTTTAAGATGTTATTCATTACTTCTTTCAATGGTGTCATCAATGCGAATTTCATTTCTTTGTAGTAGTTAGCGGTGAATCCGTCTGGACCTGGAGCTTTCCCCCTTTTTAATTCTTTTATTACTTCTTTTATTTCTTCTATCTCTATTGGGGTATTCAGTTGTTCTTTTTTATCTATCGGAATCGTCTGCATCTTTTTTTCTTTCAGAAATCTTTCTATTTTCCTCAAGTTGTTTTTCTCTCTGTTTTTATATAATCCTCTGTAATAATCCAAGAAACCCTTCCTTATTTCCTTAGGGTTAGTTATCTCTTCTCCATCCACTACAATTTTATTTATTGTGTTTTGTTCCTTTCTTTTTTTGATTTGCCATGCCAGCAATTTTCCTGATTTGTTTGCAAATTCAAAACTTCTTTGTCTTAGTTTTTTAATATTCCATTCCACTTCTCTGTTTATTATCATTGCAAACTGGGATTGCAAAGCTTTAATGTTTTCTTTTATTCTCTTATTAGGTTTTTTAACTAATTTTTGCTCATTGTCCATTATCTGCTTCAAAATATCTTTTTTCCCTTTTTCTCTACCCTTATTTTTAATGACATTCTGCTGGATGAAAAAACCTCTCATCACTGCCTTGCTTGCATCCCAAACCACTTTTATTTTTGTACCTTTATTCAAATTATCCATAAACTATTCCGTCAACCTTTTTTGTGCTTTTTCAACAATTTCTTGGTCGTCTAAAAGGTAGTCTTTCATTCTCCACCTAAAAGTTCTTTCTTCCAAACCTTTTAGTTTCATTTTTATTGGGTTGTGATCAGAGATCATTTTGGCTTGGATTTCTACCCGAAGAGTTCTTGGCGTTAATTCATTCGAAATCCAAATCTGATCTATTCTGGACATTGACTGGTTCGGCTCAGAGTAATAAGTGAACTGTTTTTCCAGTGGGTGTCTAAATCTCCAGATATCTATCAAATTACAATTTTTAACCAATGAAAAAAAAGTTCTAGGTAACTTCCCTTCCTTACTTCTTCCATCTCTGAGTCTATCCATTTCCAATGACACCACTGCATTCATATCTCCCAATATTATAATTTTCTGATCTACATATTCAGATAGTTTTTCTTCCAGAATTTTGTAAAACTCAGACTTATTACCATTTGGTGCATAGATCCCGACTATAATTAGATTTTCTCCCTGCCATTTGATTTGGACCGCTATTATCCTTCCTTCTTCATCTTTAAAAATTTGTTGAGCTTCAATTTGGTTTTTGACATAGATGACCACTCCTCTTTTTTATCTTTATCTGAGGATATAAACTCATTTCCTAATCTTTTATTAATCAATATTCTTTTGTGTCTTCTTGCTACGTGTTTCTCTTGTAGGCAAATAATGTCCAGGTTTTCTTTTTTTAAGATTTGTTCAATTTTATTCCTTTTTTTCCTCATTCATCTCATTAATGTTCCAGTTCCAAATTTTTAACGCCATGGTGATTTAAATTTAAATAGATTTGTTTCTCCTTTTATAATTTAGCTGTTTCTTCTTCCTCCTGTTCCTCTTCTTCTCCTGATGTCTTTCTTGTTTCTTCCTCTGAGTCTGCGCCTCCTGCTGCCTCTTCTCCTTTATCTTCTTTTTCTGATCTCAGTTCTTTATATTTTCTCAGGAATTTTCCAGTTTCTTCTAGGCTTATCAGTCTATGCCTCTTGCTTCTGTAAATGAATGAAATACCTTCCGGGAACTCCCATTTGAATTCTATGTTATTTTTCTTCAGCGTCTGCACCAATGCTTTATACGGCTCTCTGCGTCTCAGTAATCTAATTGGTATGTCTTTAAAGATTATTATGTAGTTCCCATTAATGCTCAGTCTTTTTTCTCTATTTTTTTGCAGAATCATATTTCTCATTTCCCTTTCTTTAAATGTGATCAAGCAGTCTCCTACAAATTTTTTAACTCTAGTTGTTTTTACACGTAGTCTAAATGCAGATTGTACCGATCTTGCCATTTCTTCTACTGGTAATTCCATCCATTGAGCTAATTCTGTTATCAATTTCTCTTTAATGTTTTCACCTTGTGATTCTGGGACTGCTCTAAGTCTCAAATTAACTTCCCTCTGCCTTAGTTCATTCATGGCTATTACGTCCTTCATTTCTTCTTGCGCTTTACTCAGTTCCATCATCTCCACTTTAATCCTATCTTCTTCACGTTTCACATCTTTCATTTCTAATCTCGTCTTTTTCAATCCCTCTTCCACGGATTGTGTTCTTCTAAATACTTCCTTTATTTGCCCTTTCAGTTCATTAACTGTTTCGTCCATTTTTTAATCCATTTTCCCAATCTTATTATCTACTTGTTCTAATTTTACTTCTAATTTTTTTCACTTTGTTTAATTTCCGCAAACATTCTTAATATATCTGCTTTGAAGTCTATTTCTTGCTTGGATCCTTTTCTTTCTGTTGGTGTCCCCCCCTCCATCCTCTTTGTTGGATTCGACATTATATCTTATTTAACCCAAAACCCTCTATTACGTACCAAAATATTTTTATATCTCAATTTCTAAATTATAATTTGTAACCCCTCAACCAAAATGCCAAGTAAGTTTACAAAATTTTACACAATCCCCAAATAATACCAATATAACCCCAAAATATATTCCAGCAACCAAGCAGGGTCTGTTCCTGTTCCTCTTCTTGCCTCCACTCAGGCTAATCCACTTAGTTACCCAGTCTGCTTCTTCCTTTTGGCTTTAGTTATCAATTTTCAGTTTGATTTTCAATTTTATAGTCTCTTCAGATTCCTAACTTCAAATATTAGCACTTTAATCCTAATAATAAAAAAAGTAATCAAAAAGGAAAGGGAATATATATTATCGAACCCAAAGAGGGGGAGAAGGACTATATTATAACATCCAAAGTCTGTCTGTCTTGGTATCCAAGAGCACCCTTTAATTAAAGTCCGTAAAATTGGAAGAAGAAGAAAAAACAAATTGCAATATTTTATTCTATCCGCTAGGTGTCCTCCGTTGTTATGGCATAATTCGGAAGTGAAGAAAAGGGAATTGAGGAAATGAATCAGTACTTTAGTGTCTTTTAAATATTACTATATTCCAATTCCAGTAATAACATAAGCAGGATTAACAAACAAAAAACAAAAATAAGTTAATTCAACCAAAGCCACCAAAATGCGTTGTTGATTACTACGCTTCAAGTTCTTTAATGGCGTCGGAACCTTCTCTTCCTTTTCACTGTCCTTTGTTCTTTAAAAGTGAAAGTGGAGAACAGTTCCTTCTTCTCTCCCCCCCCTCAGTTCATCGAGTACTTCCAGTTTTCAAAGCGATACTTTCTGTTCCCTATTTTAGTTCTAACCAGTTCTTGATATTAAGTATCCTCTTTCCACAGGATACTTTTGATGTAAAAATCATGCAGGGAAACAAACAATAGAATCATAGAATCATAGAATCATAGAATCATAGAGTTGGAAGAGACCACAAGGGCAATCAAGTCCAACCCCCTGCTAAGCAGGAAACACCATCAGAGCACTCCTGACATATGGTTGTCAAGCCTCTGCTTAAAGACCTCCAAAGAAGGAGACTCCACCACACTCCTTGGCAGCAAATTCCACTGTCGAACAGCTCTTACTGTCAGGAAGTTCTTCCTAATGTTTAGGTGGAATCTTCTTTCTTGTAGTTTGGATCCATTGCTCCGTGTCCGCTTCTCTGGAGCAGCAGAAAACAACCTTTCTCCCTCCTCTATGTGACATCCTTTTCTATATTTGAACATGGCTATCATATCACCCCTTAACCTCCTCTTCTCCAGGCTAAAAATGCCCAGCTCCCTTAGCCGTTCCTCATAAGGCATTGTTTCCAGGCCTTTGACCATTTTGGTTGCCCTCCTCTGGACACGTTCCAGTTTGTCAGTGTCCTTCTTGAATTGTGGTGCCCAGAACTGGACACAGTACTCTAGGTGAGGTCTGACCAGCCGCTAGGGAAACTCACTTTCCTTAGCCGCTAGGGCAACTCACTTTCCTTTCTCCGCTCTGCAAATCACTTTGCGTCCGTGCTGATTCCGGATAATAGCTGAACTCCGCAATATTCTTGTTTTTTCCTCCGGGTTTCTTTTATTCTTTTATTAATCGCCAATTTCAGTTTATTCCCGGATTTCTTTTATTTTGAGAGCGAGGCGCTTTCTCTGCAAGACTTCGCTACTCGGGGGTAGATAATGGCTTCCCTCGACCTGCCGCTCCGCTCCTCCGTTCTCTTCACTTCTTTCGGAAGCTACCTGACAGCCAGGCGAGCCGCTTCTGGTCCCGCTGGGATCCTGACGTTCCGGACACCCACCAGAGGTATTTTGAGGGGCCTCCACGCCCTTTAGCACACCCTTTTCCCCCGAAGTAGGTCAGGATTTCCCTCACGGAAAAATCCCCTCTTGCGATGAGATCACGCTCCACCGGAAGTCTCGACCCCAACCCTAACCCTAACCCTAACCCTAACCCTAACCCTAACCCTAACCCTAACCCTAACCCTAACCCTAACCCTAACAGAAACCCTAGCAAAGCGAAGTGTAATAAGTCTAAACAAAGCCAAACAGGTTGTTTTGTGTTCCAGCTACATAGAAAGAAGATGATAAAAGTCTGATTGGGCTTATTTCAAAATGGTGTTTTGGGGTTAGAATGCACATTCACTCAAAAATCGCAGTGACATGTTTGTTATCAGCCCAAATCAAGCATAGGTGTTTTGGTTCCATCTCAATAGAAAGAGGACGAATAAACTTGGATTGTTCTTTCGGTGGTCATTCACCCTAACCCTAACCCTAACCCTAACCCTAACCCTAACCCTAACCTTAACCCTAACCCTAACCCTAACCCAACCCTAACCCTAACCGCAACCCCAACCCTAACCCTAACCCTAACCCTAACCCTAACCGTAGCAAAGTGAAGTGTAATAAGCCTAAACAAAGCCAAACAGGTTGGTGTTGTGAGAGCTGCCCGAGGTCCCAGCTCACAAAGGACCAACGCCAGTTCGTTGTTATGTACAAAAGTCTTTATTGAAGTTCAGTTTTTCTTTCACAGCCGCGGCGCACAGCTCTACGTCTGAAACTCTAGACCGCCGAAGCTCCGTCTGAGTCCCCTCCCCCCAGACACCAGTTTAAGACCCTAGCCTTGCTCCACCTCTTCCTTTGCTCTTTCCTCCTCTGGCTCCGCCTGTCAGCTGGGGTCCCACTCTTCCGAGACTCATCTGACGCTGAGTCCCCTGAGTCTTCCCCCTGCCTCCGGCGGGCTTTAGGACCTGGTTCCCAATCCGGGTTTTCTGCTGTCCCACGTGCCTCTACATTTGAACTTGGCGCGCGCGCCCAGCCGGCAACCTTCCTCCTGACCGTTTCACTGCTCCTGTCACTGCTTCCCCCTTCGGGGAGGCTAGCTGGACCTGACCTCCCCTCCGTTCTCCCACTCTCCGATGGAGGTGTGGTCAGCCCAGACTCATCTTCTCCTCCTGCTGGAGGAGACGCTGGCCCTGACACATGGGACTCTTCCCCCCCACTCTGCTCTGGTGGGGAAGCTGGTCCTGATTTCCAGCTGCTGCTTTGGGAGTCCCCGCTGGCCCCTTGTTTCTGGTGTGTCTCCCCTGGGACCCCCCTTGCCCTGACCATCGGCGCCTCCTTCTGGGAATCTTCTGATTCGCTGGAGAAGCTCATGGAATCTCTCGGGTCACTGTCGTACTCCCCTACGCTGCCCTCAGATTCTTCCCCTTCGCTCTCCATTTCCTCTCTCCCCTGTACCTCTGCTCCTGAGCCCCTGACAGGTGTTAATGCACATTGACCTAGAAATCGCAAAGTGTGTGTAATGAAACCAAAATAACACAATACCGTCTTTCGCTTCCATATGCGTAGAAAGAAGACACATAAGCTTTGATTGGTATTATTTCAATTTGCATGGTGTTTTTTGGGTGTGCACCAGAATCACCCCCAACCAAAGCAAAAAAATTTTTTGGGTTCCATCTTCATAAAAAGAAGATGATAAAGCTCTGATTGGGTTATTTCAAATTGGTGTTTTTTTGGTTAGAATGCACATTCACCCAAAAATCGCAGTGACATGTTTTTTATCAGCCTAAATCAAGCTAGGTGTTTTGGTTCCACCTCAATAGAAAGAGGACAAATAAGCTTGGATTCACCCTGACCCTAACCCTAACCCTAACCCTAACCTTAACCCTAACCCTAGCAAAGCGATGTGTAATAAGCCTAAACAAAGCCAAACAGGTTGTTTTGTGTTCCAGCTACATAGAAAGAAGAATCTTGGATTTCACTTACTTCAAGTCGTGTTCTTTGGTGTTAATGCACATTGACTCAGAAATCGCAAAGTGTGTGTAATGAAACGAAAATAACGCAACACCGTTTTTCCGCTTCCATATGCGTAGAAAGAAGCCGAATAAGCTTTCATTGAATCATAGAATCATAGAGTTGGAAGAGACCACAAGGGCCATCGAGTCCAACCCCCTGCCAAGCAGGAAACACCATCAGAGCACTCCTGACATATGGTTGTCAAGCCTCTGCTTAAAGACCTCCAAAGTAGGAGACTCCACCACACTCCTTGGCAGCAAATTCCACTGTCGAACAGCTCTTACTGTCAGGAAGTTCTTCCTAATGTTTAGGTGGAATCTTCTTTCTTGAAGTTTGGATCCATTGCTCCGTGTCCGCTTCTCTGGAGCAGCAGAAAACAACCTTTCTCCCTCCTCTATGTGACATCCTTTTATATATTTGAACATGGCTATCATATCACCCCTTAACCTCCTCTTCTCCAGGCTAAACATGCCCAGCTCACTTAGCAGTTCCTCATAAGGCATCGTTTCCAGGACTTTGACCATTTTGGTTGTCCTCCTCTGGAAACGTTCCAGTTTGTGAGTGTCCTTCTTGAATTGTGGTGCCCAGAACTGGACACAGTACTCCAGGTGAGGTCTGACCAGAGCAGAATACAGTGGCACGATTACTTCGCTTGATCTAGATGCTATACTCTTATTGATGCAGCCCAGAATTGCATTGGCTTTTTAAGCTGCCGCGTCACACTGTTGGCTCATGTCAAGTTTGTTGTCAACTCGGAGGACAGATGAGATGACAATTTGTGCATTTAGTTGCTTCAATTTCCTGCCGAGAGCCTCGTAGTCTCTTTTGATCTTCTGGAAGCTATTGCTTGCAGTGTCATTGGTTCCCACATGAACCAAGAGGAAGGGGTATTTGTCAGTGGGTTTTATGATTCCTTGCAGTCGTTCAGTTACATCTTGGATCTTAGCCCCGGGGAGACAGCACAGTTCCCGTGACATCTTGTCAGGCCCACAGATCACTGCTTCTGTTCCCTCAGTAGGGAATCCCCTATCACCACTACACGCCTCCTCTTGGGTTTGGTCGGAGTTCTTCCGTGAGCTGTCCGTTCCAAGGTCGCCTGCACATTCCCTGAGGACTGACTTTGCTTCTCATCTTCATATACCTGATCGACTGTAATGAGGGAGAGATCCTCAAATGGAGTCTGCTCTTCGTCTTCCATGCTAGGGGAGAGTACCTCAAAGCGATTGTGTATTTCTAAACAATCAGAGCGAACCCTGGGCCTCCTTCTTCTTTGAGTCACATTTCTCCATATATCTGGCTCCTGTGTTGGTGAACTAGCCTCCTTCTCAGGGGAGTCCCCTGTCTCCTCCTTGGTGGAGACGGTGTGCTCTGTTGCTTCCAAGAAGAGCTCCAGCTCTCTAATTCTTTGGAGCGTAGCTACACGTTCCTCCAGTTGCTGGACTTTGTCTTTTAAGAGGGCAATCAACATGCAATTGCTGCAGGTAAAGCTGCCTGCAACCTTTGGCAAGATGGCAAACATTGTGCAGGAACTGCAGGCGACTGCAGCTGTTCCCTCCCCCTCCATCTTGAGAATGTGTCGTTGGGGGTGGCTACAGCGGTCCTCCATCATAAAAAGCGTGAAGACAGGACAAATAACAACTAATCAGCCACAAAGAAACACACACAAACAAGAAAACGCTTTTTGCTCCTTCAACTGCTGCCCTGCTAGCTCTGATAAGCTCCTCCCACAGCTAATCACCTGCCTCAACAGAAACCCTGCCCCCTCTGACCTTTGCACAGGGAGAACAGTTAATCAGCCACAAAGAAAGACACACACACAAGAAAACCCTTTTTGCTCCTTCTTCAACTGCTGCCCTGCTAGGTCTGATAAGCTCCTCCCACAGCTAATCACCTGCCTCAACAGAAATCCTGCCCCCTCTGACCTTTGCACAGGGAGAACAGCTAATCAGCCAAAAAGAAACACACACACACAAACACGAAAACCCTTTTTGCTCCTTCTTCAACTGCTGCCCTGCTAGCTCTGATAAGCTCCTCCCACAGCTAATCACCTGCCTCAACAGAAACCCTGCCCCCTCTGACCTTCGCAAAGCTAGAACAGCTAGTCAGCCACAAAGAAACACACATACACACACAAACACACACAAGAAAACCCTTTTTGCGCCTTCTTCAACTGCTGCCCTGCTAGCTCTGATAAGCTCCTCCCACAGCTAATCCCCTGCCTCAACAGAAACCCTGCCCCCTCTGACCTTTGCACAGGGAGAACAGCTAATCAGTCACAAAGAAACACACACACACACACACACACAAGAAAACCCTTTTTGCTCCTTCTTCAACTGCTGCCCTGCTAGCTCTGATAAGCTCCTCCCACAGCTAATCACCTGCCTCAACAGAAACCCTGGCCCCTCTGACCTTTGCACAGGGAGAACAGCTAATCAGCCACAAAGAAACACACATACACAAGTAAACCCTTTTTGCTCCTTCTTTAACTGCTGCCCTGCTAGCTCTGATAAGCTCCTCCCGCAGCTAATCACCTGCCTCAACAGAAACTCTGCCCCCTCTGATCTTTGCACTTGGAGAACAGCTAGTCAGCCACAAAGAAACACACACACACAAGAAAACGTTTTTTGCTCCTTCTTCAACTGCTGCCCTGCAAGCTCTGATAAGCTCCATCCACAGCTAATCACCTGCCTCAACAGAAACCCTGCCCCCTCTGACCTTTGCACAGGGAGAACAGCTAGTCAGCCACAAAGAAACACACACACACACAAGAAAACCCTTTTTGCTCCTTCGTCAACTGCTGCCCTGCTAGATCTGATAAGCTCCTCCCACAGCTAATCACCTGCCTCAACAGAAACCCTGCCCCCTCTGACCTTTGCACAGGGAGAACAGCTAATCAGCCACAAAGAAACACACAGACACAAGAAAACCCTTTTTGCTCTTTCTTCAACTGCTGCACTGCTAGCTCTAATAAGCTCCTCCCAGAGCTAATCACCTGCCTCAACAGAAAACCCTGCCCCCTCTGACCTTTGCACTGGGAGAACAGCCACAAAGAAACACACACACACACACACACACACACACACACACACAAGAAAACCCTTTTTGCTCCTTCTTCAACTGCTTCCCTGCTAGGTCTGATAAGCTCCTCCCACAGCTAATCACCTGCCTCAACAGAAACCCTGCCCCCTCTGACCTTTGCACTGGGAGAACAGCCACAAAGAAACACACACACACACACGAAAACCCTTTTTGCTCCTTCGTCAACTGCTGCCCTGCTAGATCTGATAAGCTCACCCCACAGCTAATCACCTGCCTCAACAGAAACCCTGCCCCCTCTGACCTTCGCACAGGGAGAACAGCTAATCAGCCACAAAGAAACACACACACACACACACACACACACACACAAGAAAACCCTTTTTGCTCCTTTTTCAACTACTGCCCTGCTAGCTCTGATAAGCTACTCTCCCACAGCTAAATCACCTGCCTCAACAGAAACCCTGCCCCCTCTGACCTTTGCACAGGGAAAACAGCTAGTCAGCCACAAAGAAACACACAGACACAAGAAAACCCCTTTTGCTCCTTCTTCAACTGCTGCACTGCTAGCTCTGATAAGCTCCTCCCAGAGCTAATCACCTGCCTCAACATAAACACTGCCCCCTCTGACCTTTGCACAGGGAGAACAGCTAGTCAGCCACAAAGAAACACACACACACAAGAAAACCCTTTTTGCTCCTTCTTCAACTGCTTCCCTGCTACGTCTGATAAGCTCCTCCCACAGCTAATCACCTGCCTCAACAGAAACCCTGCCCCCTCTGACCTTTGCACAGGGAGAACAGCTAATCAGCCACAAAGAAGCACACACACACAAGAAAAACCTTTTTGCTCCTTTTTCAACTACTGCACTGTTAGCTCTGATAAGCTCCTCCCACAGCTAATCACCTGCCTCAACAGAAACCCTGCCCCCTCTGACCTTTGCACAGGGAGAACAGCCACAAAGAAACACACACACACACACACACACACACACACACACAAGAAAACCCTTTTTGCTCCTTCTTCAACTGCTGCCCTGCTAGCTCTGATAAGCTCCTCCCACAGCTAAATCACCTGCGTCAACAAAAACCCTGCCCCCTCTGACCTTTGCACAGGGAGAACAGCTAGTCAACCACAAAGGAACACACACACACAAGAAAAACGTTTTTGCAAATTATTTCAAATTGGTGTTTTTGTTGCACATTCACTCAAAAATCGGAGAGTGACATTTTTGTTATCACCCCAAATCAAAGGTGTTTTGTTTCCATCGCAATAGAAGGAGGACAAATAAGCTTGGATTGTTCTTTCGGTGGTAATTCACTTTTACTCTAACCCTACCCCTACCCCTAACTCTAACCCTAACCCCAACGCTGACCCTAACTGTAACCCTAAACCTAACCCTGACCCTAACCCTAACCCTAACCCTAACCCTGACCCTGACCCTAACCCTAACCCTAACCCTAACCCTAACCCTAACCCTAACCCTAACCCTAACTATAACCATAACCCGAACCCGAACCCGAACCTTTGATTGGTCTTATTTCAATTCGCATCGTGTTTTTTTGGTGTTTTTTCGGAATCACCCCCGACCAAAGCAAAAAGGTCCTCTGCCATCTACATAAAAAGAAGATGACAAAGCTCTGATTGGGCTTATTTCAAATTGGGTTTTTGGGGGTTAGAATGCACAATCACCCAAAAATCGCAGTGACATGATTTTTATCAGCCCAAATCAAGCATACGTGGTTTGGTTCCATCTCAATAGGCAGAGGACGAATAAGCTTGGATTGTTCTTTCTTTGGTCATTCACCCCGACCCTAACCCTAACCCTAACCCTAACCCTAACCCTAACCCTAACGCTAACCCCAACCCCAACCCCAACCCCAACCCCAACCCTACCCCTAACCCTAACCCCAACCCTAACTGTAACCCTAACCCTAACACAAGCAAAGTGTAGTGTAATAAGCCTAAACAAAGGCAAAGAGGTTGTTTTGTGTTCCTGCTACATAGAAAGAAGACTCTTGGATATCGCAACCAAAATGGTCAAAGGCCTGGAAACGATGCCTTATGAGGAACGGCTAAGGGAGCTGGGCATGTTTATCCTGGAGAAGAGGAGGTTAAGGGGTGATATGATAGCCATGTTCAAATATATAAAAGGATGTCACATAGAGGAGGGAGAAAGGTTGTTTTCTGCTGCTCCAGAGAAGCGGACACGGAGCAATGGATCCAAACTACAAGAAAGAAGATTCTACCTAAACATTAGGAAGAACTTCCTGACAGTAAGAGCTGTTCGACAGTGGAATTTGCTGCCAAGGAGTGTGGTGGAGTCTCCTTCTTTGGAGGTCTTTAAGCAGAGGCTTGACAACCATATGTCAGGAGTGCTCTGATGGTGTTTCCTGCTTGGCAGGGGGTTGGACTCGATGGCAGGGGGTTGGACTTGTGGTCTCTTCCAACTCTATGATTCTATGATTCTATGATTCTATGATCGCTTATTTCAAGTCGTGTTCTTTGGTGTTCATGCACATTGACCCAGAAATCGCAAAGTGTGTGTAATGAAACGAAAATAACACAAGACCGTCTTTTCGCTTCCATATGCGTAGAAAGAAGCCGAATAATCTTTGATTGGTCTTATTTCAATTCACATGGTGTTTTTTGGGAATCACCCCCAACCAAAGCAAAAAGGTGTTTTGGGTTCCATCTACATAAAAAGAAGATGATAAAGCTCTGATTGGGCTTATTTCAAATTGGTGTTTTTGGGTCTAGAATGCACATTCATTCAAAAATCACAGAGTGACATTTTCGTTATCAGCCCAAATCAAGGATAGGTGTTTTGGTTCCATCTCAATAGAAAGAGGACGAATAAACTTGGATTTTTCTTTCGATGGTCATTCACCCTGACCCTAACCCTAATCCTAGCAAAGCGAAGTGTAATAAGCCTAAACAAAGCCAAACAGGTTGTTTTGTGTTCCAGCTAAATAGAAAGAAGAATCTTGGATTTCGCTTATTTCAAGTCGTGTTCTTTGGTGTTAATGCACATTGACCCAGAAATCGCAAAGTGTGTGTAATGAGACCAACATAACACAACACCGTCTTTTCGCTTCCATATGCGTAGAAAGAAGCCGAATAAGCTTTGATTGGTCTTATTTCAATTCGCATGGTGTTTTTTGGGTGTGCACCGGAATCACCCCCAACCAAAGCAAAAAGGTGTTTTGGGTGCTGTCAGGGGTACAGGGACAGAGGCACAGGGAAGGCAGGAAATGGAGAGCGATGGAGAGGAATCCCAGGAGAGCGAGGAAGAGGATAGCAATGACGCAGGGGATTCCATGAGTCTCTCCAGCGAATCAGAGAACAGGTTGGCGTTGGTCTTTTGTGAGCTGAGACCTGAGGCAGCCCTGACAGTAAGTCCCCTCCCAAAAGTACTCAAAATTTTTTTTTTTTGCGAAGCTCACGAAGTTTGGCGGCCATGAGTATGGAGGAGCAGATAGTTGATCTACGCAACGCAGTCTCCCAGCTTACCACTGCGGTAGTGGTCTCCCAGAAGAAGGGGGAAGAGGCGGAAAAGCGATGCCAGGATCTGCAAGCCAGGTGGGATCATGCATGCCAAGTGGGATTCCCGGGGTCCAGATCTGCAGGCGTAGGACTGGGCAGAAGGGGAGGCAACTTGGTAGCCCACTTTGATGGGAACCTGAAGCAGTACCCCAGTTTTCGAGCAGATGTCGAATATGCGTTGCATTTGCTTCGCGGCGACTTTAAAGATGAGGAGGAGAAGGTGGGGTTCATTGTGTCCCACTTGCATGGGGAAGCGAGGGCTTGGCTGCGCAATCTGTGGCGCGAAGATTGTCCTGCTCGAAGGGACTCAGATGAATTTATCAAAGCCATGGACGCTTGCTTCCAATCTACCATGGATGTGGATATAGCACGCAAGGAGCTGCATGGTTTAAGGCAAGGCAAGGCTACAGTACGTCAGTATCATGCTAGGTTTTTTGCCTTGCTGAATGTACTGAAATGGGAGAAAGATTCCCTGGCAGTAAGAGACTTGTTTTGGGAGGGGTTGTCTGGCCCTGTAAAAGATGAATTGGCAAGGGGGGTCAGACCTCAAACCCTAGCAGAACTTGTGCAGCGGGCGCTCGCCATTGGAGTGCGCCACGAAGAACGCCCTTGGCGCAATGAGGAGGGTCGCCAGCTTCACACACCCTCTAGAGCGCCTCCTTTCCTTCCCTGGGATCTAGGACGTACGTGTGAAGGGAACCTGAGCTTACAGGGTTAAACAGCTCAGAGTGTACGCCCTGCCTACTGTTGGGAGGGGGGAGACTCTGCGTCATTTCCAAGTCTCTCAAGTCTTTGTTCTGACTCTCTACTTTCGCTTTTGAGGAGAGTGGACGTGTTTTCACGATGCTGTTCGACAATGGATAGTTTGCTGTAAATAAAACTGCTTTTAGCTGCTAAGATCCTGAGTGGACTTTATTTGAGCACACTGAAGCAGGCACTGGAGTTTTTGGGGCTTTCTCTTGCCACTGCTGATCTCTGCATTTTGCTCAGAACATCGGAATGTGGCCTTTGAAGTCCGAAGCCTGGCCAGGAGTTGCACAGCCGAAGCGGGCTGGACGCCAAGATTTATCTGATTTATCTGAGCAATAAATCAATCACCTTTTAACAGGTTATGGACGTCAGTTACTGCAATTAGAGAAAGCTTTGAAGTGCTGTGTGTTGAGAAGCTGCTGTTTTTGCTGCCGGAGGAAAAAGTCCTGCGTTAAGGCTCTGCCTGGGAGAACGCAGGGAGGCTGACTGCAAGCTGTGTGCTGCAAAGGGACGCCAGAAGCCTATCCTCGGAGCCGGTTGGTACATGTGAGTACTCCAAAGCCCCAAGGGGGGACCGGGGGAGGAGATGGCAGAACTCCAGGAGAGTTTCAACGTCCCCTTTGAAAGATTAAATCAGCAAAATTGGGAGGACTGGTCAAGAAGAGCACGGGCGTGGCTCACAGGGAAAGGCCTGTGGAGCTGTGTTCAACGTGAACCTACCCCAGCAGCTGCTGGTGCTGATGAAGCAGCCAGAGTACAGGCAGCTACAGCACAGAGAAGGGACCAGAGGACTTATGGGCTTTTAATCCTTGCCCTGGACTCATCCCAGCTCCGTCATGTTGATGGTTTGACCACTGCGAAAGCCGTCTGGGACGCTTTGGAGCGTGTCCACCAGAGAACGACGGCTGGGGCCAAAATCCATACTACTAGGAGCCTTTTTGAGTTGAAGCTTCAGCCGGGGGGGGGGGTCAATGCAGGAGCATATAACCCAAATGCTGGCAGCGTTCAACAGGCTCCGGCAGTTACAGGTCCCTCTCTCTGAGGAGCTCAAAGTGTACATTCCTTTGAGCTCATTGGACAGGAGCTATGAGACGTTGTGTCTGACCTTGGAAGCGATGCCGGCTGACCAATTAAATCTGGATTACGTCGCGGGCCGTCTCTGCGATGAAGAATCACGCAGACAGAGAGCTGGGGGAAAAGCTCCAGGCCCAGGCTGTGCTCCCAGGAGTGGGGGTGCTGGGAACGCAGAAATGGCTGAAGAGGGAGCTGTGAGAGCTGTTGCTACGCGTCGCTGTTATCGCTGTGGCTCCCCCTCCCATCTGGTGAGAGAATGTCCAGTGGAGGCACAGGAACAGCCGAAGGCCGTCTCCCGTAGCAACCAGATATTTTTTTTTTATATAATAATTTTTATTACATTTTTTTACCACAGAAAAAAGAAAGAACATAGAAAATAGAAAGAAAAAAGAACAGAAAATTCAAACCATTTCAACAACTTATTTCAAATTTCTATCGGACTTCCCCACATCTCCCGCCCAGTGCGTTCTTAACAATAAAAATTATCAGCAAGTTATACCCTTGTTTCTTGTGTTTCTTTGTACTTTCAATTGCAATTTTAAGTTTAAATCCCTTATTTTCCATTTACTCTAAAAATATAGCATATTGTCGTTTTTACCCATTTAAACTTTGATTCTTTCATGAATATTATCCAATTTCTTATATAATCCACTCTCATTGCTGGGGCTAACCTTCCAAATCATACGGCATCTCACAGTTCATATAACTTATAATACTTTTGCAAATAGTCCTTAAATTTTTTCCAGTCCTCTTCCATTGCTTCTTCTCCCAAATCTCGGATCCTGGCAGTCATCTCAGCTAGTTCCATGTAGTTCATCAATTGCGTCTGCCAATCCTCCAGTGTGGGCAAATCTTGAGTCTTCCAATATTTGGCGATAAGGATCCTTGCTGCTGTGGTGGCATACATGAAAAAAGTTCTGTCCTTCTTTAACACCTTCTGGCCGACAATGCCCAGGAGGAATGCCTCTGGTTTCTTAGGAAAGGTGTATTTAAACACCTTTTTTAACTCGTTGTAAATCATTTCCCAGAAGGCCTTCACTCTTGGGCAAGTCCACCAGAGATGAAAGAATGTCCCTTCAGCCTCCTTACATTTCCAACATTTATTATCGGACAAATGGTAAATCTTAGCAAGCTTGACTGGGGTCATGTACCACCTGTATACCATTTTCATAATGTTTTCTTTCAAGGCATTACATGCCGTAAACTTCATACCGGTGGTCCATAACCTTTCCCAGTCCTCAGACATGATGTTGTAACCAATGTCCTGAGCCCATTTTATCATGGCTGATTTAACTGTCTCATCCTGAGTGTTCCATTTAAGTAGCAAGTTATACATTCTCGATAATAGCTTGGTCTTTGGTTCTAACAATTCTGTCTCAAGTTTCGATTTTTCCACCTGGAATCCTGTTTTTTTGTCTAGCTTAAAAACCTCATTAATTTGGGCATAATGAAGCCAGTCTTGCACTTTACCCTTTAATTTTTCAAAGCTCTGCAACCTCCAGTTGTCTCCAATGTTTTCTATTATTTCCCAATATTTCGGCCAACCGGCCTCCATATTAGGTTTTTTCCGAGCCTTGGCCTCTATTGGTGATACCCACCTCGGAGTTTTGCTTTCTAACAAGTCTTTGTATTTTTTCCAGACCATAAATATTGCTTTTCTGACAATATGGTTTTTAAACATTCCATATGTTTTTGCCTTGTCATACCACAAATACGCATGCCAACCTAGCGAATTATTGAAGCCTTCCAGATCTAGGACATCAGTGTTTTCTAACAAAATCCAATCTTTCAACCAGCAGAAGGCCGCAGCCTCATAATATAACCTTAAGTCTGGCAGGGCAAACCCCCCTCTCTCCTTTGCATCAGTTAATATTTTAAACTTTATTCGGGGCTTTTTGCCCTGCCAAACAAATTTAGAAATATCCCTCTGCCACTTTCCAAAACATTCCACTCTGTCCACAATCTGCAAGGCTTGAAACAAAAACAACATTTTTGGCAAAACGTTCATTTTTATAGCTGCAATTCGGCCTAACAAGGATAATTTCAGTCTTGACCAAATTTCTAGATCTTTTTTAACTTCTGACCAACATTTCTCATAATTATCTTTGAATAAATTCAAGTTCTTGGAAGAGAGATTGACCCCCAGGTATTTCACTTTTTTAACAATATTTAGTTCTGTTTCCTTCTGAAACCCCTCTGTTTCAATAGTTGTCAAATTTTTCCCTAACACCTTAGTTTTTTGTTTGTTCAACTTAAAGCCCGCCACCCGACCAAATTTCTGGATCAATTCCAAAACTCTTTTTGTACTAGATTCTGGCTCCTGTAATGTTAAAACCAAGTCATCTGCAAATGCTTTCAGTTTATATTGTTTCACTCCGACCCGTATTCCTTGTACCTGCCGATCCTTCCTTATCATATTCAGCAAAACCTCCAGGACTGAAATAAACAATAAAGGGGAAAGGGGGCACCCCTGACGTGTTCCTTTTTCAATCTGAAGTTCTTCTGTCACCACATTGTTCACTATCAACTTAGCTTTTTGTTCAGAATAGATTGCTTCTATTCCGTTCTCAAACCCCCTTCCCACTCCCATCCCTTCCAAGTTTTTCTTCATAAATTTCCAAGAAATATTGTCAAAGGCCTTCTCCGCATCAATAAAAATTAACACTGCTTTAGTGTTAATATTTGTTTGTAAAAGTTCCAGAATATCGATAATATTCCTAGTGTTATCAAACAAATGTCTACCTGGGAGAAAACCTGCTTGGTCCTTATGAATTACTTCATTTAATACTTTTTTAAATCTGTTTGCCAAAATATCTGCAAATATTTTGTAATCCACGTTTAGGAGTGAGATGGGACGGTAGTTCTTAAGTTGAGTCTTTTCAGTTTCCACTTTGGGTATCAGTGTGATGAATGCTTCTTTCCACGTTTCTGGTGCCCTCCCTCCCCCCATAATCTGGTTACAAACCTCCAGTAATGGTTGTATCAAGTAGTCCTTTAACATCCTGTAGTACTTGGAGGTAAGTCCATCAGGGCCTGGAGATTTGCCTAGCTGCATATTCTGGATGGCAACCTCAATTTCCTGTTGTGTTATTTTACAATTCAAGATTGATCTCTTCTCTTGGGATAGTTCTGGTAGGCCATTGTCTTTCAAGAATTGTTCTATCTCAGTCAGTTCCTCGGGCCCTTGGGTGTACAGTTTTTTAAAATATTTCTGGAAGCACTTTCTAATTTCTCCCGGTTTCTGAATGCTTTTTCCTTCAACTTCTAAGTTGGTAACATAATTTAGTTTTTGTCTCTTTTTCAACTGCCAAGCTAGCAGTTTCCCACATTTATTCGCAGATTCAAAAGATCTTTGTTTCATTTGTTTGATTTTCCATTCCACTTCTTGGTTGATCAATTTCATATATTGTGACTGATGGAATTTAATTTCTCTTAGAGTCTCTTTTGATTTTGGATTCAATCTTAATTTTTTCTCTCCATCTCTTATCTTCTCTAATATCTTGTCCTTTTTCCCATTCCAGAATTTTTTCTTGATCGTGTTTTGTTGTATCAGAAACCCTCTCATAACGGCTTTACTTGCGTCCCAGATTATTCTTTTTTCCACCGAGGTGTTGAGGTTAATTTCAAAGTAGTCCTTTAAAGCTTTTTGGGCCTTCTTTACAATCTCTTGATCTCTTAGCAGGTTGTCATTCATTTTCCATCTGAAGGAGTCGGCAGTAGTAAATCTCATTTCCATTTTCAGAGCGTTGTGGTCGGAGCAGGTCTTTGGGCAGATTTCTACTCTTGTGGTCTTAGGTGCCAGCCCTCTAGTTGTCCAAATTTGGTCGATTCTTGTCCATGACAGGTGAGCCTCAGAGAAGAAAGTTCCTTCTTTACCTAGGGGGTTTCTCGTCCTCCATAGGTCAATCAAATCCATATTGTCAGTTAGTTCGAAAAAAGTTTTTGGTAGTCTTCCATCTTTAGTCAGGTTCTGGTTCTGTGACTTGTCCATATAGGTAGAGACCACCCCATTCATGTCTCCCATCATGATGATGTTAGAATAGTCCAGATAGTCCAGTAGTGTCTCATGAAGCTTCTTGTAGAATTCTGATTTCCCCTCATTTGGTGCGTAGATTCCTAAGATCAAAACTTTTTCTCCTTGGATTTGTATTTCAATTGCCAGGATTCTTCCTTGTTCATCTTTAAACAGAAATTTTGGTGATAAATTCTCTTTTGCATAGATCACCACTCCTCTCTTTTTAACTCTGTCTGATGAGATAAATTCTTGGCCTAATCTTTTGTTTATTAACACTTTCCTGTGAAGCCTAGTCACATGAGTTTCTTGCAGACAGATTATATCCAAATGTTCCTTCTTCAAAATATGAAAAATCCTTTTGCGTTTTTCCGGGGAATTTGCGCCATTAATATTCCAACTATACAGCTGCAGAGACATCCTGTAACAATCTGTTGTTGCTCTTTATGGGGCGTCTTCTTTCTTGTCCAAATCCGAGGGTGCTGGCTCTTTTCCAGACTCAGGTGGAGGCCAAGGAGCAGCTACTCCCTTCTGCAGGTCTTCTCCGTGGTCGTGTAGAAACTTCTGGCTGTCCTCTTTCGTCCTGATTTTAATCTTCTTTCCTGTGTAGTTGAATGATAGGCCTTGTGGAAACTCCCACCTGTAAGGTATTCCGTTGCTTCTCAGAAGTCCAGCTAGATCAGTATAGTTAGATCTAAGATCTAGTAGTTGTTTAGGAATATCCTTGTAGATTTGTGCTCTTCTGTCCTGGATCTCAAGTGCTTTATTAAAATGTAGGTCAAGTAGTTTGTCTCTCTCCTGCTTGGTCCTTAAGATGATCAAGCAATCTCTAGGCCTGTCTTTCTTGACAACTCTTCCCAATCTGAATGCAGTTGTTATTTTAAAGTCTGTATCTTCCTCTATACCCCAGAATTTAGAGAATTCTGCTGTCAAAAAGCCGGTCAAATCCTCTTTCTCAATCTCTGGGATAGAGCGTAATCTTAAATTGTTTTCCCTATTTCTCAGTTCCACCATAGACAGGTAGGCCTGCTGGTCGGTGATGTGTTTGTGTAGCGGCCTTACCTCTCCTTTCAATTCGTCCACTTTCTGAATTGCTTGACTTGCTTTTTCGTTTGCAGCCTCGGTCAATTTCCGGTTCTCAGATGTTGCGTCTTTTAAATTCCCAATTTCTTGTGAATGCTTAGCCACTTGTTCAGATAGTTTAGTAATTGAGGATGTGGCTAAGTCGATTTTTGCTGTTTGGTCATCAACCTTCTTATTCAAAATTGCAAATTGTTGTAGCATTTCATCTAGAAGGGTGCCAGATCCCCCTGCTGCCATATCCTCAGTCGTTGGCTGGTCAGCTGCCTTAGATGGGGCTGTTGTTGGAGGTGCAGCTCCCTGTAGAACAGCAGGGACCGAAGATCTGCGAGACTGGGAAATCAAAGTTGTTTGTACAAATTGGCCTTTCCCTGCTTTCGACGCAGCTCTTGTTTTTGGAGGGCCGCTCATTCCCCACCTGTCTTTGGATTCAAGGTCAAACTGTCAAATGTTCCATGGGAAAGACAGGCCTCAAAGTAAATAACCAAACCACAGAGAGTCAAAACAAAGTTAGTTCTCAGGAATTTGTAAGTCCCAAAATCCACTAGAGGGAGTATTGTTGCAGTTCAGGAAAGAAGGAGTAAAGTTTTAGCCGCCATTAAAGTTCCTGCAGCTGAATAAGTTAACAATAGTCTTTAAAAAACCTTTTTCCCTAGCAGAGCCCTTTCAATGTTACCACAATATTGTATCCAAAAGTGCAAGATACAGTTGTTTAATTGTATCTTTCCAATGGTGCCTTTATGTGTCCATTTCAACTTTATAAAAGTATCCGCAAAGCGACCCTTTTCCCCCTGCCAGCCCGGGACTGGGTTTTTTTTTTTCTTAAAGTTTTTAGAATCCACAAAAGGAGAGGATCTCCAAGTTAAATCAAAAAGAAAAAAGATAGCTTGCCTTTCCCTTCAGTTGCTAACTCCACCAGACGCATGAAACATCCTGTTTTAAAGTCTCTTTCTATTGCTTCCAGCTTGTCTGATCCTTTGCCTTTGATCATAAGCGCTACCGGGAGACGGACTTCCTTTTTCTCGTCTCCCGCTTTCAGCCAAATTTCTAATTTACAGTTCCGAATTAATACTCTTCTTACTCACGAGTAGATGATTTAGGATCCAATGCTTAAGGAAGAAAGGTCGGCGCTCATCGGCAACAGCCGCGCGGCTTCGCTCCCGCAGAAAGAGCGATGTACTCTCAGCACCGCTTCCCCTCCGCGCTTCCGGAGCCCCTTACGGGGTCCCTTCTTCGTTTTGGGGGTCGCTCCAGGTGCCCGCCGAGTCCCACGGCCACGAGCTCACTCTGCTCGTGGTTTATCTTGATGGATCGTCGCTGTGCCGTAGCGAACGATCCTTTCCTGCGGAGCCCCTCTTCAGAGACTGAAGAGGACCGCCATTGCTCGTTTCGCGCCGCCTCCGGAAGTCCCGTAGCAACCAGATAAAGGGCTCTTCTTCAAAGCGTGGGAAAGGCAAGCCGAAGGCAGCTGGCAGAGACACTGAACATAAACATTTGGCAGCCTCTATGGCTACAGTCAAGAGTTGTCAACAGGATGCTGTGCTGACTTTTGTCATAGACAGTGGAGCTTCCCATCATCTCATGCCATCTGCAGGAGTCCTGGAGAACTGCACCTCTGTACCTTCTGGGAAGACTGTCTGTTTAGCAGATGGGACTCGACACCCACTCACGCAGACTGGCTCACTGTTTTGTTCTTTCTTACAGGATTCAATCCAGGCTTTTGTTGTTCCAGGACTGTCTTGCGCGTTGCTGTCTGTCAGCACACTTCTTGCTGAGAACTACAGAGTGTGTTTTGAAGACAATAAGTGCTCTATTTCTAAGAATGGACAGCACCTAGTTAGTGTTGAATGTAAAGACAGGTTGTTTGTATTGAATGCTTCTTTTGCAGGTCCAGGTGACACGGAGGAGGCTCAAGCACAGTGTGCCAACGTTCCAGTTCATGATGCGTGTGCTCACCTCTGGCACAGACGCATGGCACACGTGTCCTGGGGGTCAGTGAAAAAAATCCCAGAGTGTACGCAAGGGTGCAAAATGAAATCATGTGCTAAGTTTCTAGATTGCAGAGCGTGCAAGTCCGCAAAGGTGAAAACGTGCACATACCCAAGGTCTGAGAGGGTGACCACTAGGGCTTTTCAGTTAATTCATGCAGATTTGTGTGGTCCGATGTCTGTGAGCAGTATGGGAGGAGCCAAATTTGCGCTGGTTCTGATTGATGACCATACGCGCAACTCCTGGACCTTCACGATCCGACACAAAAGTGAAGCTGCACCGCTAATCAAAGACTGGATTGCGGCTGTGGAACTGCAGTTTTCCACACGGGTGCAAAACTTTCAGAGCGATCGCGGTGGGGAGTTCACCGGGTCTGCACTGCAAAGTTTCTTCCGCAAAAAGGGGATTCAACACAGATTGTCCTCTCCGTACAGTCCCCAACAGAATGGGATTGCGGAGAGACGGAACAGGACTCTAGGGGAGATGTCCGCAGCTCTTTTGTTTGATGCCGGGCTCCCACAGCGCTTTTGGGGGGAGGCTTGGCGAACAGCCAACTTTATTCTGAACAGGTCATTCAATTCAGTGGTAGGTGACACCCCGTACTTTTTGCTGCATGGAAAGAAACCGAAAGTACACTACTTCCGCGTATTCGGATGTGAAGCGTGGGTCTTCATACCAAAGGCCAAACGCAAGAAAGGTGAACCCAAGTCCCAAAAGATGATTTTTTGTGGGTATGAGCCAGGGACCAAGGGGTGGAGGTTTGTGTATCCGTCAGGGAATCAGTCCAGGATTCTGCTCAGCAACAGTGCTGAATTCTGTGAGCAGAGTGGCTGGGCAAGGATACATGGGAACCCTGACATCCTGTCAGAGAGTCTGCTTGACTCTGCTGATGAAGAAGAGGAAGAGGTTGAACCTGCTACTGTGGCTCAGAGTCCAGACCCAGTGCAGGCAGAGGGGAGAACTTCTCCCAAGGCTGTGAAGATTGAGCAACGCAGTGCTCCATCTTCCCCCACAGGTTCGGCTGAGAAGTCCAGAAGGCGCAGTAAGTCAGAGGGGGAGCTCTCTGATGCCAAGGACGTTCTGGCTGGCCCTAGTGGGTCAGAGGGGGTTCCTGAAGTAGTGCTGCGTCGATCAGCTCGGACGACCAAGGGGAAACCTCCTGATAGGTTTGCCGTCACTAGTGTGTGGGTCGGAATGGCACAGTGTGAACCCGAGAGTTTTGAGGATGTTCAGAAACTGCCTCAGGAAGAAGCCAGAAAATGGCATGAGGCGATGCAGAAGGAAATGAACTCAATGGAGTCTTTAGGTGTGTTCTCCCTCACGAAGTTGCCGGTGGGCAAAAAGGCCGTGGGTAGCCGCTGGGTTTACCGACTTAAGCCCACAGCGACAGGAGAACCGCAGTATAAGGCCAGATTAGTGGCGAGAGGATTCACGCAGCGCAGGGGGTTGCATTATACGGAAGTTTATGCTCCCACCTGTAGGAGTGAATCTCTACGTTTGCTCTTGGCCATTGCTGCACAAAGAGGGTTGCTGGTGCATCACTTTGATGTGGACGTTGCTTACTTGAACTCAGACCTCCAGGAGGATCTGTACATGCTTCCTCCTCCAGGGTTTGAGGGCATTGAGCAAGGTACTGTGTGGAAACTTCACAAGTCAATTTACGGCCTGAAGCAGTTGGCCAGGAATTGGAACTTGTGCCTGAATGAAGCTTTGGAGAAGCTAGGTTTCAGGAAGAGTCTTGCTGACAGTTGCCTGTTCCTAAGAGGATCAGGAGACTCACAGGAACTGGTTTTGTTTTATGTTGATGACATCATCCACATTGGAAAGGCAGACAAACAGGTACAGAAGTTTGCCAAAGAGCTTGGGAAACAGTTTCAGCTCAAGAACCTGGGTGCAGTAAAGATCTACCTAGGCGTCCAGATAGCGAGAACTGAGGATGGTAGCTTCTTGCTCAGTCAGAAAGGCAAGATTGAGCAGTTGCTTGAGAAGTTCAGAATGTCCGATTGTGCAGGAGTTCGGACACCCATGGAGACGAACTTCGTGAAAGAGAGCCAGCAAGCAGAAAGTGCAGAGTTCGAGAATGCTGAGCTCTTTCAGTCAGCTCTAGGTAGTCTGTTGTATCTATCCCAATGGAGCAGACCAGACATTGCCTTTGCTACCAACCTGCGAAGTAGGGAAGCGTCAAAGCCCAGTGTGAGTGCTTGGCACGGTATCAAGCGGGTACTGCGCTACCTGAAGCATACCAAAGACTTCTGTCTTAAGCTGCCAGCTGAAGGTGAGGCGAAGCTCACATGCTATGCGGACAGTGACTGGGCGAATTTGCAGGACCGCAAGTCTGTGTCTGGGTTGGTGGTAAAGTTTGGGAAGTCACTAATTGGGTGGAAGTCCCGGAAGCAAAGTCTCATTGCGCTGTCTTCTACTGAGGCTGAATTCAGTGCACTGTCAGATTTGTGCCGGGAACTAGAGTTCTATAGATGCTTGGTGCAAGAGATCTATGGAGATTGTAGCTTGCCCATCACGGTTTGGGAAGACAATCAACCTTGTTTGAAATTGGCTGAATCTGCGCAATTTAAGGCCAGAACCAAGCATCTGGACATACGTTTCCAAAATGTGTGTCAGAGTGTTCAGTCAGGTTTGATACGGCTGAAGTATTGTGCCAGTCACAATAACTTGGCCGATGGCTTTACCAAACCTTTAAGCTTCCAGCGTCATGGGGAGTTTTGTGGTGGTTTGGAGTTGGGGGTAAGTTCTGTACATACTTTCCCCACAGTAGCGCAGGACGAGAGGGGGTGTGAAGGGAACCTGAGCTTACAGGGTTAAACAGCTCAGAGTGTACGCCCTGCCTACTGTTGGGAGGGGGGAGACTCTGCGTCATTTCCGAGTCTCTCAAGTCTTTGTTCTGACTCTCTACTTTCGCTTTTGAGGAGAGTGGACGTGTTTTCACGATGCTGTTCGACAATGGATAGTTTGCTGTAAATAAAACTGCTTTTAGCTGCTAAGATCCTGAGTGGACTTTATTTGAGCACACTGAAGCAGGCACTGGAGTTTTTGGGGCTTTCTCTTGCCGCTGCTGATCTCTGCGTTTTGCTCAGAACATCGGAATGTGGCCTTTGAAGTCCGAAGCCTGGCCAGGAGTTGCACAGCCGAAGCGGGCTGGACGCCAAGATTTATCTGATTTATCTGAGCAATAAATCAATCACCTTTTAACAGTACGCGTCCCTCACCTCAGCTGCAGGCAGGGGAGGAACCAATGGAACTTGGTGGTGCACAGGCTCAGTCAGCTGCCGGAGCCCCAGCGTCCGGAGCAGTCAAGACGAAGCCTCCTAGAGGGAACAGGAAGTGTTACATCTGTGACAGTGCGATGCACATGGCCAAAGAGTGTCCCCAGAGGCTCCAAAAGCACACTGCAGCCTTAGCAACAGTAACTGCAGCAGCACTACCTGAAGAGCAATTTCAGGGAAACGACAATGCCTGGCTGGAAGCAGAAATGCTGGGGCACAGCCAGGCGAGTCAGTAGGACAGTCCCCAGCGCTTTTGCAGCATACAAACCCCCTGCCACCCAAGCCAGTGGTGTAGCTCACTGCAACTCTCCAGCTACCTAATGGACGCACCCTGGAAGTCCCCATTACAATTGACAGTGGGAGCAACGCAGACTTCGTGGGGGTGCACTTCGTCAAGCAGCATCGCATAGAGCTCCTACCAGCCACGCTGCCATTGAACGTCGTCACAGTGGATGGCAGGAAGCTGCTGGGTGGGCAGGTGGTACAACAGACGCCACCCATGGTAATGCAGATTGGCAATCACCGAGAAGTCATCAGTTTCAACGTCACCCGCCTGTCAGACACACCTATAGTGTTAGGCATGAGTTGGCTGGATAGGCACAGCCCAACCATGGCGTGGTACCAGCGGCAGCTCACTTTCGGCTCGTCCTATTGCGCGCGGCATTGCATCCAGACCGGTCAGGAGGAGGAGGGCCAAGAGGAGGGGCAGCAGCTAAGTCTCAGCATGGCGCAAGCAGTACCCCTCAAGTACAAGGGGTTTTTGGAGGTCTTCTGCGAAAAGGAGGCTGACCAGTTGCCACCCCACCGGCCCTACGATTGCGCAATTGACCTCTTGCCAGGGACAACGCTGCCGCCTGTGAAGCTGTATTCCATGTCCGAGGATGAGCTGCAGGAGCTCAGGGAGTTCATAGATCACAACCTGCAGCGGGGATTCATCCGAGAATCAAAGGCTGTAGGGGGCAGTCCTGTGTTTTTCGTGAAGAAGGACACGCCCCAAAAGAGGCTGATCGTAGACTTTAGATTCATAAACTCGAAGACAAAGCCCACGGCCTTTCCCATGCCCAAGATTGACGACCTGCTCGCGACGGTGCGGAAAGGGAAGATCTTCACCAAGTTGGATCTCCGCGGAGCTTACAATCTCATACGCGTGCGAGAGGGTGATGAGTGGAAGACGGCCATGTTCACGCCGTTGGGCACCTACGAATACAGAGTTATGCCGTTTGGTCTCCAGAATGGCTCCCACTATTTCCAAGCTTTTATGCACCACGTGCTAGCGGGACTCCTCTACAAGAAGTGCGTATGTTTCCTCAACGAAATTCTGATCTTCTCGGAATCGCCGGAGGCTCACGAGAGCGACGTTAAGGAGGTCCTGCAGAGGCTACGGGAGCACAGGCTTTACGCCAAGCTGGAGAAGTGCCAATTCGACGTGACGGAGGTGGATTTTCTGGGCTATAGGCTGTCCGACAGGGGACTAGCCATGGACAGCGCCAAGGTCCGCGCGGTGTTGGACTGGAAAAGCCCGCGAAATCGGAAAGAGGTCCAGAGGTTCGTCGGCTTCGCCAACTTTTACCGCAAGTTCATCAGGGGTTTCACCAGGGAGACGGCAGCTATCACGGACACTCTCAGCTCCAAGAAGAAGAAGTTCACCTGGACGGACCAGGCGGAGCAGTCCTTCAGGAGACTTAAGAGTCTCTTCGCGTCCGAAGAACAGCTGCTACACGTGAATCCCGGCAGGCCCATGAGGGTTGAGACTGACGCATCTGACAGAGCGGTGGGGGCCGTCCTTTTACAGGAAGACCCGCAGGGGAACTGGAGGCCCTGCGCATTCTACTCCCAGAAGCTCAGCAAGTCGGAACAGAACTACACCATCTGGGACAGGGAGTTGCTGGCCATCCACGCGGCTTTCAAGGCGTGGAGGCACTTCCTCATTGGAGCCAAGCACACCGTGCAGGTCCGCACGGACCACAAGAACCTAGAGTACTGGCGCACGGCGAAGCTACAGAGCCAGAGGCACATACGCTGGGCAGAGTTCTTTGCGGACTTCGATTTCAGGATTGAGTACATCCCAGGCGACAACAATGTCATAGCAGATGCGCTCTCCAGGAAACCGCAGTATCTCGAGGAAGCGGCACCTGTGGGAGCCAAGCACATTTTTGCACTGCAGGCGTGGGCGTGTGCTTCAGCCACCGTGGACCTGGAGGCAGTGCGTCGCGCGCTGCAGACGGATCCGTTCGCACAGTCCAAGATGGAAGAGGTGCGGAGAGGCACAGCGAGGGACGACGAGTTCCAGATACGCGACGGCCTGCTAACCCGTAAAGGTGCTCTCTACGTTCCGGGAGACGATCTCCACGCGAAGGTTCTGCAGCAGTTGCACGACGCACCCAGCGCTGGCCACTTCGGCAAGGAAAAGACGGCGGAATTAGTGGCCAGAGACTTTTGGTGGCCCCAGATGCGAGGGGAGGTCGCGGACTACGTCGCCAGGTGTGACACTTGCCAAAGGTCCAAGCCAGTGCACCAGAAACCAGCGGGACTGCTGGAACCATTGGAGACGCCACTGCAACCGTGGGAGAGGGTGGCGCTGGACTTTGTCACTGATCTGCCCAGTTCGCGAGGCAAGACGGCGGTGCTTGTGGTTGTAGACCTGTTCACCAAGATGGTGCATTTCATTCCTTGCGCGAAGGTGGCGACTGCGGAGCAGACCGCCAAACTGTTCATAGACCACGTGTTCAGGGTGCACGGCTTGCTGCGATCCATCCTGTCCGACCGCGGTCGCCAGTTCGTTTCCAGTTTTTGGCAGAAGCTCCTGGGTATCTTGAACGTCAAGATCAACTTAGCGTCGGCGAGACACCCGCAGACCAACGGCCAAGCGGAAAGGGTCAACGCCATCATGCAGCAGTACCTGCGCTGTTACGCCAATCAGAAGCCTGCGACTTGGGTGGACTACTTGCCGATGGCCGAGTTTGCCTACAACAACACGAAGCAGGCGTCCACGGGGGTGACGCCGTTCTTCGCCAACAATGGGCGGCATCCCAGAACCTTTCCGGGAGTGGAGACGACGGTGCAGGGAGCGACGCAGGGAGCGGAGCATTTGGCCGCAGAATTGCAGGAGGTCCACGAGGAGCTCCGACGGCACTTAGAGCTGGCTAAACACGCCTACAAGGTGCAGGCAGACAGGCACAGGAGGGCAGGGGAAGACATACAGGTGGGGGACTGGGTATGGTTGGCAGCCCAGGCGGCGCCTACCAAGTCGTTAGCCAAGAAGAAGCTAGGACATAGACAGCTGGGGCCATACCAAGTTGAGGCCAAGATCAACCCCGTAGCTTATCGGTTGACCCTCCCAGAAGGTTCCCGAATGCACCCGGTCTTTCATAGGTCGGTGCTTACGCCCTACAAAGCCCCACACAGGTTTCAGGAGCCAGGGACGGCACCGGACCCACGCAGGGAGTCCCCAAGGGGGGGGAAGTCACCGAAGGCCGAGACACTCAACGAGGTCACAAAAATTCTGGACTCGAGATGGGGGGAGGAGGGAGTAGAATACCTCCTCGCCAGAGAGGGTACCCCGGCCAGTGCCAACAGTTGGGTGCCGGGCTATGCTCTGGAAGAACCCCTTCTTAAGGACGAGTTCAATGCACTCTTCCCACACAGGCCCATGCCAGCGGAATTTTTCGACGACTGGCTTTTTACGCCTACACTTTCAGGCAGCACCTTCCGGGGGTTCTCCTCAGCAGAGGAGACCACGCCAGAATCGAGTCCTCCAAGGGGATCGTGCTCGGGGGTGGACACGGATCGCTCTTACTGGTGGGACGACCAACCAGAGGATGAGTGGCGCAGGAGATTGCTGAGGGGGCCCTGGCAGACAGCAACGTCCAAAGAGACAGGGGGAGGACATGGACGTGTTAGGAGAGGACCTTGGTTTCGAGCACACAAGCAATGAGCTGGAAGCAGAGACGATTGACGTCGACGAACTGTATCCAAGATCTACCCCAGCGACTGAGGAGCTTCCGGAACCTGCACCCGAGCAGCGGGAGGGGGGAAGGGGGGGCTTCGAGGGGGGGGATGGATGTCAGGGGTACAGGGACAGAGGCACAGGGAAGGCAGGAAATGGAGAGCGATGGAGAGGAATCCCAGGAGAGAGAGGAAGAGGATAGCAATGACGCAGGGGATTCCATGAGTCTCTCCAGCGAATCAGAGGATTCCCAGAAAGGGGCGCCTGTGGTAAGGGCAAGGGGAGCCCCGGGGGGAAAGTGTCAGGAGCGGGGGGCCAGCAGGGGACCCCAAAGCGGCAGCTGGGAATCAGGGCCAGCCTCCCCACCAGAGCGCAGCGAGGGAGGGGGAGGGTCCAGTGTGTCAGAGGGAGCAGCTCCGGCGACAGAGAAAGGGGAGGGATCAGAGCAAGCCGTTCTCCCGGAAGGGAAGGAAAGCAGTGAGGGGAGTAGCATAACTGCCAAAAGGAAGGTCAGAAGTTGGGCGCGCGCGCCAAGTTCAAATGAGGAGGCGCGCGGGAGAACAGGGAGCCCGGAGGAGGAGGGGCCAGGACCCAAAGCCCGCAGGAGGGGGCAGGAGCAGTCTGGAGACTCTGCTTCAGGAGAAAGCAGGAGAGGAGGAACCCCGACGGGCAGAAAGACCATGCGGAAAAGGAAAGAGAGAAAGAGGTGGGGCAGCGTTAGCTTATTAAACTGGTGTAGGGGTGGGACCGATTCAGAGGGGACTTCTAATGTCTAGGAGAAAGAGACGCGGGGCTGCACGCCTCGGTTGTGGAACCAATAATGAACTGCAATAAACACCCTTGTATATAAGAAGAGGTTGGCGTTGGTCTTTTGTGAGCTGAGACCTGAGGCAGCCCTGACAGGTGCCATCTACATAAAAAGAAGATGATAAAGCTCTGATTGGGCTTATTTCAAATTGGTGTTTTTGGGGTTAGAATGCACGTTCACTCAATAATCGCAGAGTGACATGATTTTTATCAGTCCAAATCAAACATAGGTGTTTTGGTTCCATCTCAATAGAAGGAGGACAAATAAGCTTGGATTGTTCTTTCGGTAGTCATTCACCCTGACCCTAACCCTAACTCTAACCCTAACCCTAACCCTAACCCTAACCCTAACCCTAACCCTAACCCTAACCCTAACCCTAACCCTAACCCTAACCCTAACCCTAATAATAATAATAATTTATTATTTGTACCCCGCCCATCTGGCTGGGTTTCCCCAGCCACTCTGGGCGGCTTCCATAGAAACCAAAAAAACACTAAAATATCATACATTAAAAACTTCCCTGAGATGTCTCAGGGAATGATGTCTTCTGAATGTCAGGTAGTTGTTTATCGTTTTGACATCTGATGGGAGGGCGTTCCACAGGGCGGGCGCCACTACCGAAAAGGCCCTCTGCCTGGTTCCCTGTAGCTTTGCTTCTCGCAATGAGGGAACCGCCAGAAGGCCCTCGGCGCTGGACCTCAGCGTCCGGGCAGAACGATGGGGGTGGAGACGCTCCTTCAGGTATACTGGGCCGAGGCCGTTTAGGGCTTTAAAGGTCAACACCAGCACTTTGAATTGTGCTCGGAAACGTACTGGGAGCCAATGTAGGTCTTTCAAGACCGGTGTTATGTGGTCTCGGCGGCTGCCCCCAGTCACCAGTCTAGCTGCCGCATTCTGGATTAGTTGTAGTTTCCGAGTCACCTTCAAAGGTAGCCCCACGTAGAGCGCATTGCAGTAGTCCAAGCGGGAGATAACCAGAGCATGCACCACTCTGGTGAGACAGTCCACGGGCAGGTAGGGTCTCAGCCTGCGTACCAGGTGGAGTTGGTAGACAGCTGCCCTGGATACAGAATTGACCTGCGCCTCCATGGACAGCTGTGAGTCCAAAATGACTCCCAGGCTACGCACCTGGTCCTTCAGGGGCACAGTTACCCCATTCAGGACCAGGGAGTCCTCCACACCAGCCCGCCCCCTGTCCCCCAAGAACAGTACTTCTGTCTTGTCAGGATTCAACCTCAATCCATTAGCCGCCATCCATCCTCCAACCGCCTCCAGGCACTCACACAGGACCTTCACCGCCTTCACTGGTTCTGATTTGAAAGAGAGGTAGAGCTGGGTATCATCTGCATATTGATGGACACCCAGTCCAAACCCCCTGATGATCTCTCCCAGCGGCTTCATATAGATGTTAAAAAGCATGGGGGAGAGGACGGAACCCTGAGGCACCCCACAAGTGAGGGCCCAAGGGTCTGAACACTCATCCCCCCCACCACTTTCTGAACACGGCCCAGGAGGAAGGAGCGAAACCACTGTATAACAGTGCCCCCAGCTCCCAACCCCTCTAGACGGTCCAGAAGGATGTTATGGTCGATTGTATCAAAGGCCGCTGAGAGATCCAGCAGAACTAGGAAACAACTCTCACCTTTGTCCCTAGCTCGCCGGAGATCATCAACCAGTGCGACCAAGGCAGTTTCAGTCCCATGATGAGGCCTGAACCCCGATTGGAAGGGATCCAAATGGTCCGCATCCTCCAGGCATGCCTGGAGTTGTTCAGCAACCACACGCTCAATCACCTTGCCCAAGAATGGAAGATTTGAGACTGGGCGATAGTTGGCCATACTGGCCGGGTCTAAAGATGGTTTTTTAAGAAGCGGTTTAATGACCGCCTCTTTCAGCAGATCTGGGAATGTTCCCTCACAGAGGGAAGCATTCACCACCCCGCAGAGCCCATCGCCCAGCCCTTCCCGGCTTGCTTTTATTAGCCAGGATGGGCAAGGATCAAGGAGACAGGTGGTTGGTTTCACGAGTCCAAGCAGCCTGTCCACATCCTCGGGGGTAACGGATTGAAATTGATTCCATGCAACTTGACCAGACAGAGCTCCAGCACTCTCCCGCCCCAGCCCTGCTCCCACGGTGGTGTCTAGCTCCTTCCGAATATGAGTGATTTTATCTGCAAAAAACTTTGCAAAATCGTTGCAGGAGATCTTGGGGTCTTTACAAGGCCCCGGTGGTAAAGGTGGTTCCGTTAAATTGCGGACCACCTGAAAGAGTCTCCTGCTACTATTTTCTGCAGATGCAATAGAGGCGGTGAAGAAAGTCTTCTTCGCCGTCGCTATCGCCACTTGGTAGGCTCGACGATGAGCTCTAACCTGTGTCCGGTCAGATTCGGAGTGAGTTTTCTGCCACCGACGCTCTAGCCACCTCAGCGATTGTTTCATCGCCCTCAGCTCCGGGGAAAACCACGGGGCTGTCCGGGCTCCATGCAATCGGAGAGGGCGCTTCGGAGCCAGACAGTCGATAGCCCTGGTTAACTCCACATTCCAGCGGGCCACCAGGGAATCAGCTGAAAGGCCATCAACATGGGATAAAGCATCCCCTACCACTCTCTGGAAACCATTTGGATCCATTAAGTGGCTAACCCTAACCCTAACCCTAACCGTAACCGTAACCGTAACTGTCAGAGCTACCCTAGGTCCCAGCTCACAAAGGACCAACGCCAGTCCGTTGTTATATACAAAAGTCTTTATTCAAGTTCAGTTTGTCTTTCACATTAGCAGCGTGCAGCTCTACGTCTGAGACTCTAGACCGCCGAAGGTCCGTCTGAGTCTCCGCCCCCCATACACCAGTTTAAGACCCGAGCCTTGCTCCACCTCTTCCTTTGCTCTTTCCTCCTCTGGCTCCGCCTGTCAGCTGGGGTTTCGCCCTTTCTAGACTCTTCTGACGCTGAGTCCCCTGATTCTTCCCCCAGCCTCCGGCGGGCTTTAGGACCTGGTTCCCGATCCGGGCTGCCTGCTGTCTCGCGCGCCTGTACATTTGAACTTGGTGCGCGCGCCCAGCCGGTAACCTTCCTCCTGACCGTTTCACTGCTCCTGTCACTGCTTCCCCCTTCGGGGGGGCTAGCTGGACCTGACACCTGGGACTCTTCCCCCCCACTCTGCTCTGGTGGGGAAGCTGGTCCTGATTTCCAGCTGCTGCTTTGGGAGTCCCCGCTGGCCCCCTGTTTCTGGTGCGTCCCCCCTGGGACCCCCCTCGCCCTGACCATCGGCGCCTCTTTCTGGGAATCTTCTGATTCGCTGGAGAAGCTCATGGAATCTCTCGGGTCACTGTCATACTCCCCTATGCTGCCCTCAGATCCTTCCCCTTCGCTCTCCATCTCCTCTCTCCCCTGTGCCTCTGTCCCTGAGCCCCTGACATCCATCCCCCCCCTCGAAGCCCCCCTTCCCCCCTCCCTCTCTTCGGGTGCGGGTTTCGGGTGCTCCAGTGCTGAGGGGGTGAGTGTTGGATACAGTTCCTTCCCCCTGGCGTGCAACCGCCCAGTCGGATCCGGCCCATCCGTAATGGGCTCGTCGACGTCGATCTCCTCTGCTTCCATCTCCCTGCATTCGTGTTCGAACCCAAGGTCCTCCCCTAACACGTCCATGTCCGTCTCTCCCCCTGTTACCTCGGGCGATGCTGCGTGCCAGGGCCCCCTTATCAATTCCCTGCTCCACCCCACCTCCGGTTGAGTGTCCCACCAGTAAGAGCGGTCCGTGGCAGACCCCGAGAGCGATCCCTCCGGGGAGCTTGTGTCTGGCGCCGTTTCCTCAGCGGATGAGAACCACTGGAACCTGCTGGTTGAAAGTGTGGGTGTGAAAAGCCAGTTGTCGAAATAATCTGCCGGCATAGGTCTGTGCGGGAAGAGTGCATGGAACTCGTCTTTGAGGTAGTGCTCCTCCAAGGCATAGTCCAGCACCCACCTGTTGGCGCTGGCCAGAGTGCCTTCCCTGGCGAGGAAATATTCAACTCCCTCTTCCCCCCATCTCGAGTCCAAAATCTCCGTGACCTCGTTCAGTGGCGCCGCCCTCGGTGACCCCTCCCCCGTTTGCGACTTCCTGAGTGGGTGAGGTGCGGTCCCTGGCGCCTGAAACCTGTGGGGTTCCTTGTAGGGTGTGAGGACTGACCTATGAAATACTGGGTGCATTCTGGAACCCTCCGGGAGTGTTAACCGGAAGGCTACTGGGTTGATCTGTGCCTCGATTTGGTAAGGCCCTAGCTGCTTGTGTTTGAGCTTCTTCTTAGCTAACGTTCTGGCCGGCACTGCCTGGGCTGCTAAACAGACCCAGTCCCCCACCTGGATGTCTTCCCCGACTCTCCTGTGCCTGTCTGCCTGCACTTTGTAGGCGTGTTTTGCTAGTTCCAAGGTCCTGCGGAGTTGCTCGTGGACCTCCTGCAACTCTGCTGCCAAGTGCTCTGCTCCCCGTGGCTCCCCCTCCCCCTTCGTCTCTAACCCCGGGAAGGTTCTGGGATGCCGTCCATTGTTGGCGAAGAACGGTGTCACACCTGTAGACCCGTGCTTCGTGTTGTTGTAGGCAAACTCGGCCAACGGAAGGTAGTCCACCCAGGTCGAGGGCTGTTGATTCGCGTAGCATCTCAGGTACTGCTGCATGATGGCGTTGACCCTCTCCGCTTGTCCGTTGGTCTGCGGGTGTTGTGCCGACGCTAAGTTGATCTTGACGTTCAGGATGCCCAGCAGTTTCTGCCAGAAGCTCGAGACGAATTGGCGCCGCCGGTTGGACAGGATGGACTGTGGTAAGCCGTGAACTTTGAACACGTGGTCTATGAACAGCTTGGCGGTCTGTTCTGCTGTGGCCACCTTCGCGCAGGGAATGAAGTGCGCCATCTTGGTGAACAGGTCTACGACCACGAGTACCGCTGTTTTGCCTCGCGAGCTGGGCAGATCTGTGACAAAGTCCAGGGCCACCCTCTCCCATGGTTCGAGCGGCGTCGGTAGCGGTTCCAGCAGTCCCGCCGGCTTTTTGTGCTCTGGCTTGGCCCTTTGGCATGTGTCACACCTAGAGACGTAATCCGCGACTTCTCCCCTCATCTGGGGCCACCAAAAGTCTCTGGCCACTAATTCCGCCATCTTGTCCTTGCCGAAGTGCCCAGCACTGGGCGCGTCGTGTAACTGCTGCAGGACTTTATCTCGGAGGTTGTCCCCAGGCACGTAGAGAGCCCCTTTGAGGGTGAGCAGTCCGTCGCGTATCTGGAACTCGTCGTCCTTCGCTGTGCCGCTTCGCACCTCCTCCATCTTGGATTGTGCGAAGGCATCCGTATGCAGCGCGCGACGCACTGCGTCCAGGTCCACTGTGGCTGAAGCGCATGCCCACGCCGTTGGTGCGAAAAAATGTTTGGCCGCCACCGGTGCCGCTTCCTCGAGATACTGCGGTTTCCTTGATAGTGCATCGCCCATGACGTTGTTGTCTTCGGGGGGGGGGCTAGCTGGACCTGACACCTGGGACTCTTCCCCCCCACTCTCCTTCCCCTTCGCTCTCCATCTCCTCTCTCCCCTGTGCCTCTGTCCCTGAGCCCCTGACAGTAACCGTTACCCTAACCCTAACCCTAACCCCAACCCTAAACCTAAACCTCACCCTAACCCTAACCCTAGCAAAGCGAAGTGTAATAAGCCTAAACAAAGCCAAACAGGTTGTTTTGTGTTACAGCTACATAGAAAGAAGAATCTTGGATTTCACTTATTTCAAGTCGTTTTCTTTGGTGTTTATGCACATTGACCCAGAAATCGCAAAGTGTGTGTAATGAAACCAAAATAACACAACACCGTCTTTTTGTTTTGTTTTTTTAAATAAATATTTATTAGGATTTTACAAATTATAACAAACATATCAATACACACAAACACAAACAAAAATAAAATAATAAAAAGAACAAGTATAATTTCAATACCTTATTTTCATAAAACTTCTTTCACCGACCTCCTCATACCTCCCCTTTCTGCATTCCCATTTCAAAAATTTAGTTCAGCAAATCCTCACCCTTAATTTTATCTAATTATCATCCTTACTTTCCTTTCACTTTATCTTTACAGCTGTACTCCATTTGATTTTAAAAACCATATCATTCTAAAATTCATAAATTTTACAGTATTTCTTAAGATAATTCTTAAATTTCTTCCAATCTTCTTCCGCCGTCTCTTTTCCCTGGTCTCGGATTCTGCCAGTCATTTCTGCTAGTCACATATAGAATCATAGAATCATAGAGTTGGAAGAGACCACAAGGGCCATCGAGTCCAACCCCCTGCCAAGCAGGAAACACCATCAGAGCACTCCTGACATATGGTTGTCAAGCCTCTGCTTAAAGACCTCCAAAGTAGGAGACTCCACCACACTCCTTGGCAGCAAATTCCACTGTCGAACAGCTCTTACTGTCAGGAAGTTCTTCCTAATGTTTAGGTGGAATCTTCTTTCTTGAAGTTTGGATCCATTGCTCCATGTCCGCTTCTCTGGAGCAGCAGAAAACAACCTTTCTCCCTCCTCTATGTGACATCCTTTTATATATTTGAACATGGCTATCATATCACCCCTTAACCTCCTCTTCTCCAGGCTAAACATGCCCAGCTCCCTTAGCCGTTCCTCATAAGGCATTGTTTCCAGGCCTTTGACCATTTTGGTTGCCCTCCTCTGGACACGTTCCAGTTTGTCAGTGTCCTTCTTGAATTGTGGTGCCCAGAACTGGACACAGTACTCCAGGTGTGGTCTGACCAGAGCAGAATACAGTGGCACTATTACTTCCCTTGATCTAGATGCTATACTCCTATTGATGCATCCCAGAATTACATTGGCTTTTTTAGCTGCCGCGTCACACTGTTGGCTCATGTCAAGTTTGTGGTCAACCAAGACTCCTAGATCCTTTTCACATGTACTGCTCTCAAGCCAGGTGTCACCCATCTTGTATTTGTGCCTCTCATTTTTTTTGCCCAAGTGCAATACTGTACATTTCTCCCTGTTAAAATTCATCTTGTTTGTTTTTGCCCAGTTCTCTAATTTGTCAAGGTCGTTTTGAAGTGTGATCCTGTCCTCTGGGGTGTTAGCCACCCCACCCAGTTTGGTGTCATCTGCAAATTTGATCAGGATGCCCTTGAGTCCATCATCCAAGTCGTTGGGTAGATCCTGTGTCTTCCATTACTTTGTTATGAGTATTCTTGCCGCTGTTGTAGCATACATAAAAAATGTTCTGTCTTTCTTTTGCACCGATTGGCCGACAATGCCCAAGAGAAAGGCCTCTGGTTTCTTAGGAAAGGTATATTTAAATACCCTTTTCATTTCATTATAAATCATTTCCCAGAAAGCCTTAATCCTTGGGCACGTCCACCAAAGGTGAAAAAAAAGTACCTTCAATTTCTTTACATTTCCAACATTTATTGTCAGACAAGTGGCAAATTTTTGCAAGCTTGACCGGGGTCATGTACCACCTATAGATCATTTTCATAATTGTCAGGGGTTCAGGAGCAGAGGCAAGGGCAAGGGAGGAAACAGAGAGCGAGGGGGAGGAGGCAGAAGAAAAGATGAGTGATGACGACGACCCGAGATCTCCGAGTCTTTCCAGTGAATCAGAAGATTCACAGAAAGGAGCACCAGTGGCCAGGGCAAGGGGGGAGCCTAGGGGGACACCCCAGGAAGATAGAGCCAGAGGGGACTCAGAGGAGAGCAGTTGGAAATCGGGACCAGCGTCACTGCCAGAGAGCAGGGAAGAGGAAGAGCGCCAGGGATCAAGCGCTGGCAGCTCACAACAGGGGAGAGGGCACGAGTCAGGAGTGGCCACACCTCCATCGGGGAGCGAAGAAACGGTCAGACGGAAAGTGGAAGGTTGGGCGCGCGCGCCAAGTTCAAATGCACAGGAAAGTGACGCAGTAGGCAGCCAGGAAAGGGAGCCAGGTCCTAAAGCCCGGCGCAAGGAGACAGGGAGTTCCGGGGGGTCGGCGTCAGAAGAATCCCGGAAGGAAGAGACCCCGGGGGGCAGAGGGACCCAGAGGAGAGCAGTCAGGCGGAAAAGGTGGAGCAGGGCTAGGATATTAAGTTGGTGCACAAGGGGCGGAGACTCAGACGGAGCTTCGCCGATCTAGCCATTAGACGTAGAGTTGCACGCAGCAGCTTGAGAATGGAAACTGTAACTCAATAAAGACTTTTACTTAATGATCGCTGGCTAGCGTGATCCTCTGTGAGCTAGGATCTTGAAGCAGCTCTGACAGTAAGCTCCGTCTCCTAATTGTGGGCATCTACAGCCTCGAGGAGAGGAGAGAAGCAGGTGCCTACTAGCTAGCTCACGAACGGCAGACGACATGACGGCTGAGCAGCAGATAGAGGAACTCAGAAAAGCAGTGTCACAACTGAATGCCGAGGCTCTCGCATCCAGGAAGAGAGAGGAGGAGGCAGCTGCCGCCTGCAGGGATCTCCAGGTCAGGTTGGACATGCTTACGAAGCAAGGGCAACTGACACCCAAACAGGAGGGAATTGGGTTGGCGAGACGAACAGGCGGTCTGGTCTCTCACTTCGATGGGAACCTGCAGCAGTACCCCAACTTTAAAGCAGATGTAATGTGCGCACTGGAACTGCTGAAAAAAGACTTTAGAGATGAGCAAGAGAAAGTGGGATTCATCATGTCCCATTTGCATGGGGAAGCTAAAGCATGGCTGCGCAATTTGTGGAGGGATAAGGATCCGGCGCTCCAAAATGCGGATGCCTTTATTAAAGCGATGGATGGGTGTTTTTTATCAAGCATTGACGTGGATCTTGCTCGGCAGCAGATACATGGACTGAAACAAGGGAGGGCCAGCGTAAGGCAGTATCATGCCCGCTTTTTCGCTTTGGTCAGTGCTCTGGAATGGGACAGGGATTCGGCTCCTGTAAGAGACCTGTTTTGGGAGGGATTGCACGGCTCTGTGAAAGATGAAATTGCGAGGGGGGAGAGACCCCGGACCACGCAGGAGATCGTTCAGAGGGCGCTAGCGGTGGGGGTGCGGCTGGAAGAACGTCCGTGGAGCAGGGACGAAGGGCGTGGAGGGCGCGAACCAGCCAGGGGCTCCTCCTTCCTTCCCAGAGAAGCAGTGCGTGCGCAATCCACGCCTCCGCCAGGAGGAGGGGTGGAACCTATGGAGGTTGGAAGTGCAAGGGCTCAGTCAGCAGCCAGAGCCCTAGCACCGACAACAGCGAAAGCGAAGCCTCCTAGAGGGAACAGGAAGTGTTACATCTGCGAGGATCCAGGGCATATGGCGAAAGAGTGTCCCCGGAGGCTCCACAAGCACACGGCAGCCTCAGCAATGGTAACTGCAGCAACGCAGCAAGGGGAACCACAGCAGGGAAACGACGATGTCTGGCTGGAGGAAGAGGCACTGGGGCCCAGCCAGACGTGTCAGTGAAGAAGTCCCCGGAGATTTCACAGCCCATGGACCCCCTCCCGCCCAAACCAGTAGTGAGGCTCACCGCATCGCTCCAGCTGCCCAATGGAATCACCATGGACGTGCCGCTCACCATTGACTCGGGAAGCAATGCGGACTTTATAGGGCAGGACTTTGTCGACCGGCACGCTATACAGTTGCTGCCGGCCACGCTGCCCCTGCAGGTGGTCACGGTGGACGGCAGGGAGCTGCTAGGGGGGCAAGTGGTGAAGCAGACGCCACCAATGGTGATGCGCCTTGGGAATCACAGGGAAATCATCAGCTTCAACGTCACTCAACTATCGGACACGCCCATTGTATTGGGCATGAGTTGGCTGGACAAGCACAGCCCAACGCTGGCTTGGTACCAGAGGCAGCTGACCTTCGGCTCTTCCTTTTGTGCTGAACACTGCATCGTGCCCCGGCAGGAAGGAGAGGAAGAGGAGTCACAGCTGCTGCTAGGCACGCTGCAAGCGATTCCCCACAAGTACGCAGAATTTTTGGAGGTTTTCTGCGAGAAGGAGGCAGACAGGCTACCCCCCCACAGACCATATGACTGCAAAATTGACCTGCTGCCGGGGGCGGCGCTGCCTAAAGGGAAGCTGTATTCCATGTCTGAGGACCAACTGCAGGAACTCAAAGAGTTCATAGACCATAATTTGGAGCGTGGTTTCATCCGGGAGTCCAAGGCAGCGGGGGGCAGTCCTGTATTCTTTGTTAAGAAGCGGGACACGCCCCAAAAAAGACTTGTGGTGGACTATCGCATCTTAAACAGTGTAACCAAGCCATCGGACTTCCCCATGCCCCGAATCGACGACCTCCTCGCAAAGGTACGGAAGGGCAGCGTGTTCACCAAGTTAGACCTGCGAGGGGCGTACAACCTCATTCGCATGCGGGAAGGAGATGAGTGGAAGACAGCCATGTTCACGCCTCTGGGCACCTACGAATATAGAGTTATGCCTTTTGGATTGCAAAATGGCTCCCACGTTTTTCAAGCGTTCATGCATCACGTGTTGGCGGGGCTCCTCTACAAGACGTGCGTCTGTTTCTTAGATGACATCCTGATCTTTTCGGAATCGCAGCAGGAGCATGACAGACACGTCAAAGAAGTGCTAAGCAGGCTACAGCAGCATAGGCTCTACGCCAAGCTGGAGAAGTGCCAATTCGACGTGACGGAGGTGGATTTTCTGGGCTACAAGTTGTCTGACAAGGGGCTCGCCATGGACAGCGCCAAGGTTCGAGCGGTGTTGGACTGGAAAAGCCCACGCAACCGGAAGGAGGTCCAACGGTTTGTCGGCTTCGCGAACTTCTATCGCAAGTTTATCAAAGGCTTCGCTATGCAGACAGCGGCCATCACGGACACGCTTAGCTCCAAGAAAAAGAAGTTCATCTGGACAGAGCAGGCGGAGCAGTCCTTTCAGGCACTCAAGCGTCTCTTCGCGTCGGAAGAGCAGCTGCTGCATGTCGACCCCAGCAGGCCGATGAGGGTGGAGACAGACGCCTCGGACAGAGCCGTGGGAGCAGTCCTGCTGCAGAAAGACCCGCAGGGGGTTTGGCGGCCGGGAGCGTTTTACTCCAGGAAGCTCAGCAAGTCCGAACAGAACTACACCATCTGGGACAGGGAGTTGCTGGCCATTCATGCAGCATTCAAAGCATGGAGGCACTTCCTGATCGGCGCCAAGCACACGGTGCAGGTCTGCACGGACCACAAGAATCTGGAGCACTGGCGCACGGCACAATTCCTGAACCAGAGGCAGATACGTTGGGCTGAGTTCTTTGCGAACTTCAACTTCCGAATAGAGTATTTCCCGGGGGACACCAACATCATGGCGGACGCTCTCTCCCGTAAGCCACAATATCTGGAGGACGCCAAGCCAGCGGCCGCCATGCACATCTTCGCACCAACAGTGTGGGCGTGCGCTGCGGCAACAGTGGACCTGGAGGCGGTGCGACGAGCGTTGCAGGATGACTCCTTCGCGCAAGCAAAGATGGCAGAGCTGCACAGGGGCACGGCAGCGACCGACGGGTTCCAGCTGAGAGATGGATTGCTCATTCGTAAAGGGGCCATCTACGTGCCGGGAGACGAACTTCGCGCCAAGGTACTGCAGCAGCTGCACGACGCGCCCACTGCCGGGCACTTTGGCAAGGAGAAGACGGTGGAATTAGTCGCCAGGGACTTCTGGTGGCCCGGAATGAGAGGGGAGGTCGCGGACTACGTGGCGAGGTGTGACACCTGCCAGAGGGCCAAACCGGTGCACAGACCGCCGGCCGGACTGTTGGAACCGCTGCAAACTCCGGTCGAACCATGGGAGAGAGTGGCCCTGGACTTTGTCACGGATCTGCCCAGCTCGAGGGGGAAGACGGCCGTGCTGGTGGTGGTGGACTTGTTCTCCAAGATGGCACATTTCATTCCGTGTGCCAAGGTGGCCACGGCGGAGCAAACCGCCAAACTGTTCATAGACCACGTGTTCAAGGTTCACGGTCTGCCACGGTCTATTCTGTCCGACCGGGGGCGGCAGTTCATCTCGAATTTCTGGCAGAAGCTGATGGGCTTCCTGAACGTCAAGATCAACCTGGCGTCGGCGAGACACCCGCAGACCAACGGGCAGGCGGAGCGGGTCAATGCCATCATGCAGCAGTACCTGAGATGTTATGCGAATCAACAGCCTGCGACGTGGGTGGATTACCTGCCGCTCGCCGAGTTCGCCTACAACAACACGAAGCACGTGTCCACGGGGGTCACGCCGTTCTTCGCCAACAACGGGAGGCACCCCAGGACCTTCCCGGGACTGGAAAGGATGGGGGAGGGGGAGCCGCAGACAGCAGATGCGTTCGCGTCGGAGTTGCAGGAGGTCCACGATCAGCTGCGGCGGCACCTGGAGCTGGCCAAACATGCATACAAGGTGCAAGCGGACAAACACAGAAGGGTTGGCGAAGAGATCCATGTGGGAGACTGGGTCTGGTTAGCAGCCCATGCAGTGCCGGCCAGGTCGTTGGCCAAGAAGAAACTAGGGCATAAGCAACTGGGGCCCTACCAAGTCGAAGAGCAGGTCAACCCGGTGGCTTTCAGGCTGGCGCTTCCGGAGGGTTCCAGAATGCATCCGGTGTTCCACAGATCGGTGCTCACTCCCTACAAGGCACCGCACAGGTTTCAGGAACCCGGAACGGCACCGAGTCCGCTCAGAGAAAGAACCGGGCACGCGGGAGTGGCACAGGAGGAACGCAAATTCCACTGTCGAACAGCTCTTACTGTCAGGAAGTTCTTCCTAATGTTTAGGTGGAATCTTCTTTCTTGAAGTTTGGATCCATTGCTCCATGTCCGCTTCTCTGGAGCAGCAGAAAACAACCTTTCTCCCTCCTCTATGTGACATCCTTTTATATATTTGAACATGGCTATCATATCACCCCTTAACCTCCTCTTCTCCAGGCTAAACATGCCCAGCTCCCTTAGCCGTTCCTCATAAGGCATTGTTTCCAGGCCTTTGACCATTTTGGTTGCCCTCCTCTGGACACGTTCCAGTTTGTCAGTGTCCTTCTTGAATTGTGGTGCCCAGAACTGGACACAGTACTCCAGGTGTGGTCTGACCAGAGCAGAATACAGTGGCACTATTACTTCCCTTGATCTAGATGCTATACTCCTATTGATGCATCCCAGAATTACATTGGCTTTTTTAGCTGCCGCGTCACACTGTTGGCTCATGTCAAGTTTGTGGTCAACCAAGACTCCTAGATCCTTTTCACATGTACTGCTCTCAAGCCAGGTGTCACCCATCTTGTATTTGTGCCTCTCATTTTTTTTGCCCAAGTGCAATACTGTACATTTCATGCAGACAGCGGCCATCACGGACACGCTTAGCTCCAAGAAAAAGAAGTTCATCTGGACAGAGCAGGCGGAGCAGTCCTTTCAGGCACTCAAGCGTCTCTTCGCGTCGGAAGAGCAGCTGCTGCATGTCGACCCCAGCAGGCCGATGAGGGTGGAGACAGACGCCTCGGACAGAGCCGTGGGAGCAGTCCTGCTGCAGAAAGACCCGCAGGGGGTTTGGCGGCCGGGAGCGTTTTACTCCAGGAAGCTCAGCAAGTCCGAACAGAACTACACCATCTGGGACAGGGAGTTGCTGGCCATTCATGCAGCATTCAAAGCATGGAGGCACTTCCTGATCGGCGCCAAGCACACGGTGCAGGTCTGCACGGACCACAAGAATCTGGAGCACTGGCGCACGGCACAATTCCTGAACCAGAGGCAGATACGTTGGGCTGAGTTCTTTGCGAACTTCAACTTCCGAATAGAGTATTTCCCGGGGGACACCAACATCATGGCGGACGCTCTCTCCCGTAAGCCACAATATCTGGAGGACGCCAAGCCAGCGGCCGCCATGCACATCTTCGCACCAACAGTGTGGGCGTGCGCTGCGGCAACAGTGGACCTGGAGGCGGTGCGACGAGCGTTGCAGGATGACTCCTTCGCGCAAGCAAAGATGGCAGAGCTGCACAGGGGCACGGCAGCGACCGACGGGTTCCAGCTGAGAGATGGATTGCTCATTCGTAAAGGGGCCATCTACGTGCCGGGAGACGAACTTCGCGCCAAGGTACTGCAGCAGCTGCACGACGCGCCCACTGCCGGGCACTTTGGCAAGGAGAAGACGGTGGAATTAGTCGCCAGGGACTTCTGGTGGCCCGGAATGAGAGGGGAGGTCGCGGACTACGTGGCGAGGTGTGACACCTGCCAGAGGGCCAAACCGGTGCACAGACCGCCGGCCGGACTGTTGGAACCGCTGCAAACTCCGGTCGAACCATGGGAGAGAGTGGCCCTGGACTTTGTCACGGATCTGCCCAGCTCGAGGGGGAAGACGGCCGTGCTGGTGGTGGTGGACTTGTTCTCCAAGATGGCACATTTCATTCCGTGTGCCAAGGTGGCCACGGCGGAGCAAACCGCCAAACTGTTCATAGACCACGTGTTCAAGGTTCACGGTCTGCCACGGTCTATTCTGTCCGACCGGGGGCGGCAGTTCATCTCGAATTTCTGGCAGAAGCTGATGGGCTTCCTGAACGTCAAGATCAACCTGGCGTCGGCGAGACACCCGCAGACCAACGGGCAGGCGGAGCGGGTCAATGCCATCATGCAGCAGTACCTGAGATGTTATGCGAATCAACAGCCTGCGACGTGGGTGGATTACCTGCCGCTCGCCGAGTTCGCCTACAACAACACGAAGCACGTGTCCACGGGGGTCACGCCGTTCTTCGCCAACAACGGGAGGCACCCCAGGACCTTCCCGGGACTGGAAAGGATGGGGGAGGGGGAGCCGCAGACAGCAGATGCGTTCGCGTCGGAGTTGCAGGAGGTCCACGATCAGCTGCGGCGGCACCTGGAGCTGGCCAAACATGCATACAAGGTGCAAGCGGACAAACACAGAAGGGTTGGCGAAGAGATCCATGTGGGAGACTGGGTCTGGTTAGCAGCCCACGCAGTGCCGGCCAGGTCGTTGGCCAAGAAGAAACTAGGGCATAAGCAACTGGGGCCCTACCAAGTCGAAGAGCAGGTCAACCCGGTGGCTTTCAGGCTGGCGCTTCCGGAGGGTTCCAGAATGCATCCGGTGTTCCACAGATCGGTGCTCACTCCCTACAAGGCACCGCACAGGTTTCAGGAACCCGGAACGGCACCGAGTCCGCTCAGAGAAAGAACCGGGCACGCGGGAGTGGCACAGGAGGAACGCATCAACGAAGTCACGGAGATTTTAGACTCCAGATGGGGGGGAAGAAGGGGTAGAATACCTTCTCGCCAAGGAGGGCACCCCGGCCAGTGCGAACAGCTGGGTGCCGGGCTACGCCTTGGACGAACCTCTGCTCAAAGACGAGTTTCATGCCCTCTTCCCACATATACCAATGCCAGAAGACTTTTTCGACGACTGGCTTTTCACGCCCACGCTTTCTGCCAGCACGTTCCGGGGGTTCGACTCGGACGAGGACCCGATACGAGACGCCCGTTCCCCGGAGGGGTCACCCTCGGGATCTGCCTCAGAACCCTCGTATTGGTGGGACGATAGACCAGAGGAGCAGTGGCGCAGGAAGTGGCAGGAAGGTCCAGGACGAGCAACGCCGCCAGGAGGAAGTGAGGGAGAGACGGACATGGACGTTTTCGGGGACGATCCTGGTTTCGAGCACGGCGGCACAGAGATGGAAGCGGAGGTGACCGTCGTCGACGAGAGCAGGGAGGAAGAACCGGGAGACTTCAGATGGAGGCCCGCCACGGGAAGCGAACTGTATCCGACGTTCGTCCCTCTGACACAGCAGCACCCAGCTCCCGCACCGGAAGGAGGGGAGGGGGGAACGGGGGGCTTCGAGGGGGGGATGGATGTCAGGGGTTCAGGAGCAGAGGCAAGGGCAAGGGAGGAAACAGAGAGCGAGGGGGAGGAGGCAGAAGAAAAGATGAGTGATGACGACGACCCGAGATCTCCGAGTCTTTCCAGTGAATCAGAAGATTCACAGAAAGGAGCACCAGTGGCCAGGGCAAGGGGGGAGCCTAGGGGGACACCCCAGGAAGATAGAGCCAGAGGGGACTCAGAGGAGAGCAGTTGGAAATCGGGACCAGCGTCACTGCCAGAGAGCAGGGAAGAGGAAGAGCGCCAGGGATCAAGCGCTGGCAGCTCACAACAGGGGAGAGGGCACGAGTCAGGAGTGGCCACACCTCCATCGGGGAGCGAAGAAACGGTCAGACGGAAAGTGGAAGGTTGGGCGCGCGCGCCAAGTTCAAATGCACAGGAAAGTGACGCAGTAGGCAGCCAGGAAAGGGAGCCAGGTCCTAAAGCCCGGCGCAAGGAGACAGGGAGTTCCGGGGGGTCGGCGTCAGAAGAATCCCGGAAGGAAGAGACCCCGGGGGGCAGAGGGACCCAGAGGAGAGCAGTCAGGCGGAAAAGGTGGAGCAGGGCTAGGATATTAAGTTGGTGCACAAGGGGCGGAGACTCAGACGGAGCTTCGCCGATCTAGCCATTAGACGTAGAGTTGCACGCAGCAGCTTGAGAATGGAAACTGTAACTCAATAAAGACTTTTACTTAATGATCGCTGGCTAGCGTGATCCTCTGTGAGCTAGGATCTTGAAGCAGCTCTGACAATAATATTTTCCTTTAAGGCATTACATGCCATAAATTTCATACCGGTGTTCCACAACTGTTCCCAGTCAGCAAACATAATGTTATGACCAATATCTTGTGCCCACTTTATCATAACTGATTTCACTGTTTCATCTTGTGTATTCCATTTCAACAGCAAGTTATACATTCTTGACAAATTCTTAGTATTGGGTTCTATCAGTTCTGTTTCTAATTTTGATTTTTCCACCTGAAAGCCAATTTTCCTGTCCAACTTGAAAACCTCCATTATTTGATAATAATGGAGCCAATCTCGCACTTTGTCCTTTAACTTTTCAAAACTCTGCAATTTCATTTTATCCCCCTCCTGTTCCAAAATTTCCCAATATTTCAGCCATTTGGCCTCCATATTGAGTTTTCTCACAGCTTTAGCTTTCATTGGCGACAACCACCTTGGGGTTTTATTTTCCAACAAGTCTTTATATCTAATCCAGACATTATATAGTGCTTTCCTGAGAATATGATTTTTAAAAGCTTTATGGGCCTTAACCTTATCATACCATAAATATGCATGCCACCCAAAAACATTGTTGAAGCCTTCTAAATCCAAAATGTCTGTGTTCTCAAGAAGCAGCCAGTCTTTCAACCAGCAGAAAGCTGCTGATTCATAGTAAAGTTTAAAGTCTGGCAGGGCAAATCCCCCTCTTTCTTTGGTGTCAGTTAAAATCTTAAATTTTATTCTGGGTTTCTTGCCCTGCCACACAAATTTCGAAATATCTTTCTGCCACTTCTTGAAGCAATCCATCTTGTCCACAATTTGCAATGTTTGAAACAAAAACAGCATTCTAGGCAATACATTCATTTTGTTTTTTTAAAAATAATATTTTATTGCTTTTTTCCAGATATAAACGTAAAGTCAAATACATGATAGAATCCACAAAAAAGAAAAGAAAGAAGAAAAAAGAAAGAAAAACAATAGAACAGAAAAATTCATTTTTCCAAAACATCTTTTCATAACCATCTGGACTTCCCCACGTCTCCCTCTCCCTGCATTCTTTACAATAAAGATATCAGCAAATTGTTACCTTGTTTCATGCGTTTTTTGTACTTTCAAATAGTTATACTTTAAGTTTAAAATACTTGTTGTCAAATTGCCTTTATCCTAAAATAGACATAAAGATTAGTTTAAACTTTAGTTCCTTCCTAATTTATAACTTAATTTCCCAGATCATCAAATTTTAATTGCTGAAGCTAGACTTTCCCAGCCACGCAAACCCTTAACATTCATATAGCTTATGTTGTTTTTGTAGGTAGTCTTTAAATTTTTTTCCAGTCCTCCTCCATTTTTTCTTCACCCAAGTCTCGGATTCTGCCAGTCATTTCAGCCAGTTCCATATAGTCCATCAATTGCATCTGCCACTCTTCCAGCGTGGGTAGATCTTGTGTCTTCCAATGTTTAGCGATAAGAATTCTTGCTGCTGTAGTTGCGTACATGAAAAAAATTCTATCCTTCTTTAACACTTTCTGGCCGACAATGCCCAGAAGGAAGGCCTCTGGTTTCTTGGGGAAGGTATACTTAAATACCTTTTTTAACTCATTGTAGATCATTTCCCAGAAGGCCTTCACTTTCGGGCAAGTCCACCAGAGGTGAAAGAATGTCCCTTCAGCCTCCTTGCATTTCCAACATTTATTATCAGACAAATGATATATCTTAGCAAGCTTGACTGGGGTCATGTACCACCTGTATATCATTTTCATAATGTTTTCTTTCAAGGCATTACATGCCGTAAATTTCATACCGGTGGTCCATAACCTTTCCCAGTCTTCAAACATGATGTTGTACCCAATGTCTTGAGCCCATTTTATCATGGCTGATTTGACTATCTCATCCTGAGTGTTCCATTTAAGCAGCAAGTTATACATTCTTGATAGAATTTTAGTCTTTGGTTCCAATAGTTCTGTTTCTAACTTTGATTTCTCCACCTGGAAACCTGTTTTTTTATCCATTTTATTTTTTTTTTTATAAAATTTTTTTATTGCGTTTCTTTCCATAGGTGAACAAATTTGTTTGAACAACAATATACAAGAAACATTTTCCATATATATAAAGAAAAACATAGAAAAAAGAAAAGATCATTATAAAATTTTTTCGACATCTTTTTGGACCTCCTCGCATCCTCTCAGCATTGCGTTCATCATTCTAACCAATTCAGCAATTTATTATCTTATTTCCCAACTTATTATACCTTTGTATTTATTATGTTACCAATTTCAAAAATTTGTAATTTAATTTTAACACTCTTAATAAACATAATATTTTGTTTCTAGTTTGTCTCATTTTTTTTCCCATCAATACTTACTTTATCATTTACTTAAAATAAATTGCAGAAGCATAACGTTTCTTAATCGTGCACAATCTTAACACTCAAACAACTTATAATGTTTTTGCAAATAGTCCTTAAATTTTTTCCAGTCCTCCTCCATTGTTTCTTCGCTCAGATCTCGGATTCTGCCGGTCATTTCTGCCAACTCCATGTAGTCCATCAGCTGCGTCTGCCAGTCCTCCAGTGTGGGTAAATCTGGTGTCTTCCAGAACTTTGCGATAAGAATCCTAGCTGCTGTGGTTGCATACATAAACAAGGTTCTGTCCTTCTTTGGCACCTTCCGGTCCACCATGCCCAGAAGAAAGGCCTCTGGTTTCTTAGAAAAGGTATATCTGAATACCTTTTTCAACTCATTATGTATCATTTCCCAAAAGGCCTTTACTTTCGGGCAGGTCCACCAGAGGTGAAAGAATGTCCCTTCTGCCTCCTTGCATTTCCAACACTTATTATCAGAAAGATGGTATATTTTAGCCAACTTGACTGGGGTCATGTACCACCGGTATACCATTTTCATAATGTTCTCTTTCAAGGCACTACATGCCGTGAATTTCATACCGGTGTTCCATAACCTTTCCCAGTCCTCAGACATAATGTTGTGTCCTACATCCTGTGCCCATTTTATCATAGCAGATTTAACTGTCTCATCCTGTGTGTTCCATTTAAGCAGCAAGTCATACATCCTCGAAAGTACCTTAGTCTTTGGTTCTAGTAACTCCGTCTCCAGTTTCGATTTCTCCAACTGGAAACCCACTTTTTTGTCCATTTTGAATACCTCTTGAATTTGAGCATAATGTAACCAATCTCGCACCTTACCTTTTAATTTGTCCTGGCTTTGGAGCTTCCAATTGTCTCCAACTCTTTCAATCAGTTCCCAATATTTTGGCCAATAGGCCTCCATATTGGGCTTTTTTTTAGAAATCTTGGCTTCCACAGGTGATAACCACCTCGGGGTCTTGTTTTCTAATAAATCCTTATACTTCATCCAGACGGCAAAAATTGATTTTCTGACAATATGGTTTTTGAACAATTTATGAACCTTCGCCTTGTCATACCACAAGTATGCATGCCAACCATACACATTATCAAACCCCTCCAGATCTAGGACATCGGTGTTTTCCAACAGGAACCAATCCTTCAACCAGCAGAAGGCTGCAGCTTCATAGTACAACCTTAAGTCCGGCAGGGCAAACCCCCCTCTTTCTTTTGAGTCGGTTAGTATTTTAAATTTTATTCGGGGCTTTTTGCCCTGCCAGACAAACTTAGAAATATCCTTCTGCCATTTTCCAAAACATTCCATTCTGTCCACGACCTGAAGGGTTTGAAATAAGAATAGCATTTTTGGCAAAACACACATCTTTATAGCTGCGATTCGGCCTGACAAGGTAAGTTTCAATCTTGACCAGATATCCAAGTCTTTTTTAATTTCCAACCAACATTTTTCATAGTTATCTTTGAAAAGGTTTAAATTTTTGGTGGACAAGTATACCCCCAGGTATTTCACTTTTTTAACCACACTTAGCTCTGTCTCTTTCTGATACCCCTCTATCTCTGTAGGTGTCAAATTTTTGACCAAAACCTTAGTTTTTTGTTTGTTTAACTTGAATCCCGCCACCCGACCAAACTCCAAAATAAGTTCCAAAACTCTTTTTGTGCTAGATACTGGCTCCTGTACTGTCAAGACTAGGTCATCTGCGAAGGCTTTCAGTTTGTATTGTTTCGCTCCGACCTCTATACCTTGCACCAACTGGTCCTCCCTAATCATATTCAGCAATACCTCCAGAACAGAAATAAATAGCAGAGGGGATAAAGGGCACCCCTGTCGTGTCCCTTTTTCAATTAGAAGTTCATCCGACACCACATTGTTCACTATCAACTTGGCTTTTTGCTCTGAATAAATTGCTTCTAGTCCATTTTCAAACCCCCGTCCCACTCCCATCCCCTTCAGGTTTTTCTTCATAAACATCCAAGAAATGTTGTCAAATGCTTTCTCCGCATCAATAAAGATTAAAGCAGCCCTTGTGTTTCTAATTCGCAACAGCTCCAATATATCAATAATATTCCTGGTGTTATCAGACATGTGTCTACCAGGGAGAAAGCCTGCTTGGTCCTTGTGAATTACTTCGTTTAAAACGTTTTTAAGTCTACTTGCTAAAATGTCTGCAAATATTTTGTAATCCACATTCAGGAGTGAGATGGGACGGTAGTTCTTAAGCTGAGTCTTTTCCTTCTCTGACTTGGGAATCAATGTGATGAATGCTTCTTTCCACGTTTCCGGTGCCCTTCTCCCCTCCATAATCTGGTTGCAAACCTCCAACAACGGTTGTATCAAACAATCCTTCAGAGTCTTGTAATATTTGGAGGTGAGACCATCTGGGCCTGGAGATTTGCCAAGTTGCATATTTTGGATGGCACCTTCAATTTCCTGTTGAGTTATTTTACTGTTGAGAATTGATCTTTTATCTTGACTTATTTTAGATAGTCCATTTGTCCTCAAGAATTGGTCTATTTCCGATTCTTTCTGAGGCCCCTGTGCATAAAGTTCCTTGAAGTATCTGTGGAAGGACTTTCTTATTTCTTCTGGTTTCTGAACTATTTTTCCTTGAATCTCCAGGTTTGTGACTGTGTTTAGCTTTTGTCTTTTTTTCAATTGCCAAGCTAGCAACTTTCCACATTTATTTGCTGATTCAAACGATCTCTGCTTCATTTGTTTAATTTTCCACTCAATCTCTTGATTAATCAATTTCGAATATTGTGCTTGATGGAATTTGATCTCTCTTAGCACCTCTTTTGACTTCGGATTAGTTCTCAGCTTTTTCTCTCCTTCACTTATTTTCTCTAGAGTTTTTTCCTTTTTTCCATTCCAAAATTTTTTCTTTATTGTATTCTGTTGTATCAGAAACCCTCTCATTACAGCTTTGCTTGCGTCCCAGATTATTCTTTTCTCCACCGTAGTGTTCAAATTTATTTCAAAGTAGTCCTTTAGCATTTTTTGGGCCTTCTTAACGATCTCTTGATCTCTTAGCAAGGTGTCATTCATTCTCCATCTGAAGGATCCAGTTGGGAAAAGTCTCAATTCCATTTTTAAGGCATTATGGTCGGAGCAGGTTTTTGGGCAGATTTCCACTTTTCTCGTTTTCGGGGCCAGCCCTCTAGATATCCAAATTTGGTCGATTCGTGTCCATGACAAGTGGGCCTCAGAAAAGAAGGTTCCTTCTTTACCCAAGGGGTTCCTTGTCCTCCAAATGTCAATCAAGTCCATATTGTCTGTCATTTCAAAAAAGGTTTTAGGGAGTCTGCCGTCTGTTGTTAAATTTTGATTTTGGGATTTGTCCATATTTGTAGACACCACCCCATTCATATCTCCCATCACAATAATATTAGAATAGTCCAAATAGTCCATCATTGTCTCATGCAGCTTCTTATAAAATTCTGATTTTCCATCATTTGGCGCATAAACTCCTAATATCAAAATCTTTTCCCCTTGTGTTTGGATTTCAATTGCGAGAATTCTTCCATGATCATCTTTAAATAAGAATTTTGGTGATAGGTTCTCCTTTGCATAAATTACAACACCTCTTTTTTTGACTTTGTCTGATGAGATAAATTCTTGGCCAAGTCTTTTATTAATTAATACTTTCCTGTGGAGCCTAGTCACATGTGTTTCTTGAAGGCATATTACATCCAATTGTTCTTTTTTCAAAATATGGAATATCCTCCTTCTTTTTTCCGGAGAATTCCCGCCATTTATGTTCCAGCTAAGTAGCTGCAGAGACATCCTGTTCTATTTTAAACGTTCTTAAGATGGGGTGCCTTCCTTTTGCTCAGATCCCGAGGGTGCAGGCGTTGGCCCGCTTTCAGGCAATATTGGTGCTGGTACAGCTGGAAGCCAATCCACTCCTTTTTGGAGATCTTCTCCGTGGTCGTGAAGGAACTTTTGGTTATCTTCAGGTGTTCTAATTTTAACCTTCCTTTCTTTGTAGGTGAAGGATAGTCCTTGTGGAAACTCCCACCTATAGGGAATTGCGTTGTATCTCAGCAATTTTGCTAGTTCTGAATAGGTGGCTCTAAGATCCAACAGCTGTCTCGGAATATCTCTATAGATTTCCACCCTTTTGTCTTGTATTTCAATTGCTTTTTTGAAATGAAGACCTAGGATCTTATCCCTCTCTTCCCTTGATCTTAAAATTATCAAACAGTCTCTGGATCTATCTTTCTGCCCAGGAGGACTCCCCTGAGTGAGTGCTTGTGGGCCCTGCTTTTGCCACTTACCATCTGGCTTGGGGCGGGGCCTGGGGCCTCACAAGGACTGCGTGCTGCTTGCTGCCTGCTGCCCAGGAGGACTCCCCTGAGTGAGTGCTTGAGGGCCCTGCTCTTGCCACTTACCATCTGGCCTGGGGCGGGGCCTGGGGCCTCATAAGGACTGCGTGCTGCTTGCGGCCTGCTGCCCAGGAAGACTCCCTGAGTGAGTGCTTGTGGGCCCTGCTTTTGCCACTTACCATCTGGCTTGGGGCGGGGCCTGGGGCCTCATAAGGACTGCGTGTTGCTTGCTGCCTGCTGCCCAGGAGGACTCCCCTGAGTGAGTGCTTGTGGGCCCTGCTCTTGCCACTTACCATCTGGCTTGGGGCGGGGCCTGGGGCCTCACAAGGACTGCGTGCTGCTTGCGGCCTGCTGCCCAGGAAGACTCCCTGAGTGAGTGTCTGAGGGCCCTGCTCCTTCCTGCCACTTACCATCTGGCTTGGGGCGGGGCCTGGGGCCTCATAAGGACTGCGTGCTGCTTGCGGCCTGCTGCCCAGGAAGACTCCCTGAGTGAGTGCTTGTGGGCCCTGCTTTTGCCACTTACCATCTGGCTTGGGGCGGGGCCTGGGGCCTCATAAGGACTGCGTGCTGCTTGCGGCCTGCTGCCCAGGAAGACTCCCTGAGTGAGTGCTTGTGGGCCCTGCTTTTGCCACTTACCATCTGGCTTGGGGCGGGGCCTGGGGCCTCATAAGGACTGCGTGTTGCTTGCTGCCTGCTGCCCAGGAGGACTCCCCTGAGTGAGTGCTTGTGGGCCCTGCTCTTGCCACTTACCATCTGGCTTGGGGCGGGGCCTGGGGCCTCACAAGGACTGCGTGCTGCTTGCTGCCTGCTGCCCAGGAAGACTCCCTGAGTGAGTGCTTGTGGGCCCTGCTTTTGCCACTTACCATCTGGCTTGGGGCGGGGCCTGGGGCCTCATAAGGACTGCGTGCTGCTTGCGGCCTGCTGCCCAGGAAGACTCCCTGAGTGAGTGCTTGAGGGCCCTGCTCCTCCCTGACACTTACCACCTGGCCCGGGGCGGGGCCTGACAGGCCTCACTAGGACAGTTGTTACTGCCGGAGAGGCACAGAGTGTTTTTAAAATGTTTTTTAAAAATTTTCTTTGGATTTTTTGTATGTGGGGGGTGGGGGTGGGATGGATGTTTGGTTGGGCTTGGGGAATTATTATTTTTTTATTTTGATGTTTTTGTAATTTTTACATTTTTTTGTTTGTATTGTTTTATTGGTTTTGTTTGTTTGTTTAAGGTGTTATTTTGTTTTTAGGGGGAGGGTTCAGGGCTGCCGGGGAGTGGGCCCCAGCCCACAAAATGGCTGGGGCATGTTCCACAGGGGGGGATGCACTGGGACAACCGATCTCAGTGATCACGGGTAGGAGGAGGAGTTACGCTAAGACCAGACCATGTCATTACAGAGGAGGCAGGTTTAGTCGTTGTCTGAGGACTATCCCTGCCTCCGGGTCTGGTCCTGTCCGGATGGATACTAGAATCAGCAAGGGATACCCACGTGACCTGAAGGTGCTGCTGTGCAATGCCAGGTCAATGATTCGTAAGACCACTGCCATCCATGACTTGATCATGGATGGAGGATTTGACCTGGCATGTGTAACAGAGACTTGGTTGGATGAAGCAGATGGGCCTGTCCTTGCCGCTGCTTGTCCACCAGGTTTCTCTTACGCACAGCAACCCAGGTCACGTGGGCGGGGAGGGGGGGTTGCAGTGATTTTTAGGAAGTCATTAGTTTGCACCAGGCGTCCTATTGGGAAGACCCAGTTTTCTGAGTGCATGTTCTGGAAGTTGGGCAATAGGGGCAGTACAGGATTCCTTTTGGTGTACCGACCTCCCCGCTGCACCAAGGATTCCCTGCCCGAGCTGCTTCAGGTCGTGGCGGATGTTCTCCTGGAGACACCTAGCCTGGTCGTCCTAGGGGATTTTAACATCCATGCCGACACGACCTTACAAGGGGCCGCTCGGGACTTCGTGGAAAGCATGGCCTCCATGGGGCTGTCCCTGAATAAGTCTGGCCCAACCCATAGCCGTGGACATGCCTTGGACCTGGTGTTTACCTCTATGGATGTTGGTGATCTGACACTAAGTAAAAGCGAAATGAAAGAAGTGCCATGGTCAGATCACTTCCTGGTGCAACTGGACTTCTCTGCGACCCATCCCCTCTGCAGGGAGGTGGGACCAATTCGGATGGTCCGCCCCCGCCACTTAATGGATCCAAATGGTTTCCAGAGAGTGGTAGGGGATGCTTTATCCCATGTTGATGGCCTTTCAGCCGATTCCCTGGTGGCCCGCTGGAATGTGGAGTTAACCAGGGCTATTGACTGTTTGGCTCCGAAGCGCCCTCTCCGATTGCATGGAGCCCGGACAGCCCCGTGGTTTTCCACGGATCTGAGGGCAATGAAACAATCGTTGAGACGGCTAGAGCGCCGGTGGCGGATAACTCATTCCGAATCTGACCGGACACAGGTTAGAGCTCAACGTCGAGCCTACCAAGTGGCGATAGCGACGGCGAAGAAGAATTTCTTCACCGCCTCTATTGCATCTGCAGAAAACAGCAGCAGGAGACTTTTTCAGGTGGTTCACAATTTAGCGGAACCACCTGCAACATCGGGGCCCAGTACGGGCCACATGTTCTCCTGCAATGATTTTGCAAAGTTTTTTGCAGATAAAATCGCCCAGATTCGGGAAGAAGTAGACTCCACCGTGGGAGCAGGGCCGGGGCGGGAGAGTGCTAGAGTTCTGTCTAGTCAAGTTGAGTGGGATCAATTTCAATCTGTTACCTCCGAGGATGTGGACAGGCTGCTTGGACGAGTGAAACCAACCACCTGTCTCCTGGATCCTTGCCCATCCTGGCTTATAAAAGCTAGCCGGGAAGGACTGGGCGATGGGCTTCGTGGGGTGGTGAATGCTTCCCTCCGTGAGGGAGCCTTCCCAGACCCGCTGAAAGAGGCGGTTATTAAACCGCTTCTTAAAAAACCATCTTTAGATGCGGCCACGATGGCCAACTATCGCCCAGTCTCAAATATTCCATTCCTGGGCAAGGTGATTGAGCGAGTGGTTGCTGAACAACTCCAGGCACGCCTGGAAGAAGCGGACCATTTGGATCCCTTCCAGTCGGGATTCAGGCCTCATCATGGGACTGAAACTGCCTTGGTCGCACTGGTTGATGATCTCCGGCGGGCTAGGGACAAAGGTGAGAGCTGTTTCCTAGTTCTGCTGGATCTCTCAGCGGCGTTTGATACCATCGACCATAGCATCCTTCTGGACCGTCTTGAGGGGCTGGGAGCTGGGGGCACTGTTATACAGTGGTTCCGCTCCTTCCTCCTGGGCCGTGTTCAGAAAGTGGTGGTGGGGGATGAGTGTTCAGACCCTTGGGCCCTCACTTGTGGGGTGCCTCAGGGTTCTGTCCTCTCCCCCATGCTTTTTAACATCTATATGAAGCCGCTGGGAGAGATCATCAGGAGGTTTGGGCTGGGTGTTCATCAGTATGCGGATGACACCCAGCTCTACCTCTCTTTTAAATCAGAACCAGTGAAGGCGGTGAAGGTCCTGTGTGAGTGTCTGGAGGCGGTTGGAGGATGGATGGCGGCTAACAGATTGAGGTTGAATCCTGACAAGACAGAAGTACTGTTTTTGGGGGACAGGAGGCGGGCAGGTGTGGAGGATTCCCTGGTCCTGAATGGGGTAACTGTGCCCCTGAAGGACCAGGTGCGCAGCCTGGGAGTCATTTTGGACTCACAGCTGTCCATGGAGGCACAGGTCAAATCTGTGTCCAGGGCAGCTGTTTACCAGCTCCATCTGGTACGTAGGCTGAGACCCTATCTGCCTGCGGACTGTCTCGCCAGAGTGGTGCATGCTCTGGTTATCTCCCGCTTGGACTACTGCAATGCGCTCTACGTGGGGCTACCTTTGAAGGTGACGCGGAAACTACAACTAATCCAGAATGCGGCAGCTAGACTGGTGACTGGGAACGGCCGCCGAGACCATATAACACCGGTCTTGAAAGACCTGCATTGGCTCCCAGTACGTTTCCGAGCACAATTCAAAGTGTTGGTGCTGACCTTTAAAGCCCTAAACGGCCTCGGTCCAGTATACCTGAAGGAGCGTCTCCACCCCCATCAGTCTGCCCGGACGCTGAGGTCCAGCGCCGAGGGCCTTCTGGCGGTTCCCTCACTGCGAGAAGCAAAGCTACAGGGAACCAGGCAGAGGGCCTTCTCGGTAGTGGCGCCCGCCCTGTGGAACGCCCTTCCAGCAGATGTCAAAGCGATAAACAACTATCTGACATTCAGGAGACATCTTAAGGCAGCCCTGTTCAGGGAAGTTTTTAACGTGTGACATTTTACTGTATTTTTGGTTTTTATGGAAGCCGCCCAGAGTGGCTGGGGAGGCCCAGCCAGATGGGCGGGGTATAAATAATAAATTATTATTATTATTATTATTATTCTTTACCACTCTTCCCAGTCTATATGCCGAGACAATCTTAAAATCTGTGTCTTCCTTTAAACCCCAGAACTTCGAAAATTCTTGTGTTAAGTATCCAATCAAATCTCCTTGCTCTAGTTCCGGGATGCCTCTCAATTTGATGTTACTCTCGCGATTTTTCAGTTCCACCATTGACAGATAAACTTGTTGTTCACCCACCTGTTTGTGCAGGGGCTTAACTTCTCCTTTTATTTCTTCCACTTCTTTTTGTAGAGCTCCCACTTTCTGGATTGCTTCTCCAGCCAATTCCCGATTTTCCGCTGTTGCTCCTTGCAAATTCTCTATGGCTTGTGTGTGCTGGGAAACTTGATCAGTCAATTTTTGAATCGAGGAAGTTGCTTTATCTATCTTCAAAGACTGGTCGTCCACCTTCTGGTTTAAACTTGATAGTTGCTCCAATATTTGTTTAAGTAGTGTATCTGACCCACCTGCTGCCATATCTTCCTCAGTGGACTTCTCAGTTGTTTCCCCTTGTTCCCTTTGGGTCACCAGTACAGCTGGAACCGACGATCGGCGTCCTTGGGTCAGTGTCGTTTGTACAAATTGTGTTGGTTTTCTTTCCTTTTCTTTCTCCTTGGCCTCTTTAGATTCCTTAGCTTTAGATGCTCTTGTTCTCCCTGCACCACTCATTACACATCTGTCAGTGTTCAAGGTCAAATTGTCTATTGTTCCATGGGAAAGACAAATTCAATTATAAACAACCGGTAAAGTGGAATTCAAAACAAAAGTCAGTTCCCAGGATTTTATAATCCGAAAGCCCTGTAGGGGGAGTGCCACCAAGTTTCAAAGACAAAGAAGGAAGTAGTCCGCCATTAAAGTTCCAAAATTTTTTTTTTTTTTGACTCAGTAAGTTCAATATCCAACAGTCCCTTCAAAGATTCAAAATTCCCCAAAGCACCTTTTAAAGTTCAACAAAGTTTCACAGGGGGTGCTTGCAACAATATCACATCCAAACTTTCCTGCTCAAATGTATCAATTATACTCCAACAAAGTTTTTACAAAGTTTGCAACTGTTTCCGCAGTTTAGCACAGTCTCTCTCTCCGGCAGCCCGACGATCTGGCTCTTTAAAGATCACCCCCAAAGGGAGGGGGAGGTAGGAGGAGACCCCCCGTTACTCGTTCTAATAATCAAAGTCCCTTTCCACCTTCAGTTCAGCAGAAAAAAGAGCAGATTTAATAGCACGAAAAAGTTAAAGCTTCCCAAAGTCCCGTTTCAAGCGCTTCCGCTTTTTAAAGCTTTGCTTTGATCTTGTCAGCAATGTCGGAAGACGGACTTCCCTTTTTTCGTCTCCCGCTTTCAGCCAAATTTACGAAATTCTTTGCCAAATTTTAGTCCCCTTTACTCACGGGTATGTTACTTGCAGTTTGGTGTTGATTTTAGGAAGAAGGATCAGCGCTCATCTGTAACAGCCGCGCGGCTTCACTTCCGCGGAAAGAGCGATGAACTCACAGCACCGCTACCCCTCCTTCACTCCGGGTCTCCTTACGGGGTCCCTTCTGTGTTTTCGGAGCAGCTTCTGGTGCCCGCCGAGTCCCACGGCCACGGGCTCACTCTACCCGTGGTTTATCTTAATGGGTCGTCGCTATGCCGCAGCGAACGACCCTTTTCCGCGGAGCCCCTCTTCAGAGCTCGAAGAGGACCGCCATTACAGTTTCGCGCCGCCCCCGACCTCTTGAATTTGAGCATAGTGCAACCAGTCTTGCACCTTGTTTTTTAATTTGTCAAAGCTCTGCAATCTCCAATTATCTCTGGTTTTTTCTATTATCTCCCAGTATTTTGGCCAACCAACCTCCATATTGAGTCTTTTTCGGGCCTTAGCCTCCATTGGTGATAGCCACCTCGGGGTCTTGTTTTCTAACAAGTCCTTATATTTAGTCCAGACTATAAATAAAGCTTTTCTGACAATATGGTTTTTGAACATTTTGCGAATTTTTACCTTGTTGTACCACAAGTATGCATGCCATCCAAAAGCATTATTAAACCCTTCCAGATCTAGGACATCAGTGTTTTCTAATAAGAACCAATCTTTCATCCAGCAGAAAGATGCAGCTTCGTAATATAACCTTAAGTCCGGCAGGGCAAACCCCCCTCTTTCTTTTGCATCAGTTAATATTTTAAACTTTATCCTGGGCCTTTTGCCCTGCCAGACAAACTTCGAAATATCTTTCTGCCACTTTCCAAAACATTCCACTCTGTCCACGATCTGTAGGGTTTGAAACAAAAACAACATCTTTGGCAATACATTCATCTTAACAGCAGCAATTCGTCCCAACAAGGAAAGTTTAAGTCTTGACCAGATTTCAAAATCCTTTTTGATTTCTGACCAACATTTTTCATAATTATCTTTGAATAAATTCAAGTTTTTAGCAGACAAATTAATCCCTAGGTATTTCACTTTTTTAACCACATTTAACTCTGTCTCCTTCTGAAACCCATCTATTTCTGAAGGTGTCAAATTTTCCCCCAAAACCTTGGTTTTTTGCTTATTCAACTTAAATCCTGCCACCCGACCAAACTCATAAATCAGTTCTAGAGCTCTTTTTGTACTAGGTTCTGGCTCCTGTAGTGTTAACACCAAATCATCTGCAAAAGCTTTCAGTTTATATTGTTTCACTCCGACCTGTATTCCATGCACCAACCGGTCCTTCCTAAGCAAATTCAAAAGCACCTCCAGGACTGAAATAAATAACAGAGGGGAGAGAGGGCACCCCTGTCGTGTCCCTTTTTCAATTTTGAACTCCTCCGTCACCACATTGTTCACTATCAATTTGGCCTTTTGCTCTGAATAAATTGCTTCTATACTGTTTTGAAACGCCTGTCCCACTCCCATCCCTTCCAAGTTTTTCTTCATGAACTTCCAAGAAATGTTGTCGAAGGCTTTCTCTGCATCTATGAAGATTAAAACTGCTTTCGTGTTGATATTGGTCTGCAATAATTCCAAAATGTCAATAATATTCCTAGTGTTATCAGACAAATGTCTACCAGGGAGGAAGCCAGCCTGGTCCTTATGAATTACTTCATTTAACACTTTTTTAAGTCTATTTGCCAAAATATCAGCAAAAATTTTATAATCCACATTAAGGAGTGAGATGGGACGGTAATTCTTAAGTTGGGTCTTTTCAGATTCCAATTTAGGTATCAATGTGATGAATGCTTCTTTCCACGATTCTGGTGCCCTTTTCCCCTCCATGATCTGATTACATACCTCCATTAATGGTTGAATCAAGAAGTCTTTTAATGTCTTATAATACTTGGAGGTAAGTCCGTCTGGGCCTGGAGATTTCCCTAATTGCATATTCTGAATGGCACTCTCGATTTCCTGTTGTGTTATTCTATAATTCAGGGTTGTTCTCTTCTCTTGAGATAATTTTTGTAATCCATTATTGTTTAGAAATTGGTCTATCTCAGTCTCTTCCTGTGGCCCTTGCGTGAACAGTTTTTTGAAATATCTCTGGAAACACTTTCTAATTTCTTCTGGTTTCTGAATATTTCTCCCTTCAACCTCCAGATTGGTGACAAAGTTCAATTTTTGTCTCTTTTTCAGCTGCCATGCTAGCAGCTTTCCACATTTATTCGCCGATTCAAAAGATCTTTGTTTCATTTGTTTGATTTTCCATTCCACTTCTTGGTTTATCAATTTCGCATATTGTGCTTGGTGGAATTTAATCTCTCTTAAAATTTCTTTTGATTTTGGTTTTAGTCTCAACTTTTTCTCTCCGTCTCTTATCTTCTCTAATATCTTATCCTTTTTTCCACTCCAGAGTTTTTTCTTAATCGTATTCTGTTGTATCAGAAACCCTCTCATCACAGCTTTGCTTGCGTCCCAGATTGTTCTCTTTTCAACCGAAGTGTTTAAATTTATTTCAAAATAATCTTTCAAGGTTTTTTGGGCCTTCTTCATGATTTCCTGATCTCTTAACAGAGTGTCATTCATTTTCCATCTGAAGGAACCGGCTGGAGTAAGTCTCAATTCCATTTTCAAGGCGTTATGGTCGGAGCAGGTTTTTGGGCAGATTTCCACTTTTTTAGTCTTAGGTGCCAGCCCTCTAGTTGTCCATATTTGGTCGATTCTTGACCATGATAGGTGGGCCTCAGAGAAGAATGTTCCTTCTTTCCCTAGGGGGTTCTTTGTCCTCCAAATGTCAATCAAGTCCATACTGTCAGTTAGTTCAAAAAAAGTTTTAGGTAGTCTGCCATCTTTAGTCAAATTTTGGTTTTGTGACTTGTCCATATAAGTAGAGACCACTCCATTCATGTCTCCCATCATGATGATGTTATTATAGTCCAAATAATCCAGCATTGTCTCGTGCAGCTTCTTGTAAAATTCCGATTTCCCCTCATTTGGTGCGTAGATTCCTACTATCAAGAATTTTTCTCCTTGTGATTGTATCTCTATTGCCATGATTCTTCCTTGCTCATCTTTAAACAGAAATTTCGGCGACAGGTTCTCCTTTGCATAAATCACTACGCCTCTTTTCTTAACTTTATCTGAAGAAATAAATTCGTGACCTAATCTTTTGTTAATTAGCACTTTTCTGTGGAGCCTAGTCACATGTGTTTCCTGCAAGCAAATAATGTCCAATTGTTCTTTTTTCAAAATATGAAATATCTTTCTTCTTTTCTCCGGGGAATTTGCGCCATGAATGTTCCAACTAAGCAGCTGTAGAGACATCCTGAATCAGTTTGTAAGTCCTAATAGGGAGTCGACTTCCTTTTCGTCCAGACCTGCAGGTGGCCCTGGTGTTGATTCAGGCGAAGGTGGTGGCCAGACTCCTGCCACTCCTTTCCGAAGGTCCTCCCCGTAGTCGTGTAGAAACTTCTCTTGGTCCTCTGCTGATCTGATTTTTACTTTTTTCCCTTTGAAGTTAAAGGATATTCCTTGGGGAAACTCCCACCTGTAGGGAATTGTGTTGTTTCTCAACAGTCCTGCTAGGTCTTTATATGTAGTTCTTAAATCCAAAAGTTGTTTCGGAACATCTCTGTAGATTTCTGCTTTCTTGCCTTGAATCACCAGTGGATTTTTGAAATGTAGGCCTAGTATATTATCTCTTTCTTGCCTAGATCTTAAAATGATCAGGCAGTCTCTAGATCTATCCTTCCTCACCACTCTTCCCAGTCTGAAAGCGGTGACGATTTTAAAGTCCTTATCTTCCGCTATACCCCAGAACTTTGAAAATTCTGCTGTCAAAAAGCCAATCAAATCTTCTTTTTCAAGTTCTGGAATTGATCTCAATCTAAAATTGTTCTCCCAATTTTTCAATTCCACCATGGACAGATAGGCCTGTTGTTCGTTGATTTGCCTGCTCAGTGGCCTTACTTCCTTTCTTACTTCCTCAATTTTCTTATTGGCTTGTTCTGCTTTTTGATTCGCTTCTTCAGCCAGTTTGCGATTCTCTGCTGTTGTTGTTTGAATATTCCCAATTGCTTGTGTATTTTGGGAAACTTGCTCAGTCAATTTGTTGATAGCGGCTGTCACTTGATCAAATTTTTCCGCCTGTTCATCCGCTTTCCTGTTTAAAGCTGCCAATTGTTCCAAAATTTCTTTAGAGACTGGGTCAAGCCCTCCTGAAGCCATATCCCCTAGGTCTGGCTGCTTGATTTCTCCTTCTTGCAAGCCTAGGACAGTTGGGACAGATGATCTACGTGTCTGCGCAGTCAAAGTTGTTTGCAACAGTTCAGATTGTTTTGGTTTTGATTTGGCAGCCCTTGTTCTCCCTGTGCCACTCATTCCACAGCTGTCTATGTATCAAGGTCAAATTGTAAATCCCATGGGGAAAACAGTCCAGAATAAAAACATCCAGGCAGAAGATGAACAAAACAATAAGCAGTTCTCAGAGACTAAATAATCCACAGTCCTCTAGGGGGAGCTCCCCTGTAGTCAAAAAAAAAAAAGTAAAAACTTTCCACCATTAAATTCCCAATGGACCAACAAAGAAGAAGAAAATAGGAAGTACCTTCAACATTCCTTTAAACTTGCAGAGCTTTGCCCGAGTTGAAAAGAAAGTCTCAATAATGGTGCATGCAACAGTTCCCTATTTGTATCCCACAGTAAGGCTCAAATGTAGCACGTTGAAACTTTAGATACAGTTTCCGCAAATTGACAGATCTTTATATCCAGGCAGTCCGCAGACTATTTTTTCTCAAAATTTTGTAATCCACCAAGAGAAGGCGCAATCCCAGTCCAAGTCCAGTTCATTTACACAAAAGTAATCCTCTTTACTTATAAGTAGCGAAGTCAGAATTTGCACAGTATAAGCGGATTCCCTTTAAAGTCCCTCTTTCAGCGCTTCCCGCTTGTCGAGGTCTTTGCTTTGAACTTAAGCAGAATCGGAAGACGGACTTCCCTTTTGACGTCTCCCGTTTTCAGCCGAATTCAATAATTTAGTTCCCCAATCTTGTGGTTCTTACTCACGAGTATGTTGTTTAGAGTCGGATATTCATAGAAGAAAGGTCAGCGCTCATCAGCAGCAGCCGCGCGGCTTCACTTCCGCGGAAAGAGCGATGAACTCACAGCACCGCTCCCCCTTTCACGTTCCGGAGCCCCTTACGGGGTTCCTTCTTCGTTTCCAGGGTCGCTCCTGGTGCCCGCCGAGTCCCACGACCACAAGCTCACTCTGCCTGTGGGTTTTCTTAACGGGTCTCCGCTCTGCCGCAGAGGACGACCCTTTTCCGCGGAGCCCCTCTTCACAGCGCAAAGAGGACCGCCATTGCCGTTTCGCGCCGCCTCCGGAATACATTCATTTTGATCACAGCAATACGGCCTAACAGTGAAATCTTCAAATTTGACCATATCTCTAGATCCTTTTTTACTTCCGTCCAGCATGTCTCATAATTGTCTTTAAACAAGTTCACATTTTTAGCTGACATATTAATCCCCAAGTATTTCACCTTCGTAACCACGGTTAACCCCGTTTCATTCTGGAACCTCTCCCTTTCTGTAGCTGTTAAGTTTTTCTCTAATACCTTAGTCTTTAATTTATTCAATTTGAATCCTGCAACTTGACCAAACTCTTGAATTAATTCTAAAACTCTTTTAGTACTAGTGTCTGGCTCTTGTAATGTAAGTACCAAGTCATCTGCAAATGTTCTATGTTTGTACTGTTTAACTCCGACCTGTACCCCTTTAACTAGCTGGTCCCTTCTAATCATGTTCAGCAAAACCTCCAGGACCGATATAAAAAGCAAAGGGGAAATTGGGCACCCCTGTCATGTCCCTTTTTCTATTCTAAAGTCTTCCGTAACCACATTATTTACAATTAGCTTAGCCTTTTGTTCAGAGTATATTGCACCCATACCATTCTCAAATCCTTGGCCTACCCCCATCCCATGTAGATTCTTCTTCATAAAACTCCAAGAAATGTTGTCAAAGGCTTTCTCCGCATCCACAAATATCAGTACTGCTTTAGTGTTTGCCTGCTTGGTCCTTGTGAATCTCTTCCATCAATACTTTCTTCAACCTTTTAGCCAAAATGTCAGCAAAAATTTTGTAATCCACATTAGGTAACGATATAGGGCGGTAGTTCTTAAGCTGAGTCTTTTCAGTCTCTGTTTTCGGTATGAGTGTAATATAAGCTTCTTTCCACGATACTGGTGCCCTTTTCCCCTCTAAAATTTCATTGCAGACTTCCTTCAAAGGTTGTAATAGCCACTCCTTCAAGGCCTTGTGTAATGGGAATTGGGGTTACTTGTGCGTAAACTGCAAACTGCTCCAAGCTGGTCGTATAGCTAAACCTTTCCCTGGTTTGACAGCCCTTACAACGCGACTGTCTTAGTCGCTGGCAGAATCCGTGAGTGGGCGTCTCCTAAACTTCCTCCAACATAGAAATTCTTTGACTCCAAGTCTCCTCCTAGATTCTCTGCGCGGAAGCCTTCTGCGCAGCGTGGGCGTGCCAAGCGGAGGTCCCGCAAATGTGGAGCTGGTGTGGATAGCGCGAAGAGGGATGCGCTGGAGCGAATTCAAGCCAGCCGTGATGGCGAGAGCTGCCTCGGAGGGCCCATCTGATGCCCTGGTTATCCAGTTGGGGGAAAACGACCTGGCGTACTGCAAAGCTATTGACTTGAGATGGAACATTTTTGACGATTTTGCTGATCTGATGGCGGTTTACCCAAACATTACTATCTTGTGGTCCTCCTTGCTTGAGAGGAGGACATGGAGGGATTGTGTGAGCCCGGTTGGAATCAATAAAGCAAGAAAGGTCCTGGAGCGGGCTGTGGAACGTAGAGTGGTGGCTCTGGGCGGGTGCGTCATAGGACACCCAGGCATCCAGTACAGCAACGAAGGTGTGGGGTTCATTGGCAGGGGTTCATTGTTATGCAAATGAATGGGGGGAAGGAAGCGCCATCACCTTCCCCCAAGGAAAGGGTAGTCCGGTAGAGGACTCCGGGGGGCGTTGCCTTGTCCGAAACCTAGGGAGGTAAGGGCCTCTGGCACGCCCCCGAGCGGTGACACCCGTGGGATCCTAGTTGGCGTACTTCAACAGGACTCCCACGGCTTGTGGATAACCCTTCCCGGTCTCCATGCCGGGTAGTCGATAGGAGCCAATGCCTAAGGCCAATACCTTTCAATTCTGTAATCAATACAGTTGTGGCCTTTTTATGCCCATTAACCTTATATAATGTGTCCAGTGTCTTCATTTCACATGGGGGAGGGGACTTGCCACGCAAAGCCATTTCCGACCTTGGGAGGAGAGGGGGTTGCGGGTTACCCCTCCCACACACGCGGGGGCTGGCCTTTTGCCCCCGCGAGATCCAGGGAATCCCCGGGCGTGCCTGCGACCTGGCCCGTCAATCGACGGGCTGGGGAGGCGTGGCCTAGCATACTTAAGGCCAGGTATGCCCGGGGACCGCCCTCTTTCCCCTTGCCAGCTGAGCGGTTTTCCGTTCCTTGGACGGCGACGTGGGAAACCCCGGGAAGGAGCTATCCCCTTCCTCAGAAGATTCAAACACCGCTCCCCATCTGCTGCTGTCTCTTTCCGCTGCCCAATCTCCCCAGTTGGATTCCTCTCCCTCGGATACCCCTCCTTCCTCCTCTTCGGAGGCTGGCCACCCCTCAAACTCTTCTTCATCATCCGTGGTGCCAAATTGCTCTTCCCAGAACCTTCCTAGGGGTTTGGGCTTCTTTGGGAACCTGCTATGAAACTCCTCCTGCAGATACTCATCCCTGATCTCTTCTGCAGGAACCCAAGTGTTTTCCGACTCTGGCTCCCCTTCCCAAGCCACCAAATATTCCACCCTTCTCCCTCTCCACCTTGAATCGAGAATTTCCGCTGCGTGACCACTAAATTCCCTTTCCTCCACCAGTGGATGCATGGGGATTTCTCTTTCTCGCCCCTGAAATTCCCTCCCTTCCCGGTACGGTGAGAGCAAGGACCTTTGGAACACCGGGTGTAGTTTCATGTTGGTGGGCAATTTGAGTCTAAAGGTCACAGGATTCACCTGTTGGGTTACCTCGAAGGGTCCCAGTCGCCTTGGCCATAATTTCTTACACCCCCCCTTTGAACGGTAACCCTTGGGTTGACAACCACACCTGGTCCCCAACCCTTATTGTCTCCCCTTCTCTGCGGTGCTTGTCTGCCTGCCTCTTGTACACTTCCTTAGCCCTCTCCAGGTTAACCTTAAGTTGTTGGTGTAAAGTTTCCATTTCTTCCACAAATTGTTTGGCCGCCGGCACACTCCCCCTCCCCTCCTCCTCCCCTGGGAAGGCCCTGGGGTGACACCCGTAATTGGCCATGAAGGGACTCATCCCCGTGGACACGTGTTCAGCGTTATTGTATGCAAATTCGGCCACCGCTAGTTTTTCCACCCAATCGTTCTCCCTTTCGTTGACGTAGCAGCGTAGGTACTGTTGAAGTACGCTATTGACTGTTTCTGCTTGTCCGTTGGTCTCCGGGTGTCTGGCCATCGAGAAGCTCACTTCGACGTCCAGAACCTGGAAGTAAATTGCCTGCCTCTGTCGGACAAAACCCTCAGGGGGGCGCCATGCAACCTGAAAACGTGATCTATAAACAGCCTAGCTGTCTCCTCCGCTGTCACTGCATGCGAGCAAGCAATAAAATGGCACATATTGGTCATCAAGTCCACTACCACCATGACTGCTGTTTTCCCCCTGGACTTGGGTAAATCGGTCATAAAATCAATGGATACCACCTCCCAGGGCCTTCCAGGGGTGGGTAAGGGCTCCAGTAACCCCACAGGTGCTGCCTTCTCCCCTTTAGCCCTCTGGCAGTGCTCGCACCCCCGTACGTATTTCCGCACATCTTCCCTCACTCTTGGCCACCAGAACTGCCTGGTGACAAGCAACATGGTTTTGTGTTGACCAAAATGTCCCACCGTGGGGTTATCATGTAGTTGTTTGAGTACTCTTCTCCTCAGGTCCCCTTCTAGTATGTACAATGCTCCCTTATAGTACAGAGCCCCCTCCTTTTCCTCAAAACCCCCCTGATTTTCTTCTGCGTCTCGTATCTCCCTGATTTTAGTTTGTGCGTACTCGTCATTCCTCGTCAACCCGGCTAGTTCTTGTCTCCCTACCAACACTCCCACACACACCCATCGGTCCTCGGGTATCACATGTCGTACTTCCGGCACCCCCTCTCCTTCCAAGTACTCTGGTTTACGGGAAAGGGCATCTGCCCTGACGTTTTCCTTTCCCGGCACATACTGAATTTCAAAGAAGAACTTGGAAAACTCCTGTGCCCATCGCACCTGTCTTTGGTTGAGAACTCGTGCAGTCCTCCAATATTCCAGGTTCTTATGGTCCGTGCACACCTGGATCTTGTGCTGCGCGCCTATTAGAAAATGTCTCCAACGTCGAAAGGCTTCATGAATTGCAAGCAGTTCCCGGTCATACACTGTGTAGTTCTGTTCGGACTTGTTCAGCTTCCTTGAAAAAAAGGCACACGGCTTCCACTCTGATCGATTTCCCGCCCGGAGCAACACAGCTCCCACCGCTCTGTCTGACGCGTCTGTTTCCAATCTCATAGGCTTCTGCAGATCCACGTGTAAGAGTTGCTCTTCCGAAGCGAATGCCCTCTTTAGCTTTTCAAAAGACTGCTGAGCCGCTTCTGTCCATTCAAACTTCTTCTTGCTGCTGAGACAATCAGTTATGGGTGCCGTTAAGTGGGCAAAGTTCTTGATAAACTTTCTATAGAAGTTTCCAAACCCCAGGAACCTCTGCACGTCCTTCCGGGTCTTGGGAGTCTTCCATTCTAGTACCGCCTGCACCTTGCCTGGGTCCATGGCTAAGCCTTTGTCCGACAACCTGTAGCCCAGGAACTCAACCTCTCGGGCGTGGAATTGGCATTTCTCCAGTTTGACCCACAGCTGGTGCTCCTGCAGCCTCTTCAGCACTTCCCTGACATCCTTAACATGCTGCTCCTCGTTCTCCGAGTAGATTAGCACATCATCTAGGAAGGCCACGCAATTCTTGTACAGCAGGGACCCCAACACGTGGTGCATGAAAGCTTGAAAGCAGGTCGAACCGGATTGTAATCCGAAGGGCATAACTAGGTACTCAAAGGCCCCCAGAGGGGTGAACATCGTGGTTTTCCATTCGTCCCCCTCTCTCATCCTTATCAAATTGTACGCCCCCCGAAGGTCCAGCTTGGTAAAGACCTTCCCTTTCCTTACCCTGGCCAAAATGTCATCAATTCTGGGCATAGGGAAGGTCACTGGTTCTGATACCCGGTTCACCGCGCGGTAATCTACGACCAATCTGGGCTCTTTGGAGTCTCTGTTGTCTACAAAGAACACTGGACTGCCCCCCACCGCCCTTGATTCTCGTATGAAACCCCTCTTCAGGTTCTTGTCAATGAACTTCCGCAACTCCTGCATCTCCCTGTCCGACATGGCGTACAGCTTACCCACTGGTAACTGAGCCCCTGAGAGTAGGTTGATCTGACAGTCAAAGGGCCTGTGAGGGGGCAGTCTATCCACCTCTTTCTCACTGAAGACTTCTTCCAGGTCTGCATACTGAGGTGGTACTCTCCCCTTTTCTCCCACCGCCATCCCTGCCACCCTGGCTACTGCCATCCTCGGGGTTTCCCCTTCGTGGCAGTGCTCTACGCAGTGAGCTGACCCAAAGGTGACTGTCCGCTGGTGCCACCCCACTACTGGATTGTGCAGTGCCAGCCAGCTCATTCCCAGTATGATTGGTGGCCCGGCTAATGTGGCAACGTGAAAGGCAATTGTCTCAGTGTGTCTGGAGACCCTCATTTTCATGGGAGGGGTCTGGTGGGTCACTTCCCCCCCCCCAAGAGTTCTCTCCCATCAATGGCCGTTACTTGCAAGGGGTGTTCTAGAGGCACCACGTGGAGCTGGTGTTCTAGTGCAAAATCCCTGCTAAAGAAGTTGCAAGAGCTGCCAGAATCCAGCAATGCCTTCACCTTAATAGGGTGTCCGTTAGGGAGTTCTAACACCACCTCTATGGCTATGGCTGCCCGGGGGGGGGGGGTCTGGTTTGGGCACATTCACTGGTTGCTCGCCTGGCTGCTGTGCCCGCTCTCCTGCAGCCAAGCATTGCCGTTTCCCTGCTCCTGCTCACCACCAGCTGCCCCCACCATTCCTTGCCACGCCTTTCTCTGAGGGCAGACTCTGGCAAAATGTCCCGGCTGTTGGCAGAGAAAACACTTCTTGGTCGTTTTCCCCTCCTTCTTGCGAACCTCGCCGGAGGTTTGATAGTAATGGAGCCAGTCTCGTACTTTAGACTTTAATCTCTCATAACTCTGTAATTTCATTTTATCTCCCCCTTGTTCCAAAATTTCCCAATATTTTGGCCATTTGGCCTCCATATTAAGTTTTTTCACGGCTTTAGCCTCCATTGGCGACAGCCACCTTGGGGTTTTATTTTCCAACAAATCTTTATATCTGATCCAGACATTATATAATGCTTTCCTAACAATGTGATTTTTAAAAGCTTTATGCGCTTTAACCTTATCATACCATAAATATGCATGCCATCCAAATACATTATTAAAACCTTCCAAGTCCAAAATATCTGTATTATCGAGGAGCAGCCACTCTTTCATCCAGCAAAAAGCTGCTGATTCATAGTACAGTTTTAAGTCCGGCAGGGCAAATCCCCCTCTTTCCTTTACATCCATTAAAATTTTAAACTTTATTCTGGGTTTTTTGCCCTGCCAGACAAATTTAGAAATGTCTTTCTGGGACCTCTTGAAAAAGTCCATCTTGTCAAGAATTTGCAATGCTTGAAATAAAAATAACATTCTAGGCAATACATTCATCTTAATAACTGCAATTCGGCCTAACAAGGAAAGCTTTAAATTTGACCATATTTCTAGATCCTTCTTAACTTCTGTCCAGCATTTCTCATAATTATCTTTAAACAAATTCACATTCTTAGATGTCATATTAATCCCCAAGTATTTCACCTTCTTAACCACTGTCAACCCTGTTTCATTCTGGAACCTCTCCCTTTCCATAGCTGTTAAGTTTTTCTCCAAAACTTTAGTTTTTTGTTTATTCAACTTGAATCCTGCAACTTGACCAAATTCTTGAATTAGTTCTAAAACCCTTTTCGTACTAGTGTCTGGCTCTTGTAAAGTAAGTACCAAGTCATCTGCAAAGGTCCTTAACTTATACTGTTTGGCTCCGACCTGAACCCCTTTAACCAGCTGATCACTTCTAATCATGTTTAGCAAAACCTCCAGGACTGATATAAAAAGTAGTGGGGAAATTGGGCACCCCTGTCGTGTCCCTTTTTCTATTTTAAATTCTTCCGTTACCACATTATTTACAATTAACTTAGCCTTCTGTTCAGAATATATTGCACCCATACCATTCTCAAATCCTTGCCCTACCCCCATCCCATGTAGATTCTTCTTCATAAAACTCCAAGAAATGTTGTCAAAGGCTTCTTCTTGGGAGAAAGCCTGCTTGGTCCTTGTGAATCTCTTCCACCAATACTTTTTTCAATCTTTTTGCCAAAATGTCTGCAAAAATTTTGTAATCCACATTAAGTAATGATATAGGGCGGTAATTCTTAAGCTGAGTCTTTTCAGTCTCTGTTTTCGGTATGAGTGTGATATACGCTTCTTTCCATGATTCTGGTGCCTTTTTCCCCTCCAAAATTTCGTTGCAGACTTCCTTCAAAGGTTGTAACAACCACTCCTTCAAGGCTTTGTAGTATCTGGAAGTCAACCCATCTGGTCCTGGAGATTTGCCCAGTTGCATGTTTTGAATGGCACCTTCTATCTCTTGTTCAGTTATTTTCTGATTCAGGTCTATTTTACTTTGATGAGAGATTTTTTGTAGACCAAATTTCTTAAGAAACTCATTTATATCTCTTTCATTCTGCGGCCCTTGTGAGTATAATTTTTTGAAATAACTCTGGAAACAGTTTCTAATCTCATTTGGCTTATAAATGTTCTTTCCTTCCACCTCTAGGCTTGTAACCGTGTTTAGTTTTTGCCTTTTCTTCAATTCCCAAGCCAGAAGTTGACCACACTTATCCGCAGATTCAAATGTCTTTTGTCTCATTTGCTTAATCTTCCATTCTATTTCTTGGTTCATCAATTCCATGTATTGTGTCTGATGTAACTTAATTTCTCTCAAAATCTCCTGGGACTTTGGTTTAGATCTCAATTTCTTTTCTCCTTCTTTAATCTTTTCCTTCTTATCCTTCTTCTCATTTTGGTTTCTCTTCTTTATAGAGTTTTGTTGTATTAAAAATCCTCGCATAACAGCTTTACTTGCGTCCCAGATTACTCATTTTTCCACATCCGTTTTTAAATTTATTTCAAAATAGTCTCTCAAAGTTTTTTGAGCCTTTTTGTAGACCTCTTCATCTCTAAATAAGGTGTCATTCATCCTCCATCTAAAGGAACCAGCTGTTGTTAACTTCATCTCCATCTTTACGGCATTGTGGTCGGAGCAGGTTTTTGGGCAGATTTCCACTTTCTTGATCTTTGGAGCCATCCCACTAGTAACCCATATTTGGTCAATTCTAGTCCATGTCATCATAGCTTCAGAAAAGAAAGTTCCCGCTCTCTCAAGAGGGTTCTTTGTTCTCCAAATGTCAATCAAGTCCATATTTTCAGTCATTTCAAAAAAAGTCTTTGGTAGTCTCCCATCCTTGGAAACTACCTGTCTTTGTGATTTGTCCATATTTGTAGATACTACTCCATTCATGTCTCCCAACAAGATTAAATTGTAATCCAAATAGTCCAGTAAAATCTCATGCAGCTTCTTAAAGAATTCCGACTTCCCTTCATTTGGTGCATAGATCCCTAATATCAAGAATTTTTCACCTTGAACTTGAATTTCAATTGCCAAAAATCTTCCATGTTCATCTTTAAACATCAATTTCGGGGGGAAATTTTCCTTTGCATAGATTACCACTCCTCTTTTCTTAACTTTATCAGATGAAATAAATTCTTATCCTAATCTTTTGTTGATAAGTAGTTTTCTATGCAGTCTTGTCACATGAGTTTCTTGTAAACAAATCAAGTCCAATTGTTCTTTTTTCAATATATGAAAAACATTTCGTCTTTTTCGGGGAAGGTTAAGACCATTACAATTCCAACTTAGAAGTTGCAGAGCCATCCTGTTGCTATTTACTTTTTCCTCCCACTGCTCCAAGTAGTTGTTCACCTTCCATCGGTGATTTCAATCCAAATGTTAAGTTCAAAATGTCTGTTGCTTCCTTTACTGCTTGGGTTGGTTCCACTTCGACCGTCCCTTTCACAAGATCTTCTTCGTTGTCTCGTAAGAATTGCTCTTTGTCTTGGACAGATCTTATTCTGGTTTTCCTTCCTTTGTATTTAAAGGATAGGCCTTGAGGGAATTCCCACCTAAAGGGTATTTCGTTCTTTCTCAATAAATCAACCAGCTCTTTATAATGGGCTCTTACATCCAAAATATGTTTTGGTATATCTTTGAAAATCTCCACGAAAGCATTTTCAATTTCCAGAGTTCTTTGAAAATGCAGATTCAACATTTTATCTCTTTCTTCTTTTGATCTTAAAGTTATCAAGCAGTCCCTTGGCTTCTTTCTGCCTTGTCTTCTGCCCAATCTAAACGCAGACACTATCTTAATTTCTTCCTTCTCCAACTCCTGTTGCCAAAAGTCCGAGAATTCTTTAGAAAGGAAGTCCACCAGGTCGTCTTTTTCGCTTTCAGGCACTGCTCTCAATCTCAGATTTCTCTCCTTCCTTTGTATCTCGAGCATAGACAAAGCCAGTTCATGGTCTTCTAACTTTTTACAGACTGGTATTTGTTGGGAAACTGCCAGGGAGACAACGTCCATCATGGCCCCCAAGCCGGAGTTCTGGACATCCATCAGCCTCCCGTAGTCACGCAGATCCAACAGTTAGGGACACAAAGCCTTAGAAATTCCTAGGCTGCATTCCAGGGCTTGGTGCACCCTCTTTCAGCAGAAAGCACAGTCAAAAACTTGCACCGCAGAAGAGCAGAAGAGCATTATTTACAGACTTTATTTAGCGTTTAACAGAACAAAAGAAACACGTCCATTCTGTCAGCGTGTCTGAGCCGACTGACAAAAACGAAAGGAAACAATAGCAGACATAAACATCCTGTGACTAGGACATGCGCAGACTCTGTTACTTACAAAAGCCTGCTCCCTTTAAGGTGGAACGGAAATATCCTAACATCCTCCCCCTTTTCGTGTAACCTGTTGTACCTGTGGTTCACCCAATTGCAACCTTTGTACATAAACCTTATGTCGTTCTCTGTTAACAACCTTAGACAACAGATCAGCAGGAATTTCATTTCCTGCCATGTAGGACACCTGAATCAGTCCTTTCTGAATACACTCTCTTGCACGATGTAGCTTAATCTGCAAGTACTTGGTTCTCTGCTTGCAACTCTCGGAGTTCAGCAAAGCCAAACACGATCTATTGTCTTGATACACTTGTACAGGACATTTCACAGACACCCTGATGTCCTTAAACAGTTGCATCAACCATTCACAATCCATGAGTGAAAATGACAGAGCATTGAGTTCTGCTTCACAGGAACTTAGGCTCACTGTTGTCTGCTTCTTGCACAACCAGTCAAACAGGCAGTGGTTGTACATGTAGCATACTCCAGAAGTGCTTGTACCATCCGTGGTGTCACTTCCAAAACTAGCATCTGCAAAGATTTCAAGACCTCCAGTCTTCTGACTGGTGAACCTCAGCCTGTAGTGCATAGTCCCTTTCAAATAGCGGGCTATGCGCTTCAGAGCTTTCCAATCCTGAACCGTAGGATTGTTGGCATGTCTGCTAAGCAGATTACAGCTTACAGCTATGTCAGGTCTTGAACATCTGGCAATGAAATTCATCTTGCCTAGAATGCATCTGTACAGCGTTGTGTCAGAAAACGCTTCAGCAGTACTGTCTACCTGGTAACCTGTCACCATCGGTGTGTCTGCTGGGTTTGCATCAACCAAATTCAACCTGGTTAACACATCAGCAATTTTCTGTGTTTGGTGTACCAGAAAATTACCTGCTTGGTCCTTCTCCACCTGCAGAGAAAGATAGTTTGATACCTCACCAAGATCCTTCATGTCAAAGTGCTCCTTCAGCTGAGCTAGGGTGCTTTGGTAAAAAGCCTGATTCTTCCAAAACATCAGAAGATCATCAACAAAACATAAACAATACAGTTTGTTTTGCCCCTCCTCCTTGACAAACACACATGGATCAGCTTTGCCCTGGTGAAAACCTAGAGAAAGCAATGTCTCAGTGAGTTTTGTGTTCCAACACCTGGCACTCTGCTTGAGACCATATAAGGATTTCCGCAGTTTACAGACCATCCCCTTCTGTATCTGCACCCCATCAGGTGGAAGCATGAACAGCTCCTCCCCCAAAATCCCGTACAAAAAAGCTGTATTAATGTCATGATGGGTAACATGCAGTTTCTCCTCCGCAGCGATCTTGAGCATCAGCCGAATGCTCTCATATTTGACTGTGGGAGAGTAGGTCTCGTGGTAATCCTGTCCTGGTACCTGTGAAAAACCTCTGGCAACCAATCTGGCTTTGTGTCTGACTACCTTGCCATTCTGGTCTGTCTTGGCCTTGAAGACCCATTTGCTGCCAACCAGTCTCATTCCTGGGACTATCGGTACCAGTTCCCAAGTTTGGTTCCTGTTCAAGGAATCAACTTCAGCCTTCATGGCATTAAGCCAAGGCTCAGCATCTTTAGAGGTTAACTCCTGAACCTCTTTGAAGCTTGAAGGTTCCCACACCTTCTCTGAGCTACTAAGAACAGCAGTTGCTGTCTTAGCAAACTCATCAGCATACCTCTTTGGAAGTCTGCCCTTGGTCGCCCTTTCAGACCTACGTACTAGACGCAAGTCTTCTGGACTCATCTCCTCTTTCTTAGGAGAAAAATGACCAATGGTGAACAGTGGTTCTTCCAGTTCATTGTCAGACGCATCAGATGGTCTGACTGAGGCCTGTGCGCTCTTGTAGTCTGCTGTGTCATCACTGTCACTGACACCAGCAGCAGCAGCAGCGCCGCCCACTGAACTGGAATCCGAACTCTGATCATCATCATCATCCTCACCATCATCATCAGCAGCAGCAGCTTTCTCATCTTTAGCTGCTTGCTTGACATCACCTTCATCCTCCTCTGGGTAACTCTGGAAAATTCCCACATTTTCCCCCCACTTAGGATTGTACTCAACACTCCTTGTGAACTTAATGGATTTAGAGTCAGTCATCCATACCCTGTATGCACCTTTTTCGTACCCCATGAACAAACCATGTGCCCCACGCTTCCCAAGCTTGTTGGTTTGTTGTGTGCGTACCCACATGTCCGAACCAAAGATTCTCATGTGTTTGGTGTTGGGTTTCTTGCCAAACATCTTCTCATAGGGGGTACAACCAATTGGTGATGACAATCTGCGATTAACGGTATAAACCAAATTCCCCAGAGCCTCCCCCCAAAACTTATCAGGGAGATTGGCATCATGCAACAGGGTTTTGATTCCTTGCAGCAATGTTTGATTTGCTCTCTCCGCAAGACCATTCATCCATGGCGATCTGGGCGTTGACATGTCATGCTGGATTCCCTTCTCAGTCAGGAAAGCTTCAAACTGCTGAGAAGTGAACTCCCCGCCCCGATCAGTAAATAAAGAAGAAATGCGTTTACCGTGCACATTCTCCAACCAAGCACAGAATTCCCTAAACTTCGGAAACGCTTGTGATTTCTGTTCGAGCAAATACACATGAATGAACCTGGAAAAAGAATCAATCAGAATCATGAAGTACCTTGCTCCACCTAAAGAGGGCGCAAGTGGCCCAACCAGGTCCGCATGCACTAGCTGGTAGGGTTTGGAAGCCTGCCTGCTAGACTCCTTGCCTTTTGGAGCAACCTTCACCTTGTTCTCTGCACAAGATACACATTTCATGTGAAATTTACAGGGTTTGATGTTCAAACCTTCAACCACCTCTGGCATCCTGGCCAGTGCCTTCCAAGAGAGGTGACCAAATCGTCGATGCGCATCGTGAATGCAACCTGCATGAAGAACTTTGTTAGTTTGTGCAACACAACAAGAATCAGCATTAGACACAACAGCAGTGTCATCATAAGTTATATGGAACAAACCATCCATAAACTTTGCATGCAAATAGTCCTCTTTGCCTTTACTGATGACACAGACGCTCCTCTTGAAGGAAATCTGAAAACCACGTCCAGTAAGCTGTGGGACACTCAACAAGTTGCTTGCAGCTCCTGGAACAAAAAGTACACCGCTGATGGTTGTATGCAAACTTGCAAGTTTCACAGTCCCTTCTCCTGCAATTTGCAACGTCCTTCCATCAGCCAGGTGGATCTCACCTTCCTGAGGCTTGAAGGAGATAAAGAGATGCCTATCCTTTGAAACGTGGCGCGTACACCCTGAATCCACAACAAAGCTCCCTTTGGCTGTTGGAGCAGTCCTTACAGCAAGCAAACCCTTGTTTTGCACTGGTGTGGGCTTTTGCAGCTTGCCCCCCTGCTGCTCCTGGCCAGCAGACGTGCCTTTAGCCTTTGGTGAAGCTGTGCCAGCAAGCAAAACCTTGCTTTCCACTGGCGTGGGCTTTTGCAGCTTGCCCCCCTGCTTCTGGCCATCAGACGTGCCTTTAGCCTTTGGTGAAGCTGTGCCAGCAAACAACGCTTTATTTTTCTCTGACGCGGGCTCTTCACCCTCCCTCTGCTCCTGGCCATCTGCAGGTGTCTGCCTGTGGCTCTGTTTACCTTTGCCTTTCCGGCCTCTGCAAAGGCGATGGCCTTGGTTCCCATGAGAAACAGAGCTCTCAGCTGCCGACTCCTTGGCTCCCCCTGGAGGCTGGAATGCTGCCTGGGATGACGTGACGGTCAGCTCCCCCTGCAGCTTGCAACCGGTGCCCTCAGCATCCCTGCAATCACCCGCATTCTGGGAAACAGCTAGGACCTCCGATGCAGTCAAACTCTGGGCTGGGATTATTAGCTTGTGAGCTTTTTTTAAAGCAGACCACATTCCACGTGCAGTGGTGTTGCCAGCCAGCGTCTTAATTTCCTCAAGAGATACGGATAAGACTATTACATCAATCGCTTTCGAATTCTGGCCTTTCCATCTCTCTGTCAGAGGAACTGGGGGGGGCTTCAGAAACAACATGCCACACCCCAAACTGACGTAGCAAACTCTCACACCATTTTGCCCAGGTGTCATAATTCTGCCCATGTAACTTAGGGGATTCAGCATTTCCAGAAGCTTGGAAAAACTCCATTCCAGCTTTTGGCATTAGCCGTGAGTCCTATGCCTTCAAAGACGCCTTATCTTGGCAGCCCATTAATCACGAAGCCTTTCTGGCTCGGCTCCCAGGCCAATTAATCTGCCGGAGTTCAAAGACTCCTTGCCGAGGTAAAACAGGAAAACGTCCCTTCCTTTCGCTTTCCCCACATACCTCAAACGCAGTCTGTTGCAGCTTTACTCTCCTGTAGGTGCTGTGAATCTGGGCCCGAAACCTTGTTGTTGGGAAACTGCCAGGGAGATAACGTCCATCATGGCCCCCAAGCCGGAGTTCTGGACATCCATCAGCCTCCCGTAGTCACGCAGATCCAACAGTTAGGGACACAAAGCCTTAGAAATTCCTAGGCTGCATTCCAGGGCTTGGTGCACCCTCTTTCAGCAGAAAGCACAGTCAAAAACTTGCACCGCAGAAGAGCAGAAGAGCATTATTTACAGACTTTATTTAGTGTTTAACAGAACAAAAGAAACACGTCCATTCTGTCAGCGTGTCTGAGCCGACTGACAAAAACGAAAGGAAACAATAGCAGACATAAACATCCTGTGACTAGGACATGCGCAGACTCTGTTACTTACAAAAGCCTGCTCCCTTTAAGGTGGAACGGAAATATCCTAACAGTATTATCCTTTCCTGAGTGGCATCTGCAGAAACCTTAGCTTCTTCTGCAATCTTTCGAGTAGTGGCAGAGTCCTCTAGAAGTTTATTAATAGTCTCTGTATTTGAAGACACCCTCTTGCTGAGTTCATTCACACTTTGCGTGTTCAGATCAAGTTTTGCTGAGAGCTCTGCCAATTGTCTACTATTATCCGCACCTTGTTTTGTCAGAGATTCCAAAGATTCATTTATTTTATAGAATGCACATTCACTCAAAAATCGCAGAGTGACATGTTTGTTATCAGCCGAAATGAACCATAGGTGTTTCGGTTCTATCTCAATAGAAGGAGAACAAATAAACTTGGATTGTTCTTTCGGTGGTAATTCACCCGAACCCTAACCCTAACCCTAACCCTAACCCTAACCCTAACCCTAACCTTAACCTTAACCTTAACCTTAACCCTAACCCTAGCCCTAACCCTAACCCTAACCCTAACAGTAACTCTAACCCTAACCATAACCCCAACCCTAGCAAAGAGAAATGTAATAAGCCTAAACAAAGCCAAACAGCTTGTTTTGGGTTCCAGCTACATAGAAAGAAGAATCTTGGATTTCGCTTATTACAAGTCGTGTTCTTCGGTGTTAATGCACTTTTTTTAAAAAATGATATTTATTAATTTTTCACAGACAAGAAACAATAAAAACAAAATCCAACATTTAAACGTTTAAACATTTAAACTACAAAAACAAGACAAATAAAAAATACACTGTAGAAAAACAGTTGATAGAAGAAGGATAGAAAAAAATAAAAAATGGAGAATAAAAAGAAGAGGAAAAAACCACCAAACGGCTAAAAATGTATTGATATTTTCAAATCTTATGTTTTCTTCACTAATTTCTTGACCTCCTCACACCTCCCATTTTGTATTCCAGTTCAAATATTAAATTCAGCAAATCCTTACCCTCTAGCATTTTATCCTTACTCCATATATTAACCTATTATTATAAATATCCATTTCCAATTATCATTCCCTATTTACATTTTCATAAGCATCTCTTAACCAGTACCACTTATTTTCAATCAAACGTCATTTCAACATTCCTTAATTTTACAGTGCTTCTGCAGGTAATCTTTAAACTTCTTCCAATCTTCCTCCACCGACTCTTCTCCCTGGTCACGGATTCTGCTGGTCATCTCTGCCAATTCCATGTAGTCCATGACCTTCATCTGCCAGTCTTCCAGTGTGGGTAGCTCCTGTGTCTTCCAATATTTTGCGATGAGTAATCTTGCTGCTGCTGTTGCGTACATAAAGAAAGTTCTATCCTTCTTTAACACCAATTGGCCGACAATGCCCAAGAGAAAGGCCTCTGGTTTCTTCAGTAAGGTATATTTAAATACCTTTTTCAATTCATTATATATCATTTCCCAGAAAGCCATTTCCGACTTGAGAGGAGAGGGGGTTGCGGGCAGAAATCCTCCCACATCCTCACGCGGGGCTAGCCTTTGCCCCCGCGAGAGTAGGGAATCCCCAGGCGTGTCGACGACCCGGCCCGCCAATCAGCGGGCCGGGGAGGCGTGGTCTAGCCTATTTAAGGCTAGGCACGCCCGGGGACCGCCCTCTTTGCCCCTTCCAGCTGAGCGGGTTTTCTCTGTGAGGTTTTCGTCGCTGTTTTGGAGCCGTTGCGAGCCGCACCTTCTGCCTCGTGCTTGGCTTCACACCTACAGAGCTAAATCACTAAGGAGACCACAGTCTCCACTAGAGCTGAAATCACTTTTGCTGGGGTGTTTTGACGGCAGAAAGAAGGTTGGGAGGCACCAGCGGCTCCTTGGGAACTTTCCGATTTGCTTGCCTGCGCGTGGAGGACACTTACCTTGTTAGTTTGGAGGACCAGGCAGCGGCTGCAACACCGACGATCAGGCAATGCAGGGAGCGTATTGTTTGAAGGCGGAGAGCAGGAGGGGTAAAGTACACGGAGCGCAGCCACCTTCCGCTCCCCCCTTCTCGCTGGATCGCGGGGGTACTCGCCAGCGGTTTGTTTTCTTGTCTTCCTTGCTGTGCTCTCGGGTTTCCTGGTTTTCCCCCTTCAGTTTGCTATTTTGTTTGTGCGTTTGGTTGTTTGTTACTTTCTTGGCTTTAACGGCTGGCTGCCTCACTTAGCTGTTCTCCTGCTTTTCTCCCTCTTAGCGCCAGGTCCGCGCCCCCCGTTCTAACCCCCGCCTCCACTAAGTGTGGGTTTTGAAGCAGAGGCTTCCATTTTTGTTAAGGGCTTGTTAAGGGCAGAGAACAGGCGCCATCTTTGTGGGCACACGTGGTGGTAGTGCGAGCGGCCATCTTTGTTGAGGTAAGGGGAAGAGATCACGGCCGCCATCTTGGGAAGGGACACTTGTGGAGGCACGGGCGGCCATTTTAGGTGTGGCGTTAGGAACATATTCTGAATGCAAGCAGAGTATTCTTTGGGGAAAAAAGCGGAGGTAGCAGCTTTGCAAGCGGCAATTGGGCAAGCAAGGTTTGCACACAGTTCAATCAGACCCTTTACGTACGCGGTTTCATAGTTTTACTGATTAGGAACTTTCCTTTTCAGGGTATAGTTGTGCATTGATTTAGGCAGTAAGTCTGAAGGCATCGGGGGTTAATTCTTGGATTGCTTGGTTTTCATTCGGCTGGGGGACAAAAGTGCTGTGTGCTTTAGTATTTGTAAGTGGCTTTCATGCTGTTGGTGCTAAAGTGCTAAGTGCTGGGAATAATTAAGTGGTTTTTTTATGCTGTTGGGGCATAGTGCCTGGTATAGTGTTAAGTGGCTTCTATGCTGTTGGTGCTAAAGTGCTGAGTGCTGTAAATAATTAAGTGGCTTTTATGCTGTTGGGGCACAGTGCCTGGTATAGTGGAGATTATTTGGCAGTGGTTAGTTAAGCCCTCTCCTTCATTCAGGAAGTTGAACTAATAGCCTCTATAAATATAAACGTCCTCACTCACTGGGATTTGGGTTTTGCTTGAACCTATTGGTTAGGAAAATTTAATTTGAGCTTACTGGTTAGGATATACAATTCAATATATAGTTAAATGCTAATAATAGCAGTATTTGATAAAAAAAAATAATTCTTTTACTTAATAGAGCTAGTGGGTCTTACTAGCTTTTATTGAATTAAGTCACAGCTGCACCGGTGTAGGTATTATTAGAATAGGTCCTGCCAACGTCTAGTGGTTCTGAACTAGCTTTTACTGGTTTAAGTTACAGCTGCACCAGCGTAGGTATTTCTTGGAATTAGTTCTGCTAACGTCTAAAGAGTTAAGTAGCGGCTAAGCCAGTGTTGAGATTATCGAACTTTGTTGCAGCTTGCATTTCTATTTTAAGTTGAACCTTAGCCAGTGCCGATAGTACTGAACTTGGCAGCCAGTACCACAGGTAAAGGAACAGCTGGGTCAGTGTTCATAATTCTGAACTAGGGCAACCAGCCCTTCCAGATTCAACGTTGTGCCAAGTCATTGTAAACAATACTGAACTGGGTGCAGCTTTAGGTGGTGTTGCCAACAGCTGGGCATTGGCCGGTGGTGGTTTGTAAGTTTGCTTAGGATATACAGAACTAGGGGGGAGTTCACAGTCAATTCTGAGCTGAGCACAATTTAGGTCATCTTAGTGAGCACTGACTAGCGGGGAACACAGTCATCCTAGGGGGGGACAGCACTGTATTATCGAACGAATAGTCTTAGTACCTACCCTTGCTACGTCAGGAGAGCAAGTGGCTTCCGGTGGGGACCAGCAACCATCCACCTCAGGTAATCAAGCCGCACCCGCCGCAGGCATTGGTGGTGCCCAGGTGCCGGCCATGCCATACGATCCCCAAGCTTTTGCCCAATGTTTCATGGCAGCTTTCGAAACTTTTTACAAACAGTGCAGGTCCAGAGGGACTTTGTCCCCGCCGGTCCCTGAACCATCACAGGTCGTGATACCGGATACTCCTCCCAGCTGTCAAGGGCAGCAGGGCAGCTCAGCGGGGGGTGGAGTTAGCACCCCGTCGGTCATGGCTACCGTCAGCCACCCTAATACCCGTGCCCAGGCAGCCATCGCTAGAAAAGCCAACCAAAGCAGTGGTAAAGTTAAGGTGCCTGCAAAAAGTACCGGGAAGGGGAGGGCGACGGCCACGGGTACCAGTGGCAGCGCTGTCTCACACGTTGTAGATATCCCTAGTGTGTTTCAGGAGCAGCAGACCCAGCACAGCTCTACCGAGGACAGTGCGGGCTCCGCCTTGGAGGAGGAGCACGCGCAGCCCCAAGTTGTCCAGGCAGCCGCCAGCATGAACCCAGCCAACGTCGAGGTGCAAGGAGGGAAAAGAAAGTCCAAGAAGAAACATACCTCTTCGAAGAAGAAAATAAGTAAGCAGTCCGAGACGGAGGACGACTCAGGTACGTCATCCTCGGATTCGGATAGCGAGGGCCCCTTGGATGGTTACTGGGGTTTGGGTGAGGCGAATCATGGGATTCCACTTTGGGCACATGAAAGGAGGGCCAATTCCCATCGTAGAACCTTTAATGGCGTGCTAGAATGGAAGGATGGGGCATTGGTGGAAGATGTAAAAGTCGCTACTAATCAACCCACTGATTATATTTTGGGGAACCATTTGTCACAGAAGAAGAGGAATAAGATCCTCAATGGTGACTATGTTGACATGTTTACCCTTTTCCCCCCGACTAAGATAACGGGTAAAGGTGAGAAGAGGCGCTCCTATGGTAGGCGGAGGTATAGGACGTCTAGGGCAGAGCGCACCTTCGAGAACTGGCTGGATGGATACCAGGTATTTATGGGAGTCGTTTGTGTGGCTTATCCGCGGCGTTCCATGGATTTGGTTGCGTACCTGGCTCACGTGAGGAGGGACCACGCGCTCGCGGGGCAAAATGCCGCTCTAACGTACAATGAGAATTTCCGTAGAAACGCTTCTCTCCTGCCTTCCACGCAATGGGATCTGACAGATCCTAATTTCTGGGGCGAGGACGTCAACCCGTACATCGGAAAGAAAGGCCAAGACTCAGCCAAGGCGGGTAAGACAGAGGCTAGTCGGCACCGCCATTGCTGGGAATACAACAGGGGAGTATGCTCGCGGCCTTCCTGTAAGTATCTGCACGAATGTGAGCGGTGCTGGGGCAACCACCCTGCCTCTGCATGCTTCAAGAACAAGCAGCAGCCCTTTCATGGGGCCCGGGGGTTCTCCCACGGTAATAACAGGGGTGCCCCCAGATCCTCCCAACAAGGGCCAGGTGGCCGCCAGTAACTTGCATCTTGGCTTAGCCTTCTCCCCCATCCGCCTTCAGCCCCTCAAAACCCTGTTGGATCAATATCCCGATCGAAAAGCTGTGCAGTACCTGTGGGAGGGGTTCTCCACGGGTTTCAGGATCCCTGTATCTTTCCCCCCTAACACCAGGGACCCACAAAATCAGAAATCAGTCAGGGAGAGGCCAGAGGAAGTAAAGAAAAAGATAGAGAAGGAAATCAGTGCATGTAGGGTGGCAGGTCCTTTTGTTGAGCCTCCAGTGGAAGGTCTTCATCTATCCCCGTTGGGCATTGTACCAAAAAAGACCCCAGGGGAATTCCGCATGATCCACAACCTCTCATACCCAAGGGGAGGGTCGGTTAATGACGCGATCCCCCAGGAGCTTTGCACAGTAAAATACGCCTCCTTCGACCAAGCAGTAAAAATGATCCGCAAGTTCGGGCGTGGGGCACTTCTTGCCAAATGTGAAATTGAGTCGGCGTTCCGCCTTCTTCCCGTGCATCCGGCTGACTTCCGTTGGCTGGGGTTTAGATTCGAGGGGGCGTATTTCATTGACAAAGCAATGCCTATGGGCTGCTCCATGGCATGCTCAGCTTTTGAGTCGTTCAGTACATTTCTCGACTGGGCCTTACGCTTTAGGACAGGGTCGTCGGGCATATCGCATTACCGCGATGATTTTATTTTGGTGGCCGATAGCAGGCAGCGGTGCTCCACCCTCCTGGAGGCCTTCACCGCCTTAGCAGGCGAGCTAGGGGTGCCATTAGCCGCAGAAAAAACTGAGGGGCCTTCCACTTCTTTGGTTTACCTAGGCATTGAATTAGATACTATAGCCCAAACGTCCAGACTGCCTCGGGAAAAACTGTGTGCCCTTAAAGAGACAATACTACAGCTTTTGCCGCTGAAGAAGGTGACTTTAAGGCAAATTCAATCTCTGCTAGGTCACTTAAATTTCGCTTGTAGGGTAGTGGCCCCGGGTCACCCTTTCTGTGGCCGGCTGGCAAGACTGTCGGCAGGTCTCAGGGCACCACAGCATAGGGTTCGCCTCTCAAAAGAAGTCAAGGCAGATTTGGAAGTCTGGTTGCAATTCCTTGAAAATTATAATGGGATATCCCTGTGGCAGGACTCCTTGACGCTTGATGCCGACTTCCAGGTTCAGTCAGATGCTGCGGGGTCCCTAGGTTTCGGAGTATATTTCAGGGGCCAGTGGTGTGCAGAAAGGTGGCCAAAAGACTGGCAGGGCCAGCCTATCTCCCAGGACCTCACATTTTTTGAATTTTCCCCCATCTTGGTGGCAGTGCACCTCTGGACAGACCAGTTTCGCAATCATAGGGTCTGCTTCAACACAGATAACCAGGCAGTGGTAGTGGTTCTTGCCAGGCAGGCCACCCGCTCCCCTAGGGTGGGAAACTTGTTGCGGTGCCTCGTCCTCCTGTGTCTAGAGAACAATATATATTTCTCGGCCAAATTCGTGCCCGGCATTAATAATGACATGTCTCGCTTTCAGATGGAGCGCTTCCACTTATTAGCGCCGGATGCGGAACAGTCATTGATGCCTTTCCCGGAGCATCTCTGGAGTCTTGGGAGGAAGAAGTGTTGAAGGGAGTATTCGGTGCAGTCGCCCCTTCCACAATGAGATCCTACAAGAAAGCGTGGGCCGACTTCCTAGTGTTCCGCAATAAGTTTCCCAAGTCAAAACGCAACCCGGTTCCCTCAGCGAGGGAAGTCCTCCATTATTTAGCTCACTTGAGGGAGCTGGGCAGGGCCCCAGGACTCTCAATATTCAGTCTGCAGGGGATTTAATATTTTGGCAAAACATTTTTTGACACTGACCCATGCGCCAAATTTATAGTGCGTAAGGCTTTAGATGGGTGGCGCCGGCAGCAACCACCTGGTTCTGACCCAAATACACAAAAAATTACGTGCCATATGCTGGTCAAAATATGAGGCTCGCCTGTTCTCGGCTGCCTACTCCATAGCCTTCTTCGGGGCCCTTCGCATAGGGGAGGTGGTTTGCGATGGAGGGGCCGTCCAAGCCCGGAGGGGTATCCTCTTTGGTGATCTGACCCTGTCAACAAACGAGCTTATAGTCCAAGTTAGGAGCTCCAAGACCGACCAGCAGGGGAGGGGGGCCCTTCTAAGGTTGCCGGCGGTGCAAGGCCCTGGCCCATGCCCGGTTAGGGATACGAGGCGTTTTCTTTACCTAAGGCCTGGTAGCCCAGGCCCCCTCTTAATTCATGCCGACGGCTCACCTTTGGCCAGGCATCAGTTTACACGGGTGATGCGAAGGGCTTTGGCCGCATGTGGGCTACCCGCGGGTGAATTTGCGGCTCACTCTTTTCGGATCGGCGCTGCAACCACGGCGGCACATCTTGGTCTCTCCGCAGAGAGGATAAAGGATCTGGGCCGCTGGAAGTCGAATGCATTCAGAGCTTATGTAAGGGGGACTTTATGACTACTAGGTCATAAAGTCCTGACCTCGCTTTCCCTGTTTATTTCATTTTCAGATTGCCGAGGGGTACGCATCTGGCTGGTAGGCCATAGTATCGTGCATTGGGCAAGGCTGCGTGCAATGAGTACCGGGCTGGGGAAAAACTTGAACTTGCCGGCGGGTGTCCAGTTGACCTGGATGGCGAGAAGAGGCATGCGTTGGTGTGAATTCATGCCAGTTGTGATGGCGAGAGCTGCCTCTGAGGGCCCCCCAGATGCCCTGGTTATCCAATTGGGGGAGAATGACCTAGCGTACCGCAAAGCTACTGACTTGAGATGGAACATTTTTGACGACTTGGCAGAATTGATGGCGGTTTACCCAAACGTGACTATTTTGTGGTCCTCGTTGCTTGAGAGGAGGACATGGAGGGATTGTGTGAGCCCGGTTGGAATCAATAAGGCAAGAAAGGTCTTGCAGCGGGCCGTGGAGCGTAGAGTGGCGGCTCTGGGCGGGTGTGTCATCGGCCACCCCGGCATCCAGTACAGCAACGAGGCCCTCTACAGATGTGATGGCGTGCATCTATCTGACGTTGTAAACGATATCTGGTTGGGGGACATCTTAGCTGGGATTAGGAGTTGGTTGCAGGCTTGAAGGTATTGGCGGCGAGCTTCGCTCGAGTGGCGGTTAGGCATTGGCAGGTGTCAGGGGCTCAGGAACAGAGGTACAGGGGAGAGAGGAAATGGAGAGCGAAGGGGAAGAATCTGAGGGCAGCGTAGGGGAGTATGACAGCGACCCGAGAGATTCCATGAGCTTCTCCAGCGAATCAGAAGATTCCCAGAAGGAGGCGCCGATGGTCAGAGCAAGGGGGGTCCCAGGGGGAACACACCAGAAACAAGGGGCCAGCGGGGACTCCCAAAGCAGCAGCGGGAGATCAGGATCAGCTTCCCCACCAGAGCGTAGTGGGGGGGGAAGAGTCCCAGGTGTCAGGACCAACGTCTCCTCCAGCAGGGAGAGAAGATGAGTCAGGGCTGACCACGCCTCTATCGGAGAGTGGAGGAACGGAGGGGAGGTCGGGTCCAGCTAGCCTCCCAGAAGGGGGAAGCAGTGACAGGAGCAGTGTAACGGTCAGGAGGAAGGTTGCCGGCTGGGCGCGCGTGCCAAGTTCGAATGTACAGGCGCGGGGGACAGCAGAAAACCCGGATTGGGAACCAGGTCCTAAAGCCCGCCGGAGGCAGGGCGAAGACTCAGGGGACTCAGCGTCAGATGAGTCTAGGAAGGGCGAGACCCCAGCTGACAGGCGGAGCCAGAGGAGGAAAGAGCAAAGGAAGAGGTGGAGCAAGGCTAGAGTCTGGGGGGAGGAGATTCAGACGGAGCTTCGACGGTCTAGAGTTTCAGACGTAGAGCTGCGCGCTACGGTTGTGAAGGTGAAACTGAACTTCAATAAAGACTTTTGTATATAACAACGAACTGGCGTTGGTCCTTTGTGAGCTGGGACCTCGGGCAGCTCTGACAGCTATGATTAAATGGGCACAGGACGTTGGTCATAACATTATGTTCGCTGACTGGGAACAGTTGTGGACCACCGGGATTAAATTCACGGCATGTTAATTCACGTTGGTGATTTCTTGAGTGGATGTGGTGCGGTCCCTGGCGCCTGAAACCTGTGGGGTTCTTTGTAGGGTGTGAGCACTGACCTATGAAATACCGGGTGCATTCTGGAGCCCTCCGGGAGTGTTAACCGGAAGGCCACTGGGTTGATTTGTGCCTCGACTTGGTAAGGCCCTAGCTGCTTGTGTCTGAGCTTCTTCTTAGCTAACGTTCTGGCCGGCACTGCCTGGGCCGCTAACCAGACCCAGTCCCCCACCTGGATGTCTTCCCCGACTCTCCTGTGCCTGTCTGCCTGCATTTTGTAGGCGTGTTTTGCTAGTTCCAAGTGCCTTCGGAGTTGGTCGTGGACCTCCTGCAACTCTGCTGCCAAGTGCTCTGCACGCCGTGGCTCCCCCTCCCCCTTCGTCTCTAACCCCGGGAAGGTTCTGGGATGCCGCCCATTGTTGGCGAAGAACGGTGTCACCCCTGTAGACCCGTGCTTCGTGTTGTTGTAGGCAAACTCGGCCAGCGGTAGGTAGTCCACCCAGGTCAAGGGCTGTTGATTAGCGTAGCATCGCAAGTACTGCTGCATGATGGCGTTGACCCTCTCCGCTTGTCCGTTGGTCTGCGGGTGTCGTGCCGACGCTAAGTTGATCTTGACGTTCAGGATGCCCAGCAGCTTCTGCCAGAAGCTCGAGATGAATTGGCGACCCCGGTCGGACAGGATGGACCGTGGTAAGCCGTGAACTTTGAACACGTGGTCTATGAACAGCTTGGCAGTCTGTTCCGCCGTGGCCACCTTCGCGCAAGGAATGAAGTGCGCCATCTTGGTGAACAGGTTTACGACCACGAGTACCGCTGTTTTGCCTCGCGAGCTGGGCAGATCCGTGACAAAGTCCAGGGCCACCCTCTCCCACGGTTCGAGCGGCGTCTGTAGCGGTTCCAGCAGTCCCGCCGGCTTCCTATGCACTGGTTTGGCCATTTGGCATGTGTCACACCTAGAGACGTAATCCGCGACTTCTCCTCTCATCTGGGGCCACCAAATGTCTCTGGCCACTAATTCCGCCGTCTTGTCCTTGCCGAAGTGCCCAGCACTGGGCGCGTCGTGTAACTGCTGCAGGACTTTCGCGCGGAGGTCGTCTCCCGGCCCGTAGAGAGCCCCTTTGCAGGTGAGCAGTCCGTCGCGTATCTGGAACTTGTCGTCCTTCGCTGTGCCTCTTCGCACCTCCTCCATCTTGGATTGTGCGAACGCATCCGTCTGCAGCGCGCGACGCACTGCGTCCAGGTCCACAGTGGCTGAAGCGCATGCCCACGCTTTCGGTGCGAAAATGTGTTTGGCCGCCACCGGTGCCGCTTCCTCGAGATATTGCGGTTTCCTTGATAGTGCATCTGCCATGATGTTGTTGTCTCCCGGGATGTATTCTATCCGGAAGTCGAAATCCGCAAAGAACTCCGCCCAGCGGATGTGTCTCTGGTTCAGGAACCGTGCCGTGCGCCAGTACTCCAGGTTCTTATGGTCCGTGCGGACCTGCACAGTGTGTCTGGCTCCGATGAGGAAGTGCTGCCACGCCTTGAAGGCTCCATGAATGGCCAGCAACTCCCTGTCCCAGATGGTGTAGTTCTGTTCCGACTTGCTGAGTTTCCTGGAGTAGAATGCGCAGGGCCTCCAGTTCCCTTGAGGATCTCGCTGCAACAGGACCGCCCCCACCACTCTGTCCGATGCGTCCGTCTCAAGCCTCATTGGTTTGCTGGGGTTTATGTGTAGCAGCTGTTCTTTGGACGCAAAGAGACGCTTGAGTCTCCGAAAAGACTGTTCTGCCTGGTCCGTCTAGGTGAACTTCTTCTTCATGGAGCTGAGGGTGTCCGTGATGGCCGCCGTCTTCTTCGCGAACCCCTGATGAACTTGCGATAAAAGTTGGCGAAGCCGACGAACTTCTGGACCTCCTTCCGATTGCGCGGGCTCTTCCAGTCCAACACTGAGCGGACCTTGGTGCTGTCCATGGCGAGTCCCTTGTCGGACAGCTTGTAGCCCAGGAAATCCACCTCCGTCACGTCGAACTGGCACTTCTCCAGTTTGGCGTAAAGTCTGTGCTCCCGCAGTCTCTGCAGGACCTCCTTGACGTCCCCCTCGTGAACCTCCTGCGATTCCGAGAAGATCAGGATGTCGTCTAGGAAGCATACGCACTTCTTGTAGAGGAGGCCCGCTAACACGTGGTGCATGAAGGCTTGGAAACAATGCGAGCCATTTTGCAGACCAAATGGCATAACACGATATTCATAGGTGCCTAAAGGCGTAAACATGGCCGTCTTCCACTCATCGCCCTCCCGCATGCGTATAAGGTTGTACGCCCCTCGTAGATCCAACTTGGTGAAGATTCGTCCCTTCCTCACCGTCGCGAGCAGGTCGTCGATCTTGGGCATGGGGAATGCTGTGGGCTTTGTCCTGGAATTGATAATTCTGTAATCAACTACCAATCTGCGTTGGGGCGTGTCCTTCTTCTTCACGAAAAACACGGGACTGCCCCCCACTGCTTTGGATTCTTGGATGAATCCCCGCTTCAAGTTGTGATCTATGAACTCCCTGAGTTCTTGCAGTTCGTCTTCAGACATGGAATGCAGTTTTTCAGTCGGCAGCGTCGCCCCCGGTAGGAGGTCAATCGCGCAGTTGTAGAGCCGGTGTGGAGGCAGCTTGTCCGCTTCCTTCTCGCAGAAGACCTCCAAAAACGCCTTGTACTTGTTGGGTACCGCCTGCACCATGCCTAGGTGTAGCTGTGGTTCATCCCCTTGTCCCTCCTCTTCCTGGCTGGTTCGGATGCAGTGTTCTGCGCAGTAGGAGGAGCAGAAGGTTAATTGCCGCTGGTACCATGCTAATGCCGGGCTGTGTCTATCCAGCCAACTCATGCCCAACACTATGGGCGTGTCCGACAGGTGGGTGACATTGAAGCTGATGACTTCGCGGTGATTTCCAATTTGCATTACCATAGGCGATGTTTGCTGCACCACCTGTCCACCCAGCAGCTTCCTGCCATCGACCGTGACGACGTTTAGGGGCATCGTGGCTGGTAGGAGCACTATGCAATGTAGCCTGATGAAGTCCACTCCTATAAAGTCTGTATTACTACCAGAGTCAATGGTAATAGGGACTTCCAGGGTGATTCCATTTGGCAGCTGGAGTGATGCGGTGAGTTGCACCACTGGTTTGGGTGGGAGGGGGTCTGTGGGCTGCAAAATCTCTGGAGACTGCTTCACTGACTCGCCTGGCTGGGCCCCAGTGCCTCTGCCTCCAACCAGGCTTCGTCGTTTCCCTGCAGCTGTTCCCCCTGCTGAACTGCTCCCCTTACTGTTGCTGAGGCTGCAGTGTGCTTCTGGATCCTCTGGGGGCACTCTTTGGCCATGTGCTGTGCACTGTCGCAGATATAACACTTCCTGCTTCCTCTAGGAGCCTTCGTCTTGACTGCTCCTGGTGTTTGGGCTCTGGTCACTGTCTGAGCCCTGGCACCACCTATCTCCATCGGCTCTTCTCCCCCCCCCCAGTGGAGGCGTGGATTGCGCGTGCCCTGTCTCCCTGGGTAGGAAGGGAGTTGTTCTGGCTAGTGTGCGCGCCCTACGTCCGTCATCCGTGCTCCACAGGCGTTCCTCCAGGCATACCCCTACCGCCAGCGCTCTCTGGACGACTTCCGTGGCACTGTTGGGTCTGTCCCCCCTCGCCAGCTCATCTTTCACGGCTCCATTTAGCCCCTCCCAGAACAAATCCCTCTGAGCCCTGGCACCACCTATCTCCATCGGCTCTTCTCCCCCCCCCCCCAGAGGAGGCGTGGATTGCGCGCGCCCTGTCTCTCTGGGAAGGAAGGAAGGGAGTTGTTCTGGCTGGTGCGCGTCCCTCATCCCTGCTCCAAGGGCGTTCTTCCAGGCGCACCCCTATCGCCAGCGCCCTCTGGATGACTTCTGTGGTATTGGTAGGTCTCTCCCCCCTCGCCAGCTCATCTTTCACGGCTCCATTTAGCCCCTCCCAGAACAAATCCCTCACGGCAGCTGAGTCCTTCTCCCAGCCCAGCACATTTACTAACGCAAAAAAGCGGGAGTGATTGTTGGGAAACTGCCAGGGAGATAACGTCCATCTGAGCCCCCAAGCCGGAGTTCTGGACATCCATCGGCCTCCCGTAGTCACGCAGATCCAACAGTTAGGGGCACAAAGCCTTTGGAATTCCTAGCCACATTCCTAGGCTGGGTGCACCCTCTTTCAGCAGAAAGCACAGTCAAAAGCTTGCACCGCAGAAGAGCAGAAGAGCATAATTTACAGACTTTATTAGAACATGAACAGAACAAAAGAAAACACGTCCATTCTGTCAGCGTCTCTGAGCCGACTGAAAAAACGAAAGGAATATCAGCAGAACATAAACATCCTGTGAACAGGACATGCGCAGACTCTGTGACTCCCAAAGCCTGCTCCCTTTAAGGTGGAACGGAAATATCCTAACATCCTCCCCCTTTCCGTGTAACCTGAGTACCTGTGGTTCAACCCAATTGCAACCTTTGTACATAAACCTTAAGTTGTTCTCTGTTAACAACCTTCGACAACAGATCAGCAGGAATTTCATTTCCTGGCATGTAGGACACCTGAATAAGTCCTTTCTTGATACACTCTCTTGCACGATGTAACTTAATCTGCAAGTACTTGGTTCTCTGCTTGCAACTCTCGGAGTTCAGCAAAGCCAAACACGATCTATTGTCTTGATACACTTGTATAGGACATTTCACAGAAACCCCGATGTCCTTAAACAGTTGCATCAACCATTCACAATCCATGAGTGAAAATGACAGAGCATTGAGTTCTGCTTCACAGGAACTTAGGCTCACTGTTGTCTGCTGCTTGCACAACCAGTCAAACAGGCAGTGGTTGTACATGTAGCATACTCCAGAAGTGCTTGTACCATCCGTGGTGTCACTTCCAAAACTTGCATCTGCAAAGATTTCAAGACCTCCAGTCTTCTGACTGGTGAACCTCAGCCTGTAGTGCATAGTCCCTTTCAAATAGCGGGCTATGCGCTTCAGAGCTTTCCAATCCTGAACTGTAGGATTGTTGGCATGTCTGCTAAGCAAATTACAGCTTACAGCTATGTCAGGTCTTGAACATCTGGCAATGAAATTCAGCTTGCCTAGAATGCATCTGTACAGCTTAGTGTCAGAAAACACTTCAGCAGTACTGTCTACCTGGTAACCTGTCACCATCGGTGTGTCTGCTGGGTTTGCATCAACCAGATACAACTTGGTTAATACATCAGCAATTTTCTGTGTTTGGTGTACCAGAAAATTACCTGCTTGGTCCTTCTCCACCTGCAGAGAAAGATAGTTGGATACCTCACCAAGATCCTTCATGTCAAAGTGCTCCTTCAGTTGAGCTAGGGTGCTTTGGTAAAAAGCCTGATTCTTCCAAAACATCAGAAGATCATCAACAAAACATAAACAATACAGTTTGTTTTGCCCCTCCTCCTTGACAAACACACATGGATCAGCTTTGCCCTGGTGAAAACCTAGAGAAAGCAATGTCTCAGTGAGTTTTGTGTTCCAACACCTGGCACTCTGCTTAAGACCATACAAGGATTTCCGCAGTTTACAGACCATTCCCTCCTGTATTTGCACCCCATCAGGTGGAAGCATGAACAGCTCCTCCCCCAAAATCCCATACAAAAAAGCTGTATTAATGTCATGATGGGTAAAATGCAGTTTCTCCTCCGCAGCGACCTTGAGCATCAGCCGAATGCTCTCATATTTGACTGTGGGAGAGTAGGTCTCGTGGTAATCCTGTCCTGGTACCTGTGAAAAACCTCTGGCAACCAATCTGGCTTTGTGTCTGACTACCTTGCCATTCTGGTCTGTCTTGGCCTTGAAGACCCATTTGCTGCCAACCAGTCTCATTCCTGGGACTACCGGTACCAGTTCCCAAGTTTGGTTCCTGTTCAAGGAATCAACTTCAGCCTTCATGGCATTTAGCCAAGGCTCAGCATCTTTAGAGGTTAACTCCTGAACCTCTTTGAAGCTTGAAGGTTCCCATACCTTCTTTGAGCTACTAAGAACAGCAGTTGCTGTCTTAGCAAACTCATCAGCATACCTCTTTGGAGGTCTGCCCTTGGTCGCCCTTTCAGATCTGCGTACTAGACGCAAGTCTTCTGGACTCATCTCCTCTTTCTTAGGAGAAAAATGACCAATGGTGAACAGTGGTTCTTCCAGTTCATTGTCAGACGCATCAGATGGTCTGACTGAGGCCTTTGCGCTCTCGTAGTCTGCTGTGTCATCACTTTCACTGACATCAGCAGCAGCGCCGCCCACTGAACTGGAATCCGAACTCTGATCATCATCATCATCATCATCATCATCATCATCATCCTCATCAGCATCATCAGCAGCAGCTTCCTCAGCTTTAGCTACTTGCTTGACATCACCTTCATCCTCCTCTGGGTAACTCTGGAAAATTCCCACATTTTCCCCCCACTTAGGATTGTACTCAACACTCCTTGTGAACTTAATGGACTTAGAGTCAGTCATCCATACCCTGTATGCACTTTTTTCGTACCCCATGAACAAACCATGTGCCCCACGCTTCCCAAGCTTGTTGGTTTGTTGTGTGCGTACCCACATGTCCGAACCAAAGATTTTCAAGTGTTTGGTGTTGGGTTTCTTGCCAAACATCTTCTCATAGGGGGTACAACCAATGGGTGATGACAATCTGCGATTAACGGTGTAAACCAAATTCCCCAGAGCCTCCCCCCAAAACTTATCAGGGAGATTGGCATCATGCAACAAGGTTTTGATTCCTTGCAGCAATGTTTGATTTGCTCTCTCCGCAAGCCCATTCATCCATGGTGATCTGGGCGCTGACATGTCATGCTGGATTCCCTTCTCAGTCAGGAAAGCTTCAAACTGCTGAGAAGTAAACTCCCCGCCCCGATCAGTAAAAAAACAAGAAATACGTTTACCGTGCACATTCTCCAACCAAGCACAGAATGCCTTAAACTTCGGAAACGCTTGCGATTTCTGTTCGAGCAAAAACACGTGAATGTACCTGGTAAAAGAATCAATCAGAATCATGAAGTACCTTGCTCCTCCTATAGAGGGCGCAAGTGGCCCAACCAGGTCTGCATGCACTAGCTGGTAGGGTTTGGAAGCCTGCCTGCTAGACTCCTTGCCTTTTGGACCAACCTTCACCTTGTTCTCTGCACAAGATACACATTTCATGTGAAATTTACAGGGTTTGATGTTCAAACCCTCAACCACCTCTGGCATCTTGGCCAGTGCCTTCCAAGAGAGGTGACAAAACCTTCGATGCGCATCGTGAATGCAACCTGCATGAAGAACTCTGTTAGACTGTGCAACACAACAAGAATCAGCCTTAGATACAACAGCAGTGTCATCATAAGTTATATGGAACAAACCATCCATAAACTTTGCATGCAAATAGTCCTCTTTGCCTTTACTGATGACACAGACGCTCCTCTTGAAGGAAATCTGAAAACCACGCCCAGTAAGCTGTGGGACGCTCAGCAAGTTGCTCGCCGCTCCTGGAACAAAAAGTACATTACTGATGGTAGTGTGCAGACTTGCAAGTTTCACAGTCCCTTCTCCTGCAATTTGCAACGCCCTTCCATCAGCCAGGTGGATCTCACCTTCCTGAGGCTTGAAGGAGATAAAGAGATGCCGATCCTTCGAGATGTGGCGCGTACAGCCTGAATCAACAACAAAGCTGCCTTTGGCTGTTGGAGCAGTCCTTACAGCAAGCAAACCCTTGTTTTGCAGCGGCGTGGGCTTTTGCAGCTTGCCCCCCTGCTGCTCCTGGCCATCAGACGTGCCTTTAGCCTTTGGTGAAGCAGTGCCAGCAAGCAAAACCTTGCTTTCCACTGGCGTGGGCTTTTGCAGCTTGCCCCCCTGCTTCTGGTCAGCAGACGTGCCTTTAGCCTTTGGTGTAGCTGTGCCAGCAAGCAAAACCTTGCTTTCCACTGGCGTGGGCTTTTGCAGCTTGCCCCCCTGCTTCTGGTCATCTGCAGGCGGCTGCGTGTGGCTCTGTTTACCTTTGCCTTTCCGGCCTCTGCAAAGGCGAAGGCCTTGGTTCCCATGAGAAACAGAGCTCTCAGCTGCCGACTCCTCGGCTCCCCCTGGAGGCTGGAATGCTGTCTGGGATGACGTGACGGTCAGCTCCCCCTGCAGCTTGCAACCGGTGCCCTCAGCATCCCTACATTCATTCGCATTCTGGGAAACAGCTAGGACCTCCGATGCAGTCAAACTCTGGGCTGGGATTATTGGCTTGTGAGCTATCAACAAAGCATTCCACATTCCACGTGCAGTGGTGTTGCCAGCCAGCGTCTTAATTTCCTCAAGAGAGACGGATAAGACTATTACGTCAATCGCTTTCGAATCATGGGCTTTCCATCTCTCTGTCAGAGGAACTGGGGGGGCTTCACTCACGGTATGCCACACCCCAAACTGACGCAGCAAATTCTCACACCATTTTGCCCAGGTTTCATAATTCTGCCCATTCAACTTAGGGCATTCAGCATTTGCCTTTGGGCACTGAGTGGCCTCTGAAGCTTCAAAAGCGTGGAAAAACTCCATTCCAGCTTTTACTTTAGCCGTGAGTCTATTTTAACTTGAGAAACTCCTTATCTTGGCAGCCATTAATCACGAACTCTTTGGCTCGGCTCCCAGGCCAATTAAGCCTTGCCGGAGATCAAAGGCTCTTTGCCGAGGTAAAACAGAAAAGCGTCCCTTCCTTTCGCTTTTTCCCCCTTCATACCTCTCAAACGCAGTCTGTTGCAGCTTTACTCTCCTGTAGGTGCCGTGAATCTGGGCCCGAAACCTTGTTGTTGGGAAACTGCCAGGGAGATAACGTCCATCTGAGCCCCCAAGCCGGAGTTCTGGACATCCATCGGCCTCCCGTAGTCACGCAGATCCAACAGTTAGGGGCACAAAGCCTTTGGAATTCCTAGCCACATTCCTAGGCTGGGTGCACCCTCTTTCAGCAGAAAGCACAGTCAAAAGCTTGCACCGCAGAAGAGCAGAAGAGCATAATTTACAGACTTTATTAGAACATGAACAGAACAAAAGAAAACACGTCCATTCTGTCAGCGTCTCTGAGCCGACTGAAAAAACGAAAGGAATATCAGCAGAACATAAACATCCTGTGAACAGGACATGCGCAGACTCTGTGACTCCCAAAGCCTGCTCCCTTTAAGGTGGAACGGAAATATCCTAACAGTGATATTGTCTCACCGTGGCTTTGCCCTGCTTCAGCCCGTGCATTTCCCTCCTGGCCACATCCACATCTACCGTTGATTTAAAAGAAGCGTCCATAGCTTTGATAAATGCGTTTGAATCCTGGAGGGCGGGATCATTTTCGTGCCATAAATTGCGCAGCCACGATTTAGCTTCCCCATGCAGATGAGTGATTATGAACCCTACTTTTTCCTCCTCATCTCTAAAGTCTTTCTGAAGCAAATTGAGCGTGAAAACTATGTCTGCTCTGAAGTTAGGATACTGCTGCAGGTCCCCGTCGAAGTGGGCTACGATGCTGCCCCCCCCTCTTCCCGAGGCCAACTCCCTCCGGCTTGGGTCCTGGCAGCCCCTCTTTGCCCAAACGTTCCCACCTGGTTCGCAGTTCCCGGCAGAGCGCTTCTGCTTCTTCCTCTCTTTTTTTGGATGCTGCTACTTCTGCGTACAGCTTCGTGACTGCTTCTTGCAGTTCTGTCACTTTCTCCTCTGTAGTCATCCTTGCCTATCTTCGTGAGCTCGCAAAAAATTTTTTTTTTTTTGAGACGGAGCTTACTGTCAGAGCTGCCCGAGGTCCCAGCTCACAAAGGACCAACGCCAGTTCGTTGTTATATACAAAAGTCTTTATTGAAGTTCAGTTTCACCTTCACAACCGTAGCGCGCAGCTCTACGTCTGAAACTCTAGACCGTTGAAGCTCCGTCTGAATCTCCTCCCCCCAGACACCAGTTTAAGACTCTAGCCTTGCTCCACCTCTTCCTTTGCTCTTTCCTCCTCTGGCTCCGCCTGTCAGCTGGGGTCTCGCCCTTCCTAGACTCATCTGACGCTGAGTTCCCTGAGTCTTCCCCCTGCCTCCGGCAGGCTTTAGGACCTGGTTCCCAATCCGGGTTTTCTGCTGTCCCCCACGCCTGTACATTCGAACTTGGCGCGCGCGCCCAGCCGGCAACCTTCCTCCTGACCATTACACTGCTCCTGTCACTGCTTCCCCCTTCTGGGAGGCTAGCTGGACCTGACCTCTGTTGGGAAACTGCCAGGGAGATAGTGTCCATCATGAGCCCCCAAGCTGGCAGTCGGACGTCCATCAATCTCCCGTAGCTCAGGCAGATCCAGCAGTTAGCGACACGAAGCCGTTCTGGAAACGGATTGCCACATTCCAGGCTTGTGTACACTGTTTATCAGCAGATAAAAGCACAGCCAAAAGCTTGCACCGCAGAAGAGCAGAAGAGCATATCTACAGACTTTATTTAGAACATGAACAGAACAAAGAAAACACGTCCATTCTCAGTCAGCGTCTCTGACTAACTGGCAAAAACGAAAAGAATATCAGAACATAAACATCCTGTGAATAGGACATGCGCAGACTCTGATCCTCCCAAAGCCTGCTCCCTTTTAAGGTGGAACGGAAATATCCTAACATCCTCCCCCTTTCCGTGTAACCTGTTGTACCTGTGGTCCACCCAATTGCAACTTTTGTACATAAACCTTAAGTTGTTCTCTGTTAACAACCTTAGACAACAGATCAGCAGGAATTTCATTTCCTGGCATGTAGGACACCCGAATCAGTCCTTTTTGAATACACTCCCTTGCACGATGTAGCTTAATCTGCAAGTACTTGGTTCTCTGCTTGCAACTCTCGGAGTTCAGCAAAGCCAAACACGATCTATTGTCTTGATACACTTGTACAGGACATTTCACAGACACTCTGATGTCCTTAAACAGTTGCATCAACTATTCACAATCCATGAGTGAAAATGACAGAGCATTGAGTTCTGCTTCACAGGAACTTAGGCTCACTGTTGTCTGCTTCTTGCACAACCAGTCAAACAGGCAGTGGTTGTACATGTAGCATACTCCAGAAGTGCTTGTACCATCCGTGGTGTCACTTCCAAAACTTGCATCTGCAAAGATTTCAAGACCTCCAGTCTTCTGACTGGTGAACCTTAGCCTGTAGTGCATAGTCCCTTTCAAATAGCGGGCTATGCGCTTCAGAGCTTTCCAATCCTGAACCGTAGGATTGTTGGCATGTCTGCTAAGCAGATTACAGCTTACAGCTATGTCAGGTCTTGAACATCTGGCAATGAAGTTCATCTTGCCTAGAATGCATCTGTACAGCGTTGTGTCAGAAAACGCTTTAGCAGTACTGTCTACCTGGTAACCTGTCACCATCGGTGTGTCTGCTGGGTTTGCATCAACCAAATTCAACCTGGTTAACACATCAGCAATTTTCTGTGTTTGATGTACCAGAAAATTACCTGCTTGGTCTTTCTCCACCTGCAGAGAAAGATAGTTGGATACCTCACCAAGATCCTTCATGTCAAAGTGCTCCTTCAGCTGAGCTAGGGTGCTTTGGTACAAAGCCTGATTCTTCCAAAACATCAGAAGATCATCAACAAAACATAAACAATACAGTTTGTTTTGCCCCTCCTCCTTGACAAACACACATGGATCAGCTTTGCCCTAGTGAAAACCTAGAGAAAGCAATGTCTCAGTGAGTTTTGTGTTCCAACATCTGGCACTCTGCTTGAGACCATATAAGGATTTCCGCAGTTTACAAACCATTCTTTTCTGTATCTCCATCCCATCAGGTGGAAGCATGTACAGCTCCTCCCCCAAAACCCCGTACAAAAAAGCTGTATTAATGTCATGATGGGAAACATGCAGTTTCTCCTCCGCAGCAATCTTGAGCATCAGCCGAATGCTCTCATATTTGACTGTGGGAGAGTAGGTCTCGTGGTAATCCTGTCCTGGTACCTGTGAAAAACCTCTGGCAACCAATCTGGCTTTGTGTCTGACTACCTTGCCATTCTGGTCTGTCTTGGCCTTGAAGACCCATTTGCTGCCAACCAGTCTCATTCCTGGGACTACCGGTACCAATTCCCAAGTTTGGTTCCTGTTCAAGGAATCAACTTCAGCCTTCATGGCATTAAGCCAAGGCTCAGAATCTTTAGAGGTTAACTCCTGAACCTCTTTGAAGCTTGAAGGTTCCCATACCTTCTTTGAGCTACTAAGAACAGCAGTTGCTGTCTTAGCAAACTCATCAGCATACCTCTTTGGAGGTCTGCCCTTGGTCGCCCTTTCAGATCTGCGTACTAGACGCAAGTCTTCTGGACTCATCTCCTCTTTCTTAGGAGAAAAATGACCAATGGTGAACAGTGGTTCTTCCAGTTCATTGTCAGACGCATCAGATGGTCTGACTGAGGCCTTTGCGCTCTGGTAGTCTGCTGTGTCATCACTGTCACTGACACCAGCAGCAGCAGCGCCGCCCACTGAACTGGAATCCGAACTCTGATCATCATCATCCTCATCCTCATCATCATCATCCTCATCATCATCATCAGCAGCAGCAGCTTTCTCATCTTTAGCTGCTTGCTTGACATCACCTTCATCCTCCTCTGGGTAACTCTGGAAAATTCCCACATTTTCCCCCCACTTAGGATTGTACTCAACACTCCTTGTGAACTTAATGGACTTAGAGTTAGTCATCCATACCCTGTATGCACCTTTTTCGTACCCCATGAACAAACCATGTGCCCCACGCTTCCCAAGCTTGTTGGTTTGTGGGGAGTGGACCCACATGTCCGAACCGAAGATTTTCATGTGTTTGGTGTTGGGTTTCTTGCCAAACATCTTCTCATAGGGGGTACAACTAATGGGTGATGACAATCTGCGATTAAAGGAATAAACCAAATTCCCCAGAGCCTCCCCCCAAAACTTATCAGGGAGATTGGCATCATGCAACAGGGTTTTGATTCCTTGCAGCAATGTTTGATTTGCTCTCTCCGCAAGCCCATTCATCCATGGCGATCTGGGCGTTGACATGTCATGCTGGATTCCCTTCTCAGTCAGAAAAGCTTCAAACTGCTGAGAAGTAAACTCCCCGCCCCGATCAGTAAACAAACAAGAAATACGTTTACCGTGCACATTCTCCAACCAAGCACAGAACGCCTTAAACTTCGGAAACGCTTGTGTCAGGGATTTAGGAGCAGAGGCAAGGCCAAGGGAGGAAACAGAGAGCGAAGGGGAGGAGGCAGAAGAAAAGATGAGTGATGACGACGACCCGAGATCTCCTAGTCTTTCCAGTGAATCAGAGGATTCACAGAAAGGAGCACCAGTGGCCAGGGCAAGGGGGGAGTCTAGGGGGGCACCCCAGGAAGATAGAGCCAGAGGGGACTCAGGGGAGAGCAGTTGGAAATCGGGACCAGCGTCACCGCCAGGGAGCAGGGAAGAAGGAGGGAGCCAGGGGGCAAGCGCTGGCAGCTCACCACAGGAGGGAGGGCATGAGTCAGGAGTGGCCACACCTCCATCGGGGAGTGAAGAAACGGTTAAGAGGAAAGTGGAAGGCTGGGCGCGCGCGCCAAGTTCAAATGCAGAGGAAGGCGGCGCAGTAAGCAGCCCGGAAAGGGAACCAGGTCCTAAAGCCCGGCGCAAGGAGGCAGGAGGGTCCGGGTCAGCGTCAGAAGAATCCAGGAAGGAAGAAACCCCGGGGGGTAGAGGGACCCAGAGGAGGACAGTCAGGCGGAAAAGGTGGAGCAGGGCTAGGATATTAAGTTGGTGCACAAGGGGCGGAGACTCAGACGGAGCTTCGCCGATCTAGCCATTAGACGTAGAGTTGCAAGTAGCAGCTTGAGAATGGAAACTGTAACTCAATAAAGACTTTTACTTAATGACCGCTGGCTAGCGTGATCCTCTGTGAGCTAGGATCTTGAAGCAGCTCTGACAGTAAGCTCCGTCTCCCAAAAATTGTGGGCATCTACAGCCTCGAGGAGAGGAGAGAAGCAGGTGCCTACTAGCTAGCTCACAAACGGCAGACAACATGACGGCTGAGCAGCAGATAGAGGAACTCAGAAAAGCAGTGTCACAACTGACTGCCGAGGCTCTCGCATCCAGGAAGAGAGAGGAGGAGGCAGCTGCCGCCTGCAGGGATCTCCAGGTCAGGTTAGACGTGCTGACAAAGCAGACACCCCGGCAGGAGGGAATTGGGTTGGCGAGACGAACAGGCGGGCTGGTCTCTCACTTCGATGGGAACCTGCAACAGTATCCCAACTTTAGAGCAGACGTACTGTGCGCACTGCAACTGCTGCAAAAAGACTTTAGAGATGAGCAAGAGAGAGTGGGATTCATCATGTCTCATTTGCATGGGGATGCTAAAGCATGGCTACGCAATTTATGGAGAGATAAGGATCCGGCGCTCCAGAATGCAGATGCCTTTATTAAAGCGATGGATGGGTGTTTTTTATCAAGCATTGACGTGGATCTTGCCCGGAAGGAGGTGCATGGGCTAAGACAAGGGAGGGCCAGCGTCAGGCAGTACCATGCCCGCTTTTTCGCCTTGGTCAGTGCCCTGGAGTGGGACAGAGATTCGGCCCCTGTAAGAGACCTCTTTTGGGAGGGGTTGCACAGCTCGATTAAAGATGAGATCGCGAGGGGGGAGAGACCCCGAACCACCCAGGAGGTCGTTCAGAGGGCACTGGCAGTGGGGGTGAGGCTGGAAGAACGCCCGTGGAGCAGGGACGAAGGGCGTGGAGGGCGCGAACCAGCCAGGGGCCCCTCCTTCCTTCCCAGAGAAGCAGCGCGTGCGCAATCCACGCCTCCGCCAGGAGGAGGAGCCGAACCTATGGAGGTTGGAGGTGCAAGGGCTCAGTCAGCAACCAGAGCCCTAGCACCGGCAGCAGTGAAAGCGAAGCCTCCTAGAGGGAACAGGAAGTGTTACGTCTGTGGGGAGCCAGGGCATATGGCGAAAGAGTGTCCCCAGAGGCTCCACAAGCTCACTGCAGCCTCGGCAATGGTGACTGCAGCAACGCAGCAAGGAGGAACACAGCAGGGAAACGAAGCAGTCTGGCTGGAGGAAGAGGCCCTGGGGCCCAGCCAGACGTGTTAGTGACGCAGTCCCCAGAGATTTTACAGCCCGTGAACCCCCTCCCGCCCAAACCAGTGGTGAGGCTCACCGCATCTCTCCAGCTGCCCAATGGAATCACCATGGACGTGCCCATCACAGTGGACTCGGGCAGCAACGCGGACTTTATAGGGCAGGACTTTGTCGACAAGCACGCTATACAGTTGCTGCCGGCCACACTGCCCCTGCAGGTTGTCACGGTGGATGGCAGGGAGTTGCTAGGGGGGCAAGTGGTGAAGCAGACGCCGCCAATGGCGATGCGACTTGGGAATCACAAAGAAATCATCAGCTTCAATGTCACTCAACTATCGGATACGCCCATTGTATTGGGAATGAGTTGGCTGGACAAGCACAGCCCAACGCTGGCTTGGTACCAGAGGCAGCTGGTCTTCGGCTCTTCCTTTTGTGCTGAACACTGCATCGTGCACCGGCAGGAAGGAGAGGAAGAGGAGTCACAGCTGCTGCTAGGCACGCTGCAAGCGATTCCCCACAAGTACGCAGAATTTTTGGAAGTTTTCTGCGAGAAGGAGGCGGACAGGCTACCCCCTCACAGACCATATGACTGCAAAATTGACCTGCTGCCGGGGGCGGCGCTGCCTAAAGGGAAACTGTATTCCATGTCGGAGGACGAGCTGCAGGAACTCAAAGAGTTCATCGATCATAATTTGGAGCGCGGTTTCATCCGAGAGTCCAAGGCAGCGGGGGGCAGTCCTGTATTCTTTGTTAAAAAGCGAGACACGCCCCAAAAAAGACTGGTCGTGGACTATCGCATTTTAAACAGTGTGACCAAGCCGTCGGACTTCCCCATGCCCCGAATCGACGACCTCCTGGCGAAGGTGCGGAAGGGAAAAGTGTTCACCAAATTAGACCTGCGAGGGGCGTACAACCTCATTCGCATGCGGGAGGGAGATGAGTGGAAGACGGCCATGTTCACGCCACTGGGTACCTACGAATACAGAGTTATGCCTTTTGGACTGCAAAATGGCTCCCACGTTTTTCAAGCTTTCATGCATCACGTGTTGGCGGGACTTCTCTACAAGACGTGCGTCTGTTTCTTAGATGACATCCTGATCTTTTCGGAATCGCAGCAGGAGCATGACAGGCACGTCAAGGAAGTGCTGACCAGACTAAAGCAACATAGGCTCTACGCCAAGCTGGAGAAGTGCCAATTCGACGTGACGGAGGTGGATTTTCTGGGCTACAAGTTGTCTGACAAGGGGCTCGCCATGGACAGCGCCAAGGTTCGAGCGGTATTGGACTGGAAGAGCCCACGCAACCGGAAAGAGGTCCAAAGGTTTGTCGGCTTTGCGAACTTCTATCGCAAGTTTATCAAGGGCTTCGCTATGCAGACAGCGGCCATCACAGACACGCTTAGCTCCAAGAAAAAGAAGTTCGTTTGGACAGAGGAGGCGGAGCAGTCCTTTCAGGCACTCAAGCGTCTCTTCGCGTCGGAAGAGCAGCTGCTTCACGTCAACCCCAGCAGGCCGATGAGGGTGGAGACAGACGCCTCAGACAGAGCCGTGGGGGCGGTCCTGCTGCAAAAGGACCAGCAGGGGGTGTGGCGACCGGGAGCGTTTTACTCCAGGAAGCTCAGCAAGTCCGAGCAGAACTACACCATCTGGGACAGGGAGTTGCTGGCCATTCATGCAGCGTTCAAAGCGTGGAGGCACTTCCTGATCGGCGCCAAGCACACGGTGCAGGTTTGCACGGACCACAAGAATCTGGAGCACTGGCGCACGGCACAATTCCTAAACCAGAGGCAGATACGCTGGGCTGAGTTTTTTGCGAACTTCGACTTCCGCATAGAGTATGTCCCGGGGGACACTAACATCATGGCGGACGCCCTCTCCCGTAAGCCACAGTATCTGGAGGACGCAACGCCAGCGGCAGCCATGCACATCTTCGCACCAACAGTATGGGCGTGCGCCGCGGCCACCGTGGACCTGGAGGCGGTGCAACGAGCGTTGCAGGATGACTCCTTCGCGCAAGCAAAGATGGCAGAGGTGCAAAGGGGCAAGGCTGTGGCCGACGGTTTCCAGCTACGAGATGGATTGCTCATCCGTAAAGGGGCCATCTACGTGCCGGGAGACGACCTTCGCGCCAAGGTGCTGCAGCAGCTGCACGACGCGCCCACGGCCGGGCACTTTGGCAAGGAGAAGACGGTGGAATTAGTAGCCAGGGATTTCTGGTGGCCTGGAATGAGAGGGGAGGTCGCAGACTACGTGGCGAGGTGTGACACCTGCCAGAGGGCCAAACCAGTGCACAGACCGCCGGCCGGACTGTTGGAACCGCTGCAAACTCCGGTCGAACCTTGGGAAAGGGTGGCTCTGGACTTTGTCACGGATCTGCCCAGCTCGAGGGGCAAGACGGCAGTGCTGGTGGTGGTGGACCTGTTTTCCAAGATGGCCCATTTCATTCCGTGTGCTAAGGTGGCCACGGCGGAGCAAACCGCCAAACTGTTCATAGACCACGTGTTCAAGGTTCACGGTCTGCCACGGTCTATTCTGTCCGACCGCGGGCGGCAGTTCATCTCGAATTTCTGGCAGAAGCTGATGGGCTTCCTAAACGTCAAGATCAACCTGGCGTCGGCGAGGCACCCGCAGACCAACGGGCAAGCGGAGCGGGTCAATGCCATCATGCAGCAGTACCTGAGATGCTATGCGAATCAACAGCCTGCGACGTGGGTGGATTACCTGCCGCTTGCCGAGTTCGCCTACAACAACACGAAGCACGTGTCCACGGGGGTCACGCCGTTCTTCGCCAACAACGGGAGGCACCCCAGAACCTTCCCGGGACTGGAAAGAATGGGGGAGGGGGAGCCGCAGACGGCAGATGCGTTCGCGTCGGAGCTGCAGGAAGTCCACGATCAGCTGAGGCGCCACCTGGAGCTGGCCAAACACGCATACAAGGTACAAGCGGACAGACACAGAAGGGTTGGCGAAGAGCTCCACGTGGGAGACTGGGTCTGGTTAGCAGCCCACGCAGTGCCGGCCAGGTCGTTGGCCAAGAAGAAACTAGGGCATAAACAACTGGGGCCCTACCAAGTCGAAGAGCAGGTCAACCCGGTAGCTTTCAGACTGGCACTTCCGGAGGGTTCCAGAATGCATCCGGTGTTCCACAGATCGGTGCTCACTCCCTACAAGGCACCGCACAGGTTCCAGGAACCAGGAACGGCGCCGAGTCCGGTCAGAGACAGAACAGGGCACGCGGGAGTGGCACAGAAGGAGCGCATCAACGAAGTCACGGAGATTTTGGACTCCAGATGGGGGGAAGAGGGGGTAGAATACTTTCTCGCCAAGGAGGGCACCCCGGCCAGTGCGAACAGCTGGGTGCCGGGCTACGCCTTGGACGAACCTCTACTCAAAGACGAGTTTCATGCCCTCTTCCCACATAGACCTATGCCAGCAGACTTTTTCGACGACTGGCTTTTCACGCCAACGCTTTCTGCCAGCACGTTCCGGGGGTTTGACTCGGACGAGGACCCGATACGAGACGCCCGTTCCCCGGAGGGGTCACCCTCGGGATCTGCCTCAGAACCCTCGTATTGGTGGGACGATAGACCAGAGGAGTAGTGGCGCAGGAAGTGGCAGGAAGGTCCAGGACGAGCAACGCCGCCAGGAGGAAGTGAGGGAGAAACGGACATGGACGTTTTCGGGGACGACCCTGGTTTCGAGCACGGCGGCACAGAGATGGAAGCGGAGGTGACCGTCGTCGACGAGAGCAGGGAGGAAGACCCGAGAGACTTCAGATGGAGGCCCGCCACGGGAAGCGAACGATATCCGACGTTCGTCCCTTTGCAACAGCAGCACCCAGCTCCAGCACCGGAAGGAGGGGAGGGGGGACTGGGGGGCTTCGAGGGGGGGATGGATGTCAGGGATTTAGGAGCAGAGGCAAGGCCAAGGGAGGAAACAGAGAGCGAAGGGGAGGAGGCAGAAGAAAAGATGAGTGATGACGACGACCCGAGATCTCCTAGTCTTTCCAGTGAATCAGAGGATTCACAGAAAGGAGCACCAGTGGCCAGGGCAAGGGGGGAGTCTAGGGGGGCACCCCAGGAAGATAGAGCCAGAGGGGACTCAGGGGAGAGCAGTTGGAAATCGGGACCAGCGTCACCGCCAGGGAGCAGGGAAGAAGGAGGGAGCCAGGGGGCAAGCGCTGGCAGCTCACCACAGGAGGGAGGGCATGAGTCAGGAGTGGCCACACCTCCATCGGGGAGTGAAGAAACGGTTAAGAGGAAAGTGGAAGGCTGGGCGCGCGCGCCAAGTTCAAATGCAGAGGAAGGCGGCGCAGTAAGCAGCCCGGAAAGGGAACCAGGTCCTAAAGCCCGGCGCAAGGAGGCAGGAGGGTCCGGGTCAGCGTCAGAAGAATCCAGGAAGGAAGAAACCCCGGGGGGTAGAGGGACCCAGAGGAGGACAGTCAGGCGGAAAAGGTGGAGCAGGGCTAGGATATTAAGTTGGTGCACAAGGGGCGGAGACTCAGACGGAGCTTCGCCGATCTAGCCATTAGACGTAGAGTTGCAAGTAGCAGCTTGAGAATGGAAACTGTAACTCAATAAAGACTTTTACTTAATGACCGCTGGCTAGCGTGATCCTCTGTGAGCTAGGATCTTGAAGCAGCTCTGACAGCTTGCGATTTCTGTTCGAGCAAATACACATGAATGTACCTGGAAAAGGAATCAATCAGAATCATGAAGTACCTTGCTCCTCCTAAAGAGGGCGCAAGTGGCCCAACCAGGTCTGCATGCACTAGCTGGTAGGGTTTGGAAGCCTGCCTGCTAGACTCCTTGCCTTTTGGAGCAACCTTCACCTTGTTCTCTGCACAAGATACACATTTCATGTGAAATTTACAGGGTTTGATGTTCAAACCCTCAACCACCTCTGGCATCTTGGCCAGTGCCTTCCAAGAGAGGTGACAAAACCTTCGATGCGCATCATGAATGCAACCTGCATGAAGAACTTTGTTAGTTTGTGCAACACAACAAGAATCAGCATTATTCACAACAGCAGTGTCATCATAAGTTATATGGAACAAACCATCCATAAACTTTGCATTCAAATAGTCCTCTTTGCCTTTACTGATGACACAGACGCTCCTCTTGAAGGAAATCTGAAAACCACGCCCAGTAAGCTGTGGGACGCTCAGCAAGTTGCTCGCCGCTCCTGGAACAAAAAGTACATTACTGATGGTAGTGTGCAGACTTGCAAGTTTCACAGTCCCTTCTCCTGCAATTTGCAACGTCCTTCCATCAGCCAGGTGGATCTCACCTTCCTGAGGCTTGAAGGAGATAAAGAGATGGCGATCCTTCGAAATGTGGCGTGTACAGCCTGAATCAACAACAAAGCTGCCTTTGGCTGTTGGAGCAGTCTTTACAGCAAGCAAACCCTTGTTTTCCAGCGGTGTGGGCTTTTGCAGCTTGCCCCCCTGCTGATCCTGGCCAGCAGACGTGCCTTTAGCCTTTGGTGAAGCAGTGCCAGCAAACATCGCTTTGTTTTTCCCTGGCGCGGGCTTTCCACCCCCCTTCTGCTTCGGGCCACCTGCAGGCTTTTTCTTCTGTTTATTTCCAATCTTTGGACAAAACCTCTGAGTATGACCTTGGTTCCCACAGTTCCAGCACTTCACAGCTGCCAACGCTTTGGCTCCCCCTGGAGGCTGGAATGTTGTCCCACTTTGCTCCCCCTGAAGCGCACAAGCCGACTCAGCTGCATTCCTTCTATCGTATTCATTCTGCAAAGTTGCCAAGACCTTTGTAGCAGTGAGGTCTTGCGCAGGGAGGGTCGCCAGCTGACTTGCCACGGCATGATAGCTTTCATCCAGGGAGTCCAGGATGAGAATAGCAAACAGTGACTCAGGCATATTGAAACCTCTCTGAGCCAATTCCTGTCTGAGATGCTGCAACTGTAAAACGTGGGCTCTAAGATCTTCCCCTGGCTCCAAACGCTTCCTGTGTAGCTTTCTGAAATAAAGCAACACAGACCCAGCCTCTTGTCGGAGATGACAGGCTCTTAGCCCGTCCCACATCTCACGGGCAGTTGCCTTGCCAGCCAAGGTGATTAACTCTTCAGGAGCTACTGAGAGCAAAATTATTCCCATGGCTCTCGAATCTTGTGCTTTCCACTCATCTGTCACAGGGGCTGGGGGGTTCTCAGAAACGGTATTCCATACTCCAAGCCTTCTCATCTGGCCCTCACAGTACCTTGCCCAGGTCTGATAGTTGTGGCCATTCAGCTTTAGTGGACACGGAGCAGTTTCTGAGGTCTGTAAGAGATCCATCTCAGCTTTTTACTTGAGCCGTGAGCCCTATGCCTTCAAAGACTCCTTATCTTGGCAGCTATTAATCACGAAGCCTTTTTGGCGCAGCTCCCAGGCCAATTAAGCCTTGCCGGAGATCAAAGGCTCCTTGCGAGGTAAAACAGAAAAGCGTCCCTTCCTTTCGCTTTTCCCCCAACATACCTCAAACGCAGTCTGTTGCAGCTTTTACTCTCCTGTAGGTGCTGTTGAATCTGGGCCCGAAACCTTGTTGTTGGGAAACTGCCAGGGAGATAGTGTCCATCATGAGCCCCCAAGCTGGCAGTCGGACGTCCATCAATCTCCCGTAGACAGGCAGATCCAGCAGTTAGCGACACGAAGCCGTTCTGGAAACGGATTGCCACATTCCAGGCTTGTGTACACTGTTTATCAGCAGATAAAAGCACAGCCAAAAGCTTGCACCGCAAAAGAGCAGAAGAGCATATTTACAGACTTTATTTAGAACATGAACAGAACAAAGAAAACACGTCCATTCTCAGTCAGCGTCTCTGACTAACTGGCAAAAACGAAAAGAATATCAGAACATAAACATCCTGTGAATAGGACATGCGCAGACTCTGATCCTCCCAAAGCCTGCTCCCTTTTAAGGTGGAACGGAAATATCCTAACAACCTCCCCTCCATTCCCCCACTCTCCGATAGAGGCGTGGTCAGCCCTGACTCATCTTCTCTCCCTGCTGGAGGAGACGCTGGTCCTGACGCCTGGGACTCTTCCCCCCCACTATGCTCTGGTGGGGAAGCTGATCCTGCTCTCCCGCTGCTGCTTTGGGAGTCCCCGCTGGCCCCTTGTTTCTGGTGTGTTCCCCCTGGGACCCCCCTTGCCCTGACCATCGGCGCCTCCTTCTGGGAATCTTCTGATTCGCTGGAGAAGCTCATGGAATCTCTCGGGTCGCTGTCATACTCCCCTACACTGCCCTGAGATTCTTCCCCTTCGCTCTCCATTTCCTCTCTCCCCTGTGCCTCTGTTCCTGAGCCCCAGACAATAGCAGATTTGACTGTTTCATCCTGAGTATTCCACTTTAACAGCAAGTTATACATTCTTGAAAGTATCTTGATATAGGGATCTAACCCTTCTGTTTCCAACTTTGATTTTTCCACCTGGAATTCAATTTTTTTTGGTCTAGATTGTATACCTCTCTTATTTGAAAATAATGAAGCCAATCTCACACTCTATCTTTTAATTTCTCAAAGCTCTGCAATTTCAATTTGTCTCCTTCTCGCTCTAAAATCTCCCAATATTTTGGCCACTTGGCCTCCATATTGAGGTTTTTTTGAGCTTTTGCCTCCATTGGTGACAACCACCTTGGGGTTTTGTTTTCAAGTAAGTCTTTGTAACGTGTCCAGACATTAAACAGTGCTTTCCTGACAATATGGTTCTTAAAAGCCTTATGTGCTTTAACCTTGTCATACCATAGGTATGCATGCCACCCAAAAACATTATTGAAACCTTCTAAGTCCAAAATGACTGTGTTCTCAAGAAGCAGCCAGTCCTTCAACCAGCAGAAAGCTGCCGATTCATAATAGAGTTTAAGGTCTGGCAGGGCAAATCCCCCTCTTTCTTTTGCATCGGTTAATATTTTAAATTTTATTCTGGGTTTCTTGCCCTGCCAGACAAATTTAGAAATGTCTCTCTGCCACACAGTCCATTTTGTCCAAAATTTGTAACGATTGAAACAAAAACAACATTCTTGGCAATACATTCATCTTGATAGCCGCAATTCGTCCCAGCAAGGAAAGCTTCAAGTTTGACCATATTTCTAAATCCTTTTTAACATCTGACCAACATTTTTCATAATTGTCCTTAAATAAGTTCCCATTTTTAGCAGTCATATTAATCCCCAAATATTTCACCTTCTTAACCAATGTTAAACCTGTCTCATTCTGAAACCTCTCTCTTTCAGTCATTGTTAAGTTTTTCTCAAGCACTTTAGTTTTTGACTTATTCAACTTAAATCCTGCCACATGACCAAACTCCTGGATCAGTTCTAATACTCTTCTAACACTAGATTCTGGCTCCTGTAGTGTCAATACCAGGTCATCTGCAAAGGCTTTCAATTTGTATTGTTTGGCTCCGACCGTTATGCCTTTAATCAAATGGTCCCTTCTTATCATATTTAACAAAACCTCCAGGACGGAAATAAAGAGTAATGGGGAAATTGGGCAACCTTGTCGTGTCCCTTTCTCTATCTTAAATTCCTCTGTCACCACATTGTTGACTATTAATTTTGCCTTTTGTTCTGAATAAATTGCACTTATACCATTTTCAAACCCCTGACCGACCCCCATCCCTTGAAGTTTTTTCCTCATAAAACTCCAAGAAATATTATCAAAGGCTTTCTCGACATCCACAAAAATTAATACTGCTTTAGTATTAATATCCTCTTGCAGCTTTTCCAAAACATTAATTATATTCCTCGCATTGTCAGACAAATGTCTGCCCGGCAGAAAACCAGCTTGGTCTTTATGTATCACTTCCTTTAAAACTTTTTTTAGCCTCCTGTTATTTTTGTTCCAAACCATTCCGGTACTAAAAGGTTTAAAGCAGTGTAAAGAGTGGCAAAGAGCCTTAGCGAGATACATCTGGCAAGGCAAAAGACCACGAATAAAAATGAAAATATTGGTGGACAAAAAAGAAAGAGGGGGATTCACTCTACCGGATCTAAGTTTATATTATGAAGCGGCGTGTTTAGTGTGGCTGAAGGATTGGATAAGATTGGAAAATAGGGACATCTTGGACTTGGAAGGTTTCGATAACAGGTACGGGTGGCACTCGTACCTATGGTACGAAAAGGTGAAAGTTCATAGAGGCTTTCTAAATCATATTTTTAGGGGACCACTATTCCAAGTATGGGAAAGAAATAAAAATATATTGGAAAGGAAGACACCTTGGTGGATTTCACCAATAGAGGTGTTAACTATAAAAAAAATAAATATGGAAGGGAAGAATGCCACCTATGAAGAACTAACTTGGAAGACAGATCAAGGGATTAAACTTAGACCATATGAAGAGATCAAAAATTTATTTACTGGGTGGTTGCAATACCACCAAGTAAATGACCTGTTAAAAGAAGACAAAAAGAAAGTAGGATTTGAAGATAAAAAAATCTAAATTTAATGTAGAAGTTATAGAAGGTAAGAACAAAACACTGTCAAGGATGTACGATATTTTGCTGGAGTGGTATACAAAAGATGAGGAGGTGAAGGAGGCTATGACTAAGTGGGCGATAGACATTGGATATAACATCGACTTTGAGAGGTGGTTGGAACTATGGAATAAGAATATGAGATTTACGGCATGCACGGCACTAAAGGAAAACCTGTGGAAAATGATCTACAGGTGGTACCATACACCAGTGAAATTAGCGAAGATTTATAAGTTGAAGGATAAAAGATGCTGGAAATGTAGAGAGGTAGAAGGTGACCTCTACCATATGTGGTGGTCGTGCTGCAAAGTGAGAGGCTTTTGGGAATTGGTCTATAATGAACTTAAAAAAATATTGAAATATACATTTCCCAAAAAGCCAGAAGCTTTTTTGTTAGGAATGGTCGGTAAAGAAATTAAAAAAGAAGATAAGACCTTGTTTCTATATGCCACGACAGCTGCAAGAATTATGTTAGCACAAAATTGGAAATCAGAAGTAATACCTAATGTAAGTGAGTGGCAGGTTAAAATGATAAATTATGCTGAGCTTGATAGAATATCAGGAAGATTAAGGGACCAAGATGAACAGAAATTTCATGACAATTGGAAGAAATATTTAGTGTATATGGAATCTAAAGTTCAGGTGACACTGGCGGGGTTGAAATAACTCTAACAGCGGGAAAGGCCTATGTAAAAGAGTTAAAAAGTACACAACTATATAATTTATTCGATACTTACCAAAGGAGTGGAGGGAAGTCCAAGGATCAGTTGAGACTAACTCAGTTATGTATTTTATTTATGATTTGTGAAGTGGATATAATTTGTATAAGGTATGTGGTGAATTTTTTGTTTATGTTTTTCCTGTATATATGTGCAAATATGAATAAAAATTTATGAATAATAATAAAAAAATAAAACTTTTTTTAGCCTCCTTGCCAAAATATCAGCAAAAATTTTGTAATCCACATTTAACAGGGATATGGGTCGGTAGTTCTTAAGTTGTGTCTTTTCAGACTCTGTTTTTGGTATGAGTGTAATATATGCTTTTTTCCACGACTCTGGCGCCTTTTCCCCCTCCATAATTTCATTGCAAACCTCCTTTAGTGGTTGGATTATCCAATCCTTCAAAGTTCTATAGTATTTTGAGGTTAAGCCATCCGGCCCTGGAGATTTTCCCAGCTGCATGTTCTGAATGGCACCTTCCACCTCCTGGTCTGTGATTTTATAGTTCAAGATTGTCTTATTTTCCTGTGAGATTTTTTGTAATCCGTTTGCTTTCAAAAACTGGTCTATATCAAAGTCTTTCTGAGGCCCTTGTGTATATAGTTGTTTAAAATACCTCTGGAAACATTTTCTGATTTCCACTGGGTTCTCAATATTTTTCCCCTCCACTTCCAGGTTGGTAATAGTACTGAGTTTTTGTCTTTTCTTCATCTGCCAAGCTAGCAGTTTCCCACATTTATTTGCTGATTCAAAAGTCTTTTGCCTCATTTGTTTAATTTCCCACTCAATTTCCTGGTTCATCATCTTCATATATTGCACTTGGGATAAATTTATTTCTCTCAAAATCTCTTGTGAATTGGGTTTCGATCTCAGTCTTTTCTCGCCCTTTTTTATTTTATCCAAAAAAAATTCTATTTCACATTCTGGGCTCTCTTCTTTAATGTGTTCTGTTGGATCAGAAATCCCCTCATAACTGCTTTACTTGCATCCCAAATTATTCTTTTTTTCCACAGTGGTATTCAAATTTATTTCAAAGTAATCTCTCAAAGTTTTTTGGGCCTTCTTAATCACTTCTTGATCTCTAAACAAGGTGTCATTCATCCTCCATCTGAAGAAACCAGTTAATGTTAATCTCATCTCCATTTTCATGGCATTGTGGTCGGAGCACGTCTTTGGGCAGATCTCTACCTTCCTGATCTTGGGTGCCAGTCCTCTAGTTATCCAGATTTGGTCAATTCTTGTCCATGTCTTTTGGGCTTCAGAAAAGAAGGTTCCTTCTCTCCCCAGGGGATTCCTGTTCCTCCAAATGTCAATCAAGTCCATATTATCAGTCAATTCAAAAAAGGTCTTTGGTAGTCTACCATCTTTAGTAACTACCTGTCTCTGCGACTTATCCATATTTGTAGATACCACCCCGTTCATATCTCCCATCAAGACAATATTGTTGTCCATATAATCCAGTAAAGTCTCATGCAACTTCTTATAAAATGTAGATTTCCCCTCATTTGGTGCATATACACCTACTATCAGAAATTTTTCTCCTTGTGATTGAATTTCAATTGCAATATATCTTCCTTGCTCATCTTTAAAAACGAATTTCGGTGACAGGCTCTCTTTTGCATAAATGACCACTCCTCGCTTTTTTACTTTGTCCGATGAAATAAATTCTTGGCCCAGTCTCTTATTAATCAATATTCTCCTATGCAGCCTTGTCACATGTGTTTCCTGTAGACAAATTAGATCCAATTGTTCCTTCTTAAGTATGTGAAAAACTTTTTTCCTTTTCTCCGGGGAATTAAATCCGTGAATGTTCCAGCTTAGTAGCTGTAGAGACATGATGTATCTAGGTTTACTGTCCTCTGACAGCTCCCAGTACGTCTTCTTCTGGCGGTGGTATCACTTTCTTTGTCTTGTCCACTCCCAAAGGTAGTGATACTATGTCTAATAATCCTGGTGGTAAGGCAGCCAGCAAACCTTCTACTCCTTTTTGCAGGTCTTCTTCGTGGTCTCTCAGAATTTTTTCCTTCTCCTCCAATGATCTTATTTTAAACTTCTTACCTTTAAAGCTGAAAGATAGGCCTTGGGGGAATTCCCACCTGAAAATGATTCTGTTCCCTCTCAGTAAAGTCACCAGGTCCCCGTAGTTAGACCTGAGGTCCAAGAGATGTTTCGGAATGTCCTTGAAGATTTCCACTTTTGACTCCTGTATTATCAGAGTATTTTGGTAGTGTAGATTTAGTATTTTGTCTCGCTCCTCTTTAGATCGAAGGGTGATCAGACAGTCTCTCACCCTGCCCTTCCTCCCTCCTCTTCCAAGTCTGAAAGCCTTTGTTATTTTAAAGTCTTGTTTATCATCCAATTTCCAGAAATCCGCAAATTCCTGTGTCAGGAAATCACACAAACTATCTTTCTCAAGTTCAGGCACCGCTCTGACCCTCAAGTTGGTCTGTTTTTCTCTCAATTCAATCATAGACAGGAGTTCCTGGTGAACCCCAAGACGTACCTGGTGGTCCCCCAACTGTTTGCTTATCGGTATTATCTTTCCTTCTACAGCCTCTACTTTTTCTTTAGCTTCCTGAGCCGTCTTTTGGTTCGATTCTAACTGTTGCGATAATTTTTCGCTAGAACCTGTATTTACATTCACTTTCTGGCTCAAATCCTTAATGCTTATGGTATTTTGGTCAATTTTATTTGTGGCCTCTGCCACTTGTTTGCTCAGTTTATCCAAAGACTCATAAATCTTACTCAAGATAGAGGTGAATCCTTCTTCTGACATCCCTTCTCCTTGTGGTACAGAGGGGCCTGAGGCAGATGCCCTGCGTTGATGCTGTGTTGTAATAGGCTGTTGGTATCTGACTCTGCCTGATCTCGTTGTTTTGTCCTCCGGTTTTGTTGGCTTTTCATCCATGGCACTTTATCTGACAGTCAAGGTCACTCCCACAGCTTTACTGTGAGACTTTCTCAGGCTCAAAGTGGAAAATTCCCCAGCCAATGTTTCTTTTTCAGTAAGCCTCTAGGGGGACACAGTAACAGACAATGGTTTCGCAACAAAATGGCTAAGTTCCCAAATGCCCCTTTCAGCAGGAGAAGTAACAATTTTAGCAGTTCAGAATGTCTATTTGCAGAGTGTTAACCATCCATTATTACATTGTTAATAAAGAGTGCAGTATTCAATGTAACCAGACTATTTCAGTCTAGGCAGTCTGTTCCCAGGGATTGAGAGGTGGTCTTTTGTCTCTCCTTTCTTTCTTATGTTAAAAATTGGCACCAAAAGCACTGTCCCTTATCCCCTCCCTCCCTCTCAGTTCAGGGAAGGGGTTCTCTTAGCTTGACGTTTAATCAGTCTTTCTTCCTAACGCTCCTCACCCGGTAACCGGCTTGGACGTTCTTTGCTTTAATGTTTTTACAGAACGGAAGGTGGACTTCCTCTTTGCACCTCCCCGCTTCGGTTCCGATTCAGATTAGTTTTCTTTAAAATTCCCAATCTTAATACTTGTCCTACTCACGGGTTGTTATTTTGACAGCCGAATTGTCAGAGGAAAAAAGGTCAGCGCTCTCCGGTAACAGCTGCGCAGCTTCACTCCACGGAAGTAGCAATCGGCTCCCAGCGCCACGGCACCCCCGTTCCGCTCCGGCGCCCCTCTCGGGGTTCCTTTGCTATTGGGGGAGCCGCTTCTGGCACCTGCTGAGTCCCACGGCCGCAGGCTTCCCCCGCCTGCGTTTTTTTAACGGGTCCCCGCTGCGCCGTAGCGGTAAGACCCCAAGTTCCGCGGAGCTTCTCCCTCCCGATCAGAAGGAGACCGCCATTACCGTTGGCTCCGCCTCCGGAAGTCTGGTGTTAATGCACATTGACCCAGAAATCGCAAAGTGTGTGTAATGAAACCAAAATAACACAACACCGTCTTTTTGCTTCCATATGCGTAGAAAGAAGACGAATAAGCTTTGATTGGTCTTATTTCAATTCGAATGGTGTTTTTTGGGTGTGCACCAGAATCACACCCAACCAAAGCAAAAAGGTGTTTTGAGTTCCATCTACATAAAAAGAAGATGATAAAGCTCTGATTGGGCTTATTTCAAATTGGTGTTTTGGGGGTTAGAATGCACATTCATCCAAAATTCGCAGAATGACATGTTTTTTATCAGCCGAAATCAAGCATAGGTGTTTTGGTTCCATCTCAATAGAAAGAGGACGAATAAGCTTGGATTGTTCTTTCGGTGGTCATTCACCCGAACCCGAACCCGGACCCGGACCCGAACCTTAACCTTAACCTTAACCTTAACCTTAACCTTAACCTTAACCTTAACCTTAACCCTATCCCTATCCCTATCCCTAACCCTAACCCTAACCCTAACCCTAAACCAAACCCTAACCCTAACCCGCTTGATTTCGGCTGATAAAATACCTGAAATTCTGCGATTTTGGGGTGAATGTGCATTCCAACCCCAAAAACACCCATTTGAAATTTGGGGTCTTGTTCTCTAATAAGTCTTTATATTTTGTCCAGACATTAAACACTGCCTTTCTGACAATAGGGTTCTTAAAAGCCTTATGGATTTTAACCTTGTCGTACCACAAATATGCATGCCGTCCAAAAGCATTATTAAACCCTTCCAGATCTAGGACATCAGTGTTCTCAAGAAGAAACCAATCTTTCAACCAGCAGAGAGCTGCAGATTCATAATATAGCCTCAAATCTGGCAGGGCAAACCCCCCTCTCTCCTTAGCATCAGTTAGTATTTTAATCCCAAAAACACCAATTTGCATTCTAATCCCAAAAACACCAATTTGAAATAAGCCCAATCAGAGCTTTATCATCTTCTTTTTATGTTGATGGAACCCAAAACACCTTTTTGCTTTGGTTTGGGGTGATTCTGGTGCACACCGAAAAAACACCATGCAAATTTAAATAAGTCCCATCAAAGCTTATTCGTCTTCTTTCTACGCACATGGAAGCGAAAAGACAGTATTGTGTTATTTTGGTTTCATTACACACACTTTGCGATTTCTACGTCAATGTACATTAATACCAAAGAAAACGAGTGATATCAAAGATTCTGCTTTCTATGTAGCTGTAACACACAACTACCTGTTTGGCTTTGTTTAGGCTTATTACACTTCGCTTTGCTAGTGTTAGGTTTAGGTTTAGGGTTAGGGTTAGGTTTAGGGGTAGGGTTAGGGTTAGGGTAAGCGTTAGGGTTATGGTTAGGGTTGGTGTTGGTGTTGTGGTTAGGGTTGGGGTTAGGGTTAGGGTTAGGGTTAGGGTTAGGGTGAGGGTGAGGGTGAGGGTTGGTGTTGCAGTTAGGGTTGGGGTTGCGGTTATGATTAGGGTTAGGGTTAGGGTTAGGGTTAGGGTTAGGGTTAGGGTTAGGGTTAAGGTTAGGGTTAGGGTTAGGGTTAGGGTTAGGGTTAGGGTTAGGGTTAGGGTTAGGGTTAGGGTTACGGTTATCGTTAGGGTTAGGGTTACGGTTACGGTTGGCGTTACGGTTAGGGTTAGGATTGGGGTTAGGGTTAGGGTTAGGGTTAGCGTTAGGATTGGGGTTGGCGTTAGGGTTAGGGTTAGGGTTAGGGTCGGGGTGAATGACCACAGAAAGAACAATTCAAGCTTATTTGTCCTCTTTCTATGGAGGTGGATCCAAAACACCTATGCCATTCCCTCCTCACAGGCTCTGGACCTGGTGTCTTCCATGGCGACACTAGGGCTCTCCCAGTGTGTTTCGGGCCCCACACATCAAGCAGGCCATATGCTGGATTTGATCTTTGGCGCCGGTATAGATGTGATCATGTCTCCCTCGATGAAGGTGCCATGGTCTGATCACTATGCACTGAAAGTCAGGATTGACTTTCCACCCCCACCCTGCTTAGGTGGCGAGCCGATTTGGGCTCGCCCGCAGAGGCTGATGGACCCTGATAGATTCCGTCAGGCCTTGCGGGACCTTGCTTCCCCTGGCGACTCATTGACTGAGCTTGTTGAGGGCTGGAATATCCAGCTCCTACCAGCCATCGATGAGATCGCACCTAGGCGCCCTCTGCGACTCCGCAGAAACCGGGCTCCCTGGTTTACCGAGGAGCTTTGGAAAATGAAGCGGGATCTCAGATGGCTAGAGCAAGTATGGCGGGGTGCCCGTGACGGAGCTTCAAGAACATCTTATAGGGTTTTTATGAAAACCTACGAGATGGCAGTGAAGGCCGCTAAGAAGTCCTACTTCTCGGCCTCCATCGCCTCCGCTAGCTCTCGCCCGGCGCAATTGTTTAGTATAATTAGGTCTTTAACGTCCCTTGAAGGACAGCCAAATTTAAATAACAATTTGACACACAGCTGCGAGGCATTTGCGAGCTTTTTTGCGGAGAAGGTCTTGTTGCTCCGCCATGACCTCCCTGCCAATTTGGGTACAATAAAGGAACTGGAGGCCCCTCGACTGTCCTCGGGTCCAGTATTGGACCACTTTGACCGGATATCCCCAGCCGATGTGGACAGACTCCTCCAAGCTGGAAAGCCCACCACTTGCCCTCTTGACCCGTGCCCGTCTTGGCTGATTAGAGCGTGTCCAGACGAGGTGCGGGCCCCCCTGGGGGATATCATCAATTTGTCCCTTGGCACTGGGATATTCCCAGGGGAACTGAAGGAGGCAGTGGTGCGTCCGCTCTTAAAGAAAACATCATTAGATCCTTTAGATCTATCCAATTACCGCCCGGTTTCGAATCTTCCATTCCTGGGTAAGGTGATTGAGAGAGCGGTTGCTGAACAGCTTGGTAGGTTTCTGGATGAAACATCTGCTCTCGATCCATTCCAGTCCGGCTTCCGCGCTGGTCATGGGACCGAGACGGCTCTGGTCGCCCTAACAGATGATCTCCGCAGGCAGCTGGATCGAGGCGGGTCGGGGCTGCTGATTCTTCTAGACCTGTCAGCAGCCTTCGACATGGTCGATCACGAACTTCTGGACCACCGCCTTGTCGACGTGGGGGTCCAGGGCACAGTCCTTCAATGGCTGCGCTCATTTCCCTCCGGTCGGGGACAGAGGGTGGCGCTTGGGGGGGAATTGTCATCGCGCCACTCCTTGGTGTGTGGAGTGCCTCAGGGTGCGATTCTCTCCCCGATGCTTTTTAACATCTTTATGTGCCCCCTCGCCCAGCTTGTCCGGAGTTTTGCGCTGGGTTGCCATCAGTATGCCGATGACACCCAACTCTATCTGTTGATGGATGGCCATCCTGACTCGGCCCCAGATACACTGACCAGATGTCTGGAAGCTGTGGCTGGATGGTTACGTGGGAGCCGGTTGAAGTTAAATCCTTCGAAGACAGAGGTCCTCTGGCTGGGACGGAGCGATATGGGATTGAGGGGGCAACTCCCATCTCTTGCGGGGGTGCAATTAGTGCCAGCATCGTCCGTTAAGAGTTTGGGTGTAATCTTCGATACCTCCCTCTCTATGGAGGCGCAGATTACAGCTATAACAAAGGCGGCTGTCAGGGCTGCCTCAGGTCCCAGCTCACAAAGGACCAACGCCAGTTTCTCTTTATATACAGAAGTCTTTATTGAAGTTCATTTTCGGTTTGACAGCCGCGGCGCGCAGCCCTACGTCTGAAACCCTAGACCGCTGAAGCTCCGTCTGAGTCCGTCCCTCCCCGACACCAGTTTAAGACCCTTGCCTTGCTCCACCTCCTTCTTTGTTCTCTCTTCCGCCGGGTCCTCCTGCCCGCTGGGGTTTCTCCCTTCCTAGACTCTTCCGACGCTGATTCCCCGGATTGTTCTCCCTCCCTCCGGCGGGCTTTAGGACCTGGTTCCCAATCCGGGCTCTCTGCTGTCCTGCGCGCTTGTACATTTGAACTTGGCGCGCGCGCCCAGCTCCCAACCGTCCTTCTGATCGTTACACTACTCCTGTCACTGCTTTCCTCCTCTTCTGGGAGGTTAGCTGGTTCTGACCTCCCCTCCATTCCCCCCTTCTCCGATGGAGGCGTGGTCAGCCCTGACTCATCTCCTCTCCCTGCTGGAGGAGACGCTGGCCGTGACACACGGGAACCTCCCCCCCCCTGCTACGCTCTGGTGGGGAAGCTGGTCCTGATCTCCAGCTGCCGCTTTGGGAGTCCCGCTGGCCCCTTGCTTCTGGTGCGTCCCCCCTGGGACCCCCCTTGTCCTGACCACCGACGCCCCCTTCTGGGAATCCTCTGATTCGCTGGAGAGGCTCATGGAATCCCTCGGATCACTGTCATTCTCCCCCCCGCTGTCCTCAGATTCTTCCCATTCGCTCTCCATCTCCTGTCTCCGCTGTGCCTCTGTCCCTGAACCCCTGACAGCGGCATTTTTTCATCTCCGCCAAGCTTAGCAGTTGGCTCCTTATCTCTCTCGCCCTGACCTAGCCACTGTGATCCACGCGACGGTCACCTCCAGACTGGATTATTGTAACTCGCTCTACGTGGGGTTGCCCTTGAGACTGACCCAGAAACTCCAGCGGGTGCAGAATGCCGCGGCGAGACTCCTTATGGGGTCTACGCTGTGAGATCATATCCATCCGGTACTATACCAGCTGCACTGGCTCCCGGTGGAGTACAGGATCAGGTTTAAGGTGCTGGTTTTAACCTTTAAAGCCCTATATGGCCTAGGACCCTCGTACCTATGGAACTGCCTCTCCTGGTATGTCCCACAGAGAAATTTACGGTCTGCAAATAAAAACACCCTAAAGATCCCAGGCCACAGAGAGGTTAGGTTGGCCTCAACTAGAGCCAGGGCTTTCTCGGCCGCGGCTCCAATCTGGTGGAACACTCTGTCACAAGAGACTAGGGCACTGCAGGACCTGACATCCTTCTGCAGGGCCTGCAAGACAGAGCTGTTCCACCAGGCCTTTTGTCAGGGCGCAGCCTGACCCCCTCCTCTGGCAATCTGCACAAAACTTTGCTTGATGGTTGCCATTAATTTGATTTTAATTTGATTTAATTAATTTTATAATGAATGTTTTAAAATGTTGGACAATTTTGATTGTTGTTAGCCGCCCTGAGCCCGGCTTCGGCTGGGGAGAGCGGGATATAAATAAAATTTATTATTATTATTATTATTAGGGTTAGGGTTAGGGTTAGGGTTAGGGTTAGGGTCGGGGTTAGGGTCAGGGTCAGGGTCAGGGTTAGGGTTAGGGTGAGGGTTAGAATTAGGGTTAGGGTGAATGACCACCGAAAGAACAATCCAAGTTTATTTGTCCTCTTTCTATTGAGATCTAACCAAAACACCCATGCTTGATTTGGGCTGATAACAAACATGTCACTCTGCGATTTTTCAGTGAATGTGCATTCTAAACCCAAAAACACCAATTTGAAATCAGACCTTTATCATCTTCTTTTTATGTAGATGGAACCCAAAACACCTTTTTGCATTGGTCGGGGGTGATTCCCAAAAAACACCATGCGAATTGAAATAAGACCAATCAAAGCTTATTCGTCTTCTTTCTACGCATATGGAAGCGAAAATACGGTGTTGCGTTATTTTGGTCTCATTACAAACACTTTGCGATTTCTGGGTCAATGTGCATTAAAACCAAAGAACACGACTTGAAATAAGCGAAGTCCAAGATTCTTCTTTCTATGTAGCTGGAACACAAAACAACCTGTTTGGCTTTGTTTTGGCTTATTACACTTCGCTTTGCTAGGGTTAGGGTTAGGGTGAGGGTGAGGGTTAGTGTTAGGGTTAGGGTCGGGGTGAATGACCACAAAAAGAACAATCCAAGCTTATTCGTCCTCTTTCTATTGAGGTGGAACCAAAACACCTATGCTTGATTTGGGCTGTTAAAAAACATGTCACTCTGCGATTTTTGGGGTGAGTGTGCATTCTAACCCCTAAAACACCAATTTGAAATAAGCCCAATCAGAGTTTTATCATCTTCTTTTTATGTAGATGGAACCCAAAATACTGTTTTGCTTTGGAAGGGGGTGATTCCCAAAAAATGGAACCCAAAATACTATGGGAATCCTCTGATTCGCTGGAGAGGCTCATGGAATCCCTCGGATCACTGTCATTCTCCCCCCCGCTGTCCTCAGATTCTTCCCATTCGCTCTCCATCTCCTGTCTCCGCTGTGCCTCTGTCCCTGAACCCCTGACAGCGGCATTTTTTCATCTCCGCCAAGCTTAGCAGTTGGCTCCTTATCTCTCTCGCCCTGACCTAGCCACTGTGATCCACGCGACGGTCACCTCCAGACTGGATTATTGTAACTCGCTCTACGTGGGGTTGCCCTTGAGACTGACCCAGAAACTCCAGCGGGTGCAGAATGCCGCGGCGAGACTCCTTATGGGGTCTACGCTGTGAGATCATATCCATCCGGTACTATACCAGCTGCACTGGCTCCCGGTGGAGTACAGGATCAGGTTTAAGGTGCTGGTTTTAACCTTTAAAGCCCTATACGGCCTAGGACCCTCGTACCTATGGAACTGCCTCTCCTGGTATGTCCCACAGAGAAATTTACGGTCTGCAAATAAAAACACCCTAAAGATCCCAGGCCACAGAGAGGTTAGGTTGGCCTCAACTAGAGCCAGGGCTTTCTCGGCCGCGGCTCCAATCTGGTGGAACACTCTGTCACAAGAGACTAGGGCACTGCAGGACCTGACATCCTTCTGCAGGGCCTGCAAGACAGAGCTGTTCCACCAGGCCTTTTGTCAGGGCGCAGCCTGACCCCCTCCTCTGGCAATCTGCACAAAACTTTGCTTGATGGTTGCCATTAATTTGATTTTAATTTGATTTAATTAATTTTATAATGAATGTTTTAAAATGTTGGACAATTTTGATTGTTGTTAGCCGCCCTGAGCCCGGCTTCGGCTGGGGAGAGCGGGATATAAATAAAATTTATTATTATTATTATTATTAGGGTTAGGGTTAGGGTTAGGGTTAGGGTTAGGGTCGGGGTTAGGGTCAGGGTCAGGGTCAGGGTTAGGGTTAGGGTGAGGGTTAGAATTAGGGTTAGGGTGAATGACCACCGAAAGAACAATCCAAGTTTATTTGTCCTCTTTCTATTGAGATCTAACCAAAACACCCATGCTTGATTTGGGCTGATAACAAACATGTCACTCTGCGATTTTTCAGTGAATGTGCATTCTAAACCCAAAAACACCAATTTGAAATCAGACCTTTATCATCTTCTTTTTATGTAGATGGAACCCAAAACACCTTTTTGCATTGGTCGGGGGTGATTCCCAAAAAACACCATGCGAATTGAAATAAGACCAATCAAAGCTTATTCGTCTTCTTTCTACGCATATGGAAGCGAAAATACGGTGTTGCGTTATTTTGGTCTCATTACAAACACTTTGCGATTTCTGGGTCAATGTGCATTAAAACCAAAGAACACGACTTGAAATAAGCGAAGTCCAAGATTCTTCTTTCTATGTAGCTGGAACACAAAACAACCTGTTTGGCTTTGTTTTGGCTTATTACACTTCGCTTTGCTAGGGTTAGGGTTAGGGTGAGGGTGAGGGTTAGTGTTAGGGTTAGGGTCGGGGTGAATGACCACAAAAAGAACAATCCAAGCTTATTCGTCCTCTTTCTATTGAGGTGGAACCAAAACACCTATGCTTGATTTGGGCTGTTAAAAAACATGTCACTCTGCGATTTTTGGGGTGAGTGTGCATTCTAACCCCTAAAACACCAATTTGAAATAAGCCCAATCAGAGTTTTATCATCTTCTTTTTATGTAGATGGAACCCAAAATACTGTTTTGCTTTGGAAGGGGGTGATTCCCAAAAAACGCCATGCGAATTGAAATAAGACCAATCAAAGCTTATTCGGCTTCTTTCTACGCATATGGAATCGAAAAGACGCTGTTGCGCCATTTTCGTTTCATTACACACACTTTGCGATTTCTGGGTCAATGTGCATTAACACCAAAGAACACGACTTGAAATAAGCGAAATCCAATATTCTTCTTTCTATGTAGCTGGAACACAAAACAACCTGTTTGGCTTTGTTTAGGCTTATTACACTTCGCATTGCTAGGGTTAGGGTTAATGTTAAGATTAGGGTTAGGGTTAGGGTTAGGGTTGCGGTTGCGGTTAGGGTTAGGGTAAGCGTTAGGATTAGGATTAGGGTTAGGGTTAGGTTGAGGGTTAGGGTTGGGGTTGGGGTAGGGGTTGGGGTTGGGGTTGGGGTTGGGGTTGGGGTTGGGGTTGGGGTTGGGGTTAGGGTTAGGTTTAGGGTGAATGACCACCGAAAGAACAATCCAAGCTTATTTGTCCTCCTTCTATTGAGATGGAAACAAAACACCTATGCTTGATTTGGGCTGATAACAAAAATGTCACTCTGCGATTTTTGAGTGAACATGCATTCTAACCCCCAAAACACCATTTTGAAATAAGCCCAATCAGAGCTTTATCATCTTCTTTTTATGTAGATGGAACGCAAAACACCTTTTTGCTTTGGTTGGGGGTGATTCCGGTGCACACCCAAAAAACACCATGTGAATTGAAATAAGACCAATCAAAGCTTATTCATCTTCTTTCTACGCATATGGAAGCAAAAAGACGGTGTTGTGTTATTTTGGTTTCATTACACACACTTTGCGATTTCTGGGTCAATGTGCATTAACACCAAAAAACACGACTTGAAATAAGCGAAATTCAAGATTCTTCTTTCTATGTAGCTGCAACCCAAAACAACCTGTTTGGCTTTGTTTAGGCTTATTACCCTTCTCTTTGCTAGGGTTATCAAGCATAGGTGTTTTGGTTCCATCTCAATAAACAGAGGACAAATAAGCTTGGATTGTTCTTTCGGTGGTCATTCACCCTGAGCCTAACCCTAACCCTAACCCTAACCCTAACCCTAACCCTAACTCTAAACCTAACCCTAACCTTAACCCTAACCCTAACCCTAACCCTAACCCTAACCCTAACCCCAACCCCAACCCCAACCCCAACCCCAACCCCAACCCCAACCATAACCGTAACCCTAACCCTAACCCTAACCCTATCAAAGCGAAGTTTAATAAGCCTAAACAAAGCCAAAAAGGTTGTTTTGTGTTCCAGCTACATAGAAAGAAGAATCTTGGATTTCGCTTATGTCAGAGCTGCCCTAGGTCCCAGCTCACAAAGGACCAACGCCACTTCGTTGTTATATACAAAAGTCTTTATTGAAGTTCTGTTTGTCTTTCACATCAGCAGCGTGCAGCTCTACGTCTGAGACTCTAGACCGCCGAAGCTCCGTCTGAGGCTCCGCCCCCATACACCAGTTTAAGACCCGAGCCTTGCTCCACATCTTCCTTTGCTCTTTCCTCCTCTGGGCCCTCCTGCCAGCTGGGTTCTCGCCCTTCCTAGACTCATCTGACGCTGAGTCCCCTGAGTCTTCCCCCTGCCTCCGGCGGGCTTTAGGACCTGGTTCCCCATCCGGGCTTTCTGCTGTCCCGCGCGCCTGTGCATTTGAACTTGGCGCGCGCGCCCAGCCAGCAACCTTCCTCCTGACCGTTACACTGCTCCTGTCACTGCTTCCCCCTTCGGGGAGGCTAGCTGGACCTGACCTCCCCTCCGTTCCCCCACTCTCCGATAGAGGCGTGGTCAGCCCTGACTCATCTTCACTCCCTGCTGGAGGAGATGCTGCCCCTGACACCTGGGACTCTTCCCCCCCACTATGCTCTGGTGGGGAAGCTGGTCCTGATCTCCAGCTGCTGCTTTGGGAGTCCCCGTTGGCCCCCCGTTCTTGGTGTGTCCCCACTGGGACCCCCCTTGCCCTGACCATCGGCGCCTCCTTCTGGGAATCTTCTGATTCGCTGGAGAAGCTCATGGAATCTCTCAGGTCACTGCCGTACTCCCCTACGCTGCCGTCAGATCCTTCCTCTTCGCTCTCCATCTCCTCTCTCCCCTGTGCCTCTGCTCCTGAGCCCCTGACATCCATCCCCCCTCGAAGCCCCCCTCCCCCTCTTCTGGGGCGGGTTCCGGGTGCTCCAGTGCTGTGGGGGTGAGTGTGGGATACAGTTCCTTCCCCCTGGCGTGCGGCCGACCAGTTGGAGCCGGCCAGCCCGTAATGGGCTCGTCGACGGCAATCTCCTCTGCTTCCATCTCTCTGCATTCGTGTTCGAACCCAAAGTCCTCCCCCAACACGTCCATGTCCGTCTCTCCCCCTGTTACCTCGGGTGATGCTGCGTGTCAGGGCCCCCTCAGCAGTTCCCTGCTCCACCCCACCTCCGGTTGAGTTTCCCACCAATAAGAGCGGTCTGTGGCAGACCCCGAGGGAGAACCCTCCGGGGAGCTTGTGTCCGGCGCCGTCTCCTCAGCTGATGAGAACCCCTGGAACGTGCTGGTCGAAAGTGTGGGTGTGAAAAGCCAGTCGTCGAAATAATCTGCCGGCATAGGTCTGTGCGGGAAGAGTGCATGGAACTCGTCTTTGAGGTAGTGCTCCTCCAAGGCATAGTCCAGCACCCACCTGTTGGCGCTTGCCGGGGTACCTTCCCTGGCGAGGAGATATTCAACTCCCTCTTCCCCCCATCTTGAGTCTAAAATCTCCGTGACCTCGTTGAGTGGCGCCGCCCTCGGTGACCCCTCCCCCGTTGGCGACTTTGAGTGGGTGAGGTGCGGTCCCTGGCGCCTGAAACCTGTGGGGTTCCTTGTAGGGTGTGAGGACTGACCTATGAAATACTGGGTGCATTCTGGAGCCCTCCGGGAGTGTCAACCGGAAGGCCACTGGGTTGATTTGTGCCTCGACTTGGCAAGGCCCTAGCTGCTTGTGTTTGAGCTTCTTCTTAGCTAACGTTCTGGCCGGCACTGCCTGGGCTGCTAAACAGACCCAGTCCCCCACCTGGATGTCTTCCCCGACTCTCCTGTGCCTGTCTGCCTGCACTTTGTAGGCGTGTTTTGCTAGTTCCAAGGTCGTGCGGAGTTGCTCGTGGACCTCCTGTAACTCTGCTGCCAAGTGCTCTGCTCCCCGTGGCTCCCCCTCCCCCTTCGTCTCTAACCCCGGGAAGGTTCTGGGATGCCGCCCATTGTTGGCGAAGAACGGTGTCACCCCTGTAGACCCGTGCTTCGTGTTGTTGTAGGCAAACTCGGCCAGCGGTAGGTAGTCCACCCAGGTCGAGGGCTGTTGATTCGCATAGCATCGCAGGTACTGCTGCATGATGGCGTTGACCCTCTCTGCTTGTCCGTTGGTCTGCAGGTGTCGTGCCGGCGCTAAGTTGATCTTGACGTTCAGGATGCCCAGAAGCTTCTGCCAGAAGCTCGAGACGAATTGGCGACCACGGTCGGACAGGATGGACCATGGTAAGCCGTGAACTTTGAACACGTGTTCTACGAACAGCTTGGCGGTCTGTTCCGCTGTGGCCACCTTCGCGCAAGGAATGAAGTGCGCCATCTTGGTGAACAGGTTGACGACCACGAGTACCGCTGTTTTGCCTCGCGAGCTGGGCAGATCTGTGACAAAGTCCAGGGCCACCCTCTCCCACGGTTCGAGCGGCGTCTGTAGCGGTTCTAGCAGTCCCGCCGGCTTCCTATGCACTGGTTTGGCCATTTGGCATGTGTCACACCTAGAGACGTAATCCGCGACTTCTCCCCTCATCTGGGGCCACCAAAAGTCTCTGGCCACTAATTCCGCCGTCTTGTCTTTGCCGAAGTGCCCAGCACTGGGCGCGTCGTGTAACTGCTTCAGGATTTTCGCTCGGAGGTCGTCTCCCGGCACGTAGAGAGCCCCTTTGCGGGTGAGCAGTCCGTCGCGTATCTGGAACTCGTCGTCCTTCACTGTGCCTCTTCGCACCTCCTCCATCTTGGATTGTGCGAAGGAATCCATCTGCAGCGCGCAATGCACTGCGTCCAGGTCCACGGTGGCTGAAGTGCATGCCCACGCTTTCGGTGCGAAAATGTGTTTGGCCGCCACCGGTGCCGCTTCCTCGAGATACTGCGGTTTCCTGGATAGCGCATCTGCCATGACGTTGTTGTCTCCCGGGATGTATTCTATCCGGAAGTCGAAATCCGCAAAGAACTCCGCCCAGCGGATGTGTCTCTGGTTCAGGAACCGCGCCGTGCACCAGTACTCCAGGTTCTTATGGTCCGTGCGGACCTGCACAGTGTGTCTGGCTCCGATGAGGAAGTGCCGCCACGCCTTGAATGCTGCATGAATGGCCAGCAACTCCCTGTCCCAGATGGTGTAGTTCTGTTCCGACTTGCTGAGTTTCCTGGAGTAGAATGCGCAGGGCCTCCACTTCCCTTGCGGATCTTGCCGCAACAGGACCGCCCCCACCGCTCTATCTGATGCGTCAGTCTCAACCCTCATTGGTTTGCCGGGGTTTACGTGTAGCAGCTGTTCTTTGGACGCAAAGAGACGCTTGAGTCTCCGAAAAGACTGTTCTGCCAGGCCCGTCCAGGTGAACTTCTTCTTCTTGGAGCTGAGGGTGTCCGTGATAGCCGCCGTCTCCTTCGCGAACCCCTTGATGAACTTGCGATAAAAGTTGGCGAAGCCGACGAACTTCTGGACCTCCTTCCGATTGTGCGGGCTCTTCCAGTCCAACACCGAGCGGACCTTGGCACTGTCCATGGCGAGTCCCTTGTCGGACAGCTTGTAGCCCAGGAAATCCACCTCCGTCACGTCGAAGTGGCACTTCTCCAGTTTGGCGTAAAGTCTGTGCTCCCGTAGTCTCTGCAGGACCTCCTTGACGTCTCCCTCGTGAGCCTCCTGCGATTCCGAGAAGATCAGGATGTCGTCTAGGAAGCATACGCACTTCTTGTAGAGGAGGCCCGCTAACACGTGGTGCATGAAGGCTTGGAAACAATGGGAGCCATTTTGCAGACCAAACGGCATAACTCTATATTCATAGGTGCCTAAAGGCGTAAACATGGCCGTTTTCCACTCATCGCCCTCCCGCATGCGTATAAGGTTGTACGCCCCTCGTAGATCCAACTTGGTGAAGATTCGTCCCTTCCTCACCGTCGCGAGCAGGTCATCAATCTTGGGCATGGGGAATGCTGTGGGCTTTGTCCTGGAATTTATAATTCTGTAATCAACTACCAGTCTGCGTTGGGGCGTGTCCTTCTTCTTCACGAAAAACACGGGACTGCCCCCCACTGCTTTGGATTCTTGGATGAATCCCCGCTTCAAGTTGTGATCTATGAACTCCCTGAGTTCTTGCAGTTCGTCTTCAGAGAATGTGCCAAGGAACTCTCATACCTGCCTCCCCCCAAAAAAACCAACCAATTCGCTTCTCAAAACAGGTATATCTTAAGACAGGTATAGGAAAATAGGGAGGTTCCCTATGAGATGGAACTCTTGGTAGTGCCAAGAGAGAGAAAAAGAGAGAGTGCACCAAGGAGTGGAAAAGAGAAAGAAGTGAGTTAGCAAATCATACTTCCAGATGACTTGTTTATTGAGCATTCATCTTGATTTGTTTGCAGGGAGATTAGACTATGTTGGCTATTTAATGGGCATTCGCTCTGATTCATCTGTGGAGAGATTAGACAGCATTGCATCAAAGCAAGTGTTTTTCTACACTTTCTGGTGCATTTCCTCCTCACTTTCCTAACTGCTAAAAGTTTGCTCTTTGGGGGAAGCTGATTTGCTGCACAAGGTCTCCCAGTCATCTAACGTTGTGCAAACTGAACTTGCCAGCATGCAGATGAATCCCAGTCAAAAATGGTGACGCAGTCTGGAAGCACCCAAACAAAGAGATCCAGCAAGAGTGTTAATGATGCAGAAAGGCAAGAGTGGGCAACACACGCTGTGGAATATAGACAGAAAAGTGAGGAGAGAACAAAATGAATTAACAAGAAGGCACAAATAGTGCAAGAAAAATGCGTTCCCAGGGTTAACGTCATTATAGGGGGAACACAGTAGACCACAAACTTAACATGAGTCAACAGTGTGATGTAGCAGCAAAGCAAGCTAAAAGTATTCAAGGCTGCACTAACTGAAGCATAGTGTCCCGATCAAGAGAACTAATAGTCCCAACTCTGTTGTGCCTTGGAGTACTCCACATCTGGATGGAGTACTGTGTTCAGTTTTGGGCATCACAATTAAAGAAGGCTATTGACAAGCTTGAATGTCTGCAAAGGAGGGTGACCAAGAAGATAAAGGGCTTGGAAACCAAGCCTTATGAGGAACAGTTGAGGGAATTGGGTATATTTAACATGATAAAGAGGAGACTGAGGGGGAGAGATAATAGCCATCTTCAAATATCTCAAGGGCTGCCACATTGGAAGATGGAGCAAGCTTGTTTTCTCCTGCTCCAGAGGCTAAGACCTAAACCAATGGCTTCAAATTACAAGAAAGGAGATTCTGACTAAATATTAGGAACAACATTCTGGCAGTAAGAGCTGTTCAACAGTGGAATAGACTCCCACAAGAGGCGGTGGACTCTTCTTTCTTGGAGGTTTTTAAGGAGAGGTTGGATGGCCATCTGCCATGTATGATCTAGTTGGGATTCCTGCATTCCAGGTTTGGGCTAGATGACCCTTCCACTTCTACAATTCTATGATTGATTCTGTGAATCTATGCACAGAAGGGATCATCAGGCCATGTACACTAGGTCCTCACCCACTCCTATCACTACATACTGCCACCATGCCCCACCCCCCAGCAAATACCGAATTGATGTTTGCTGGATAGAGTTTTCTGCATGAATTGATGCATGCATGGAAAGCTCCTACACTTGCTGAACTCCTTGCATGTAGGAATTCTCCATGTGTACAACAGACAAACATTCACTAGAGGATTTGGTTGCTGTGCACAACAATGGCACCAGGGGAAGACTAAACCATCAAACTTCACAGCTCCCCCTGGGCACGCATACATGTGAAGAGGCTCATGTTTATCCCATTGAAATGATCTTCTTTAGCCCGTGTCCTTCTAAGTGATTTGACATGTGCCACACAGATTCCAGTGGGTCACAAACTGGATTGCCATCTCCTTCCACAAAATTCCAGATTTCAGCAAATTTGAACTTTGGCACATGACCAGCATCAGACAGAAAGGAAAGCAACATCTGCCCTGTGCCTTCTTACTGTCATGTCCTTCATCAGCTGTTCCCAACACTGTCCATGCTGAGGGCATGTCTGCAAGGAGGCCACCTGCAGGATGGGCATAAACTGTCCCCATCACAGAGAAAAACCTGATAACAACCCCAGGCTCCTCTTACGCACAATTATCAATGCTTGTGTTTAAACACCTGAATAGAGCTATAATATAGAATAAAGAAATATTCTTATTTCTTTATTTAATAATAAAAAGTGTGTGTGTGTGTGTGTGTGTGTGTGTGTGTGTGTGTGTGTGTTATAAAATATGAAACTAACACAGGAAGACAAAATCAAACACCAGTTAAAACAGCATCAGAATATGCCAAAAATAAAACTGAAAAGCTTTCTTTAGTATCTTTCAAGGTTACTTCTTCAACTGTACAAAGAAAACCCAAAGTGACATCCCTCTGCTTTCATACCTGTTTCAACTACCTTGCCAACTGTGTAGCTGCTTCTACAATGTGATGTCTGCAAAATTAAGGCGCCACAGGCATGGTGGGGCAGCAATGGGGCTTTATGAGTGTGGTGCCTCTGGACAGATCTTTATTGTGGGATCAGTGCTTCACATGAATAGGTGTTTTTTGAAGCACCCACAGAGTGCTATTGTCATCAAAATGCCAGTCTGTATTCCCCTCCACACACTCTTAATCCGGATTTACCTTTTCCATGGAGGGGGGGGAACCTACTGCAAATTAACGGAATAACCTGATTGCAATATTAAGCATCCATCTATAAGCACCTTCATTACCCACATTGTATTTCTGGAATGGACTATGTGGGCATAAATTGTGTATGGTGATTGGTCATACCCACACCAGTCTTTTTGTCAACACCCCCAAATGTGCCCACCCTACCCCAAACTTCCTACATTGAGAGGGAAAGTCTGAAAGGAGCTGCAAGTGAAGTGTTGGGTGAACATGCTTGGAAGCCTCCTCACAATTAGGAACGACGAAAGTGAAGGATTCCCAATAGTAGGAAGACATCAAAGTGTGTTGAGCCAAATGTGCTTAGAAGGTTTTTCCTGTTAAATGTGCATCTGTGAACTTTGGCCAGGCTTCTATAGCATATGTTGGATTTGGGCCTCATGAAATTAAGCCTCCATTCTTATCAGCCATTCCAGGATACTCCAACAAGAAGATTTTGCTCTCCATGAACCTGTATATTTATGAAGACAGAATATTTAATTTTTCTACTTTAGCCACTCTGGTATCTTAAATATTACGAAAGTATGGGGCTTTATTAAAAAACTTCAATAAACAGTAGACTTTTTGGACAAAATGAGCATTAAAGGGTAAACACTAAATGCTACCTCTTAGCAGGACAGTAGCTTAAATTGCAGTACTAAATCATTAAATAGACACTATGAAAAATACTCTCATAATTGTTTCCTTAATTTTCTCTCTTGGTGTTACTCTACGAGGCTATTATTACATAGATACTTTTACCAACAGTTTGTCTGTTTTACAGCTAAAATAACTTTTTAAACATGTGCTAAAACACCCAACGCCATTAGGTGACAACATTATAGCAGCAAATGATGTGATGATGACAAACAATATGCATTTATTTGGTACTGTGATTGGATTTAGTATTGTACAATAGAACACACTGCTAGCAGGTTTACCATCTGAAGTCCTGGTGTTAGAAAATTCTGTCAGCATCTCTATGCAAATGGAAGCATTATACCTGCATTACATCCCTTAGAAGGGCCAGCCCTTTCGTTAGGCAGGGTGAGGCAACTGCCTCAGGTAGCAGATGCTGGGTGGGGGTAGCAACAGCAACCCTCTGACTGTACCCTTCAGGTGGAGGAAAGAGTTATCATGGCTGGTGTCCACTGAGATTGGCAGTGGAAGGCAAGGAGACCAACAATAAGCAGAACCACAGCCAATGACTCAATGTACTAGCAAAATATGTAAACGTGTTGAAAACTTTCAGCATGAAGGAACATATCTGGGCTGAGTTTACATGTAGACTTCTTTTCCTTCACCACCACCAGCTTCAGATGATAGAGATAGATAGATAGATAGATAGACAGATAGATAGATAGATAGATGGAGTACCTGTAAAGTCATCAATGTCACCCACTTTCTTATAGCAAAATGAACTCATTTTACTTTGTGGTGCCTAATAAACTTAAACCCTTTGGCTTTTATTTGTCCCAGTTGTAGACCATGGAGTGCTACCATGTTCCTTTAACATCTGGGACTCATCACATCTTTTCTAATGACTCACTGGTCTGCAGAAAATGCCTGCTGAGACACAGATGTATGGTGTCACACAGACTTAATGACATACAGAAGCAGCAAATAAAAGGGGATCCATTCAAGGAGCCGAGGATGGAGTGTTTTTTAAAAATGGAGAAACACTTAGGAAGTGAAAAGAAAGCCAATAAAGAGAGGCAATCAGGAGCAAACGGCCCAATACCTCCAGCAAAAGAAAGCAGAGATACACTTGGTTTGCATTAAATGACAAGGGATTTATAGTATAGTAGTATAGAAGCAAGCAACTCAAGTACCACTTCCACAATGTCTTGTGGCATGCTCCACCCAAGTATCTTTGCGATGTTAATTTCACAATACTAAAATATTGACATCACAATATTTCCCTACAGCTGGGAAAGCATAGCTTCACATACCATTAATTAGGGCATTTCTTTTATTTATTTCTCAAATGGCTGCATTTTCAGAGTGAGATGCAGGCATCACTGCATTTTTTGTTGTTGCAATTGGTTCTAAAATAGGGCAAACGGCAAGCACTGTGCCATATAAAATAGGTACCAGAATACAGGCCATACAGGTATAGTGTATAGGTCGTACGATAAAACTAATACATCTCTGGGGTGGTGAGGAGGAATCAGTGATGACTGCATGATAAGTGGCAGGAATAGATAACTGAATTAGTGGTGAAGTTCCTGTACACAGCTAAACTGTTGATTCTTTTGAGTTCTCAGGCATCTTCCTCATGTCTCACATCTTATAGAAGAAGTGTGCATGCACACGAAAGCTCATACCAATAACAAACTTACCGGTAGTTGGTCTCTAAGGTGCTACTGGAAGGAATTTTTTTATCTTATAGAAGGAAAAAGTAAGGTCAAGCATGGGGTAGTACTCAACATTGCATGTGCTGCCTCCACTGAGGTCTTGCTAAACTGTGTCCTGTTGGGGAGACTTTGGAAAGGCCTAATTTGCATAATATAATATAATATAATATAATATAATATAATATAATATAATATAATAATAACAACTTAGAAAAATTACAAAATTAATTAATTACAATTAATTAATTAATTAATTTACTTTATGAAAATTAAATCCAAGTATAAAAACTAAGACAGACATCCTAAAAAGACACAAAGACACACATGTACATGCATCCCGTGTCACTAAAGGAGGCTGCAAGAAATTTGATTTTACATTGTATCAAAACTTTGATATCCTATTTAACATATCTGATGAACAAAGTAATGGTGTGGTCAAGTTGCCTATTGCTGTTATTTTGCACATGCACACACACATACGGCATACACCTCCTGCTCTTGCCCTAGTAATTCCTTCCAGCAAAATGTGGATAATGATGCGAGAGATTATAGTCATCTGTCTGCTGCACTTGACCCACACATGGCAAATGCCAGGGACTGATGTTATCAATCTGTTGCACTGTCTTCAACATATCACTCTAGGATTCTTATGTCCGTCATGATGATTCTAAAAGTTGATCTATTATTTAAAACAATATTTAAAATATTGTAATTTCACAAATATGGCAGCAGCAATATTAATCAGTTAATGACAGGGCACACAATAGTTGAGAAAAGTTAGTAGATACCTTTAGTGAAATCATATCCCTTTAAAAGTGATACTATTGCCAAAACATTTTTTTAATCACTCATAATCAAAACACAAGGAGATTCAAAACTAGATAGGAAATCATATTTAAGGATAACTATGCATTAGGATTTTTATTACTAATTCATTTCATTCTTAATCATAAAAATCCTGAAGCGGCACAACTACTTTGGAATTATCATTAATAATTACTTTGATACTGAATTCCTTCGGATGAATAATACAGACGACTTAGAGATAGGACTCTTTCCAAATCTCCTGAGTGTTTGCATGAAGTTTAATTCATTTCCTTTCTCCTAGTTTGCAAATGAAGTGTGAAACAATTCTCTGATTCTACAAGGTGTCACTATTCATGCTCCATACCTAGTGTATACCCAGCTCGCTTAATTTAGCGGATTGGAAAGATGCTGTCATCCAGTATAACCTGTGTCATTCAGTCACCCAATGAGGTCATCCAGACACTATTAATTATTACAATTTATTGAGTGATGACAAGGTGCTTGGCACTGTCATGACAGCCTGTATCAATTTACAGCGACTCCCGGTATTCTAACAATTCAGCAACTCCATTGGGAAAGAAAGGACACACACTGAGTCACGCAGCTGTAAGAAGACAGAGCATTTAAGGCAACCTTACAATGGAGGACTGGGTGAGAGCACATTCCCATCATTAGGAACGCATCAAGCTCCCCAACCCCAGGAGATGATCATTCCCTCAGCACCTCAGCATCAAGATGGCTGGTTAATGAGATGCTGTGATCAGATTCTCCGCAACAGCCTTTTGGAAAAGGAGCTTGTTAGCAACTACTACGAAAGTAATACAGTATTGGGAATTTTTTCCAATGCTAATTTTGGGGCCTGAACTGGAAGGCCCACAAAGACCCCACCGTTCGTAAGATTGTCTCTTAATGAGTTTAGCTCCCTGAGAACTAGCGATCTATCTAGTAAATTTTTCAAGACCTGGTCATTAGGAATGTTTTGTATATTCTATTTTCCTGTTTTCACCATCTATTGAGCCGTCATTTTTAATTCATTGCCCAGTGGAATTTTTTGTGGGGGTGGAGAACTTGCTCACGAGCTTTTCAAGGAATAATATGTGAGGCTAAGGCTGATGAGTGCTACCCCACAGGTGAACCTCTCCAGCTCTTAGGCAAGTGCCTGGGAAATAATCAGCATGATCCAGACTCAATGCATAACCCAGAGTCATTATGGAGATGAGAACTGTGTGTTTTGCTTCCTGTCACAGCAATCACTAATGACAGCAGTTGGCTAAAAGTTCTCGTCCTTGTTTGGGTAGAACATTTGTATCTGCTTCTTCAGCGCTTTTAGAATGTTTATTCTTCTAGCATTTTAGCTCGCTCAATGTGATGAAAGAAGATGGCTATTTTGCTGCTTTCCAAATTAGCAAAGCAACTTTGCACGGAGGTGGGAAGCACCCAATAATCATCTTACTTAAGTGCAGATGGCTAAGGAATATTAGGTAAAATGTATGCATTCAACCAACGTTCTTCCTCACATTCCAAGAGTAAATCCTATATTCCACCAAGGTCTGGCACAACTACTAATTTTACACTTCATTTGAGGGGGTGTTCCTTAAAATATGTGAGGCCAGGAAAAATTAATGCCGATATCTCCATTAAAATCTTTTGGACAGACTCCTATTAATTTACTGAGTTAGGATGCACTTCTAATCCCAGCTGCTGCCCAGTGGGGTTTAATGGAATGGCAGGATCACCAGCAGGTTCTTTGCCCTGACACAAGGGCCGGTTGGGGTGCAAAGTAGGAAGCAGGCAAATCACTTTACCTGACTGAAGCTGGTGCAATGATCACGGATGATGCCATCAGATGACCACAGTGGGGCTGGCTCAGAATCCAATGAATTCCCAAGACAGCTCAGTCCCTTCTATTATGAGCTTGTGGGCTCAGACTGAATAATATAGTGGGCCTATCCAGGGCCTGCTTAAAATCTAATATGGCTGCTGAACAAGCCATACCAGTTCCTTTGTTAAGATAAAGACTCGGACCGGCCACTGACCATGCTGTGATTTAACATTTCCAAAGAGGTTGCTCTGTTGCCATACTATCCTAGGATGGAGAGCAATAGGCCAGTGGCGATTCTGTATAGGAGACTTGTGTGAGAGTTTTGAGCCGATGTTGGAAGCTGGAGACACAGCTTCTGCACACAATTCCATATGTGTCTACTCAAAATTCAGTTCCCTTGAGTTCTTCTTCTTCTTTGGCTATCACTCGTAGCCAAATAAGATTGTCTTCTATAAACACGGTTTTAACAATGAGTCCATAAGTGACTGTGGCCCATGTAAGCATTAAGTCGCAATCCTATGCACACAATGAACTGAGTTATTTCTGAGAATACATAAACACAGTCTTTTTAAGAAATAGCCTGTGCCCCCTGAGCTTCTACCTCCAAACAATATAGGACATACTGTCCATCAATAAAACAAAAGTGGATAATGTGAATTAAGTGTGCCATTACTATCATCCAAAACTTCTTATGTGTTGGAGGCTTTGAGATCCAGCTTTGACATTACAACACCAAGTAACCACATCTCCTTTTCACAAAACCAGCTTCCTGTTGTTTACTACCTAGAGATCAGAACCCTTACATTAAAGGGTTCATTTTTAACAATTTAGATTAAACTTCTATGCACACTTACTTGGGAGTAAGCCCCATTGAAAACAGTAGGCATTGCTTCTGAGTAAACATGCAAAGGCTTGCACTGTTAAATTAATAAAAACTTAAACCGTCACATAACTGAAATAGCTGCAACTACATTGTCCAAAATGGCAGCAGTAATAAACTGAGAGCACACCCTAGGAATATGACTGCGGGCAGTGTAAAAATACCTAAAATAAATAAGGTTGTAACTAAAATCAGAAAACATATCTGGTAGTGTCTGTCCTTCAGATTGCAAACAAAACTAAGATATTAGGGTCGTATCCTTGGTATATTAATACTATATATTGCTATTAAAAAATCAACTCAAGAATATTTTATGTAATTAAACAATATTACTCCAAGAAAATGAATGGGTTCTTTCACATACACACAGCTTCCACAGTTTCACCCATAATGTAAAAAATGGGTTTTGTCAGCTTCACTGATATGAAATTAATTTTGGTCAGCTTATAAAGGTGTTGCTTTCATGTTTTCCCTCGTAAGATCTCATGCCCCTCAGAGGTTTGGAATCACCTTGCTTCTCCCAGCTTGTCTCCTGTCTTCTATTCTTCATTACACAACAGATGACCTATCAGATATTCTTCTTCTCCGCCAACAGATTTCCTGTTGCCAACCGTCAATGAGAATAAAGCCTGCAAGCCTTTTTATCTTCATTCTGTTGCTGCTTCCCTCCTTTACCACCCTCCCTCCCTCCTCCTCCACCACCTTTCTAAAGATCATTTGCCAGCATTGCTTTCTCAGTTTTTACCCAGTGGAACAAGCGGTGTCTTCTGAACTGACAATTCTGACTTTTTGTTGCTTGTGATTTTTTCCACAGCATGACAACTACTTCCATGAAGACATGCTAAACCTTTTCAGCTAAAGAGGCCTGTGGGAAAAAAGGAAGGAACAAACAGCAAAGGCAAAGGGCCTTCAATGAATAAAAGTCATTATCAGAGGAGTGAAATGAAATAAATCCCTCAATGTGTTAATTTAATTTGGCCATACCTGTTCCACGGGAAATATAATTAGAATCATGACGTCATGGATCTAAAATGCACACAATTTCTTCATTGAGCAAAAAGCATATTTTCATACCCTCCAAGTGTCCCGATTTTCCAGGGACATTCCCGGGTTTACAAAAGCCAACCCAGCTTCTAATTTGATCCTGGAATGACCCTGTTTCCCCTGCCACCCTGGAGAGTGGGAGAGGAGGAGGAGAAGCTTCTGCCCACGATGAGCCACAACTGTTGCCTACGCCTGAGCCAGGTAAGCAGCCATTATCAAGAAGACCTCTACCTGTCCAGTCAAGGAACTGGAGAAGAATCTGAAATACAGCGAGTCAAACAAACTTGGATGCAGTAAAAGAAAGTGTGCATTCCACACCTGAAAGCATCCAGATTCAAAAAGCGACGTCTGAATCCATTAAATTAGAAGCACCAAAGCTCAGCTTCTAACAGAACACATCAATTGTAGCAAGAATCAGTTACTCACAGCCCACAGCCATGTCTTAAATTTCTTGACACGAAACATCTGTATTTTTTCTTTCCCTTTCAAGATCGTATTTTAACAGTATTCAAGACTGGACCCACCCCCCACCTCACCCCAGCATATGACCAAGGTTTTCCTACACAATGATGATCACCAAGGCATAAATAGTCAGATAAGATAGATAGATTTGATCAAGTATCCCGTATATCACCAACTGGTTTATTGGGCTCAGGTGGCAGAATTGCAGCCCCACTGAGTATGGCTGCAAATCACAAGTTATGGAAAGGAACCCTCACTGCCAGGAAAGAGGAGCTGAAAAGCCTTGAACACACCTCATAAAACAAAATATTCATTCGCTTTACTTAACATCCCAGTGGTCTATATTTGTTTATAGATGCATGTCCTGTATGCCTGTCAGAAGCGGAACTTCCTAAAGAAAGTGGCAGCAAACTCGAGAGAGAAGCATTTCAGTGTCTCCGAGAGAAATCAATGAGAACAAGAGATGGATTTCTTTCAAAGGGAGCTGGGCGGAAGACAAACTAGAGTTTGGAAATTAATTCCTCCAGTCCTGGTGATCTTAACACTTTTAAAAGGACAATCCGTTAGTCACTTCTCTGAGCTCAGTTAGCAAGTCCCTAGCCAGCATTTTTCACAGGCATTTTTCACATACACTTCTCTTTCATTTCTGGCGGCCAGTGTGTGCCATATCACACTTTTCTGTGACAGTTTTTTAAACAGGATAATTATTGACTTACATTGCCAGGGTCTGTCAGGTGAAGAAGCTACAAGTTATTGTGCTTTTGCTGTAACTCACACATGCCTTCTGGCAGTAGATGCTTTCAAGATCCCCAAAAGGCTTTCCCTATTTTGTTAGAAAATATGTGAGTATCCTGCTTCTGTACAAGAAGATGGCATTTTCCCCCCAAAGATTTTTTTTTTTTGAGTGTCTGAAAAAATGCTAGGCATTTGAGGCATCAGATCAAAGTAACATTCTATACAGTATAAAATCTCTGCAACAAACGTATAAGACAGATGTTTTGGACGACCATCACATATAGAAGCTGGAATGTTTTGAACTGTTCCCATCATCCCTGACCATGAGCCATGCTGGTTGGGTCTGATCAGAATTGTGGTCCAAAATTTCTGGATGACACCAAGATAGGGGAGACTGGTATAATGTCCCTTGTGAAGGCTATACAGATATAATAACAGACATGTACCTGGCCCGTACAGGCAGGGGTACCTTTACCTTTTACCCAAAAGGGACGGGGGTGGCGCTGTGGGTAAAACCTCAGTGCCTAGGACTTGCCGATCGTATGGTCGGCGGTTCGAATCCCCGCGGCGGGGTGAGCTCCCATCTTTTGGTCCCAGCTCCTGCCCACCTAGCAGTTTGAAAGCACCCTTAAGTGCAAGTAGATAAATAGGTACCACTTTATAGCAGGAAGGTAAACGGCGTTTTCGTGTGCTGTGCTGGTGCTGGCCTCTTAAGTGAGATGAGCGCACAACCCTAGAGTCGGACACAACTGGCCCATACGGGCAGGGGTACCTTTACCTTTTACCCAAAGCAGGTCATGTTGTGAGGATGCCTGATTATCATCTTCCAAAGCAACTACTCTATTCCAAACTTAAAAATGGAAAACGTAATGCAAAAGAGGTTTAAAGACTCTCTCAAGGCAAATCTATTTTTTAAAAAAGTACTATAAACATCAGCAATTGGGAAACATTGGCCTGTGAGCGCTCCAATTAGAGAACAGGCTTTACCAAAGGTGTCATGGGCTTTGAAGACACTCAAACTCAGGACAAAAAGGAGAAAGGTGCTAACAGGAAGGCACACTTGGCAAACCCTGACTGTGATCAACTCCCACACGAGAACCTATGTCCCCACTGTGGAAGGACTTGTGGATCCAGAACTGGCCTCCGCAGTAACTTACAGTCTCACTTCCATGTTCATGGAAGACTATCTTACTCAGCTATGAGCGATCGCTAAAAAAAAAGAGAGACTAGGTACAGCAGGACCTAGAGTCAGGTCATGAACATCTTTGGATAAAGAAAACAAATCATGTGACTGTTAATTATCCCATCCTTTAAGGACTTTAAGGCAGTATTGGAATTCTGCCTGGGTCAGAGGAATGTGCCACAGCGTAGGCACCGGCAGATATTCCTGTCGACCTCCCCGCGTCTCCACTCTGCTGATAAGCAGGCGAGGTCCCGGCGATTCATCTCAGATGTGTGAGAGGAACACACCGTTCACCCTCTCTCCCCTTTGGTGTCCCCCAGAGAGGGGAAAGAAGCAGACAGAAAACTATTTACATCTTTTATTTCTGTCTCTCATATCAGTACAGAGAAACACGTCTGCACTCGACAACAGCAAGAAGAAACTCCACCCATGTACTTCCAGTACAGGTCATATGACACACACTCTGAGCTAACATCCGGTGCTCAGTACAGAATGGACTGCCCCTTTGTTTCCATGGCAACAGTCACAAACATCCTGTCTGGCTTTCCAGCCACAAGCAGCTGACTGAGCTGCTGGAGCCTTTGCTTGCTGCAGCATTGGTGCTTTATGGTAACAGGCAAACCCTGACTGTGATCAACTCCCACACGAGAACCTATGTCCCCACTGTGGAAGGACTTGTGGATCCAGAACTGGCCTCCGCAGTAACTTACAGTCTCACTTCCATGTTCATGGAAGACTATCTTACTCAGCTATGAGCGATCGCTAAAAAAAAAGAGAGACTAGGTACAGCAGGACCTAGAGTCAGGTCATGAACATCTTTGGATAAAGAAAACAAATCATGTGACTGTTAATTATCCCATCCTTTAAGGACTTTATCCATTGTTATTCACCACAAATATGATTATGATGGCCCTAGACTTAGCAAACTCATTTAAATCAATAGGACGGAATTGATTCAGGTGAGTCTACCATTACTGAGGCTATGTGTGCATTTAGTGGTTTCGAATGCACTGAAGTTGCTCCCCGCCTCACAGCTACATTTTTCCATTGCTGTACACACCAGAGAGGGGACTGGGATGTCTTCACCCGACTACCTGATTAGTTAATCTGCTGTCTGCAATGTGCAATGGATGTTTCCAAGCACGATTCAAAGTGTTGGTGCTGACCTTTAAAGCCCTAAACGGCTTCGGTCCTGTATACCTGAAGGAGCGTCTCCACCCCCAGCGTTCAGCCCGGACACTGAGATCCAGCGCCGAGGGCCTTCTGGCGGTTCCCTCATTGCGAGAAGTGAGGCTACAGGGAACCAGACAGAGGGCCTTCTCGGTAGTGGCGCCCGCCCTGTGGAACGCCCTCCCATCAGATGTCAAAGAGATAAATAATTACCTGACAGTCAGAAGACATCTTAAGGCAGCCCTGTTCAGGGAAATTTTTAATATGTAACGCTGTACTGTTTTTAACACTGATTGGGAGCCGCCCAGAGTGGCTGGGGAAACTCAGTCAGATGGGTGGGGTATAAATAAAATAATAATAATAATAATAATAATAATAATAATAATAATAATGTCTCAAATGTATACACCTCAGCTTAACCATGGATTATGGTTTCAAAACAGACAGAAGCTGGTTTGAGGGGAAACACGTAAAACATCAGAATTTCTCAAAACAAAAACAAAAAAAATATATGGATTATGGCTGTCGTGTGTACTCAGCTTCAAACACTGTAAACTGTAATTTGTGCACAGCCTAAGTCTAGATCCAACACCATCATCACTGGGTTGCATCTGACTGTCATGTAGGGTCTTTTTCTGGGGAGCTGCAGGGGGCTGCAAACCCCAAACATTTTGTGAATCTTTGTCTTTTGTCCATTACTGTATTTATTTTTCATGATTTGAACTATAAAATGGAGTCAAAATAAGAGTACATTTTTTAGGGGGAGAAAGCACTGCATAAACCTCACTGAATGCAATAAAACTTCCAGGTAAGTGTGTATAGAACTACAGCCTTAGTGGTGGTGGTGGTTGTTATCAGCCAGTGCGGTATAGCAGTTAGACTGTCTGACTAGGACCTGGGAGACCAGGGTTCAAATCTCCACTCGGACATGAAATTCACTGGGTGACCTTGGGCAAGTCACTGCATCCCAACTTATCCTGCCTCATAGGGTTGTTGAGGGGATTAAATGAGAGGAAGAACCATTTACACAACCTTGTGCTCCTTGAAGAAAATATGGGATATAAATGCCATTATTATTATTATTATTATATTTTGAATTAGGGTATTAATTTAAGTATAATTTATGGTTTTTTTGTATTATGGTATTAATTTTTGCATACCATATCTCTGATAAAGGAGGCATCTGGAGAAGGGCCTCAGCAGAAGATCTTAATAGCATGTACTGGAGTAAACACTGACCACATTTTAAATCACTACTGGGTGGTATTTCCCTGCCATTGTACCAAAAATACTTGTGTGTAACTGTAAATCATCTCTAGTAAGTTACCATGTAAAGAGTAGAAATGGGCATCAGATGATTTTCTGGAATTCTGTGGGTGATCTAGGATCAGTCTGCTCAGGCAGAAGAGGATTAGTGGTTTCCAACTCCATAACCCCACAAGGACCCAGCTGTTCATGGCCCAGAAGAACCTCTTTTCAGCCTTCACATAGATCAATTTTGATAGTATTGCAAGCTGACATGAAACATCTGGGAAATCTATTCACTTGCATTCTCCCCGGTGCTTAATTCAGTTTCTTTAAAGGTAATCAGCATGCTGCTGCCTTGGATTAAGCAAAGGGAAAATACAAAAATAAATACAAAACCTTCCCAATCAAGTAGGAAACAATAGGGAGAAGTGGGGGAGATGGCTTTTTGGTTATTTTGAGCATTTAAATAAATCTATGAGAACTGTTGGCTGGTCTAGAATTCTCTCTTCTAGAAATTCTCCTTGGGTATCTTGCTCTGGCCTACAACTTGAACCCTATGGTGGGCTCTGGAATTTAAAGAGAGATCTCATCCATATGCTACTCTTAGAGATCAACAGTCATGGGTTAGAGATAGTTGTACAGTTAAGTACTACTGGATCCAGCCCATGGTTTTTAGGCAGCTCTGGTTAAACAATCATGTACATGGTCTTGTTATGTGCAGGATCTGACATCAATGGGCTTTTGATATTCCGCTGATTAAAAACATACCTCATTTTCAGATGTGTTGCACTGTATATTACACTGATTATCTGTAAAGAGGGACGGTCCTGGTGTTCCTTTATCCAAATATAAAAAGCAATTAGAGTTGAAATCCACCATCTGCAATGCATGTGCCAGCCCCATTCATTATTATTGGACCAACATTGCTACAGCACTAGCAGATTTTGTTCTGTGTGCATTAAATGCCAATCCTACCCTCAAGAAGCATACATTCAAATGCATATGCATCTATATCTATATATCCCTTCTTGATTCCCTAAAACATTTTTTTTTCCTTTTTCCTGGCATATTAGAGACTATTCCTTGTACAGGCACTTGGCAGGGTTTACTGAGGGCTATTTTTGTCTTGTTATTAGCTACCATCGTGCAATAAAACATCCTTGGTTCCCCGAACATATTAGTTGAACTCTTGTTTAAGAGTGTCCTTTGGTATGGTTTTCCAATATGCTCTCCAGAGCCAACTGTGTCACTGGCAATCTAATTGAGATTTGGCAGTGTACTGCATTTACAGATAAAGAGGAATTTGAGAGTAGATGTGGAATCCACGGGCTGCAGGCCAGTGGGCACTTACTTAGCGTGTCTCATAGGTGATTCGTTCAGTCTTCCAGCAAGGCTGCTGCCAATGTTGCTGTCTCAGCATCCCCACTAGCTGATCCATGGAGTTTTGCCCTCATCGCTTCCAAAAGGAGCCACTTGTGTGTTATTAAGGACAGCAGTCAAGTATGGTGTTGACAACAGTGATTCAGAAAGAGAGAGGGAGATGGAAGAGCTATTCCTGGATGCTGGCTGGCTGTTGAGTTTCTGATGCAGGGCAAAAGAAAGAAATAGGTGCAGAGGAAAACTAGGAGAAGGCCTGCAGAGGGCAGGCAGAAAGAAGAGCTTCTTTAGGGAAATTAGAGTGAAAACAAATGTGCTCTGTGCAAACTATTACTCTGTACTACATCCACAGACTTGAGTCAGAGGGACTTGGCTGAACATGAACCAAACAGCAGAACTGGGACGTACTTGGACACAGAAATTCTCATCAACAAAAGCGACTCAGCAAGAAATCACTGCTGAGCCAAATTGCTCAGAAGCAGCTGAAAATTTGGACAATTAATATTATAAATACTCTGAATTTAACTTGGCTTATCAGAACACACTTGGCTTCATCATCAGGTGCCTTGAGTTCCCAATATATGGCTATCATAGTTGCATTATCCTTTCTCTGAGCAGTGGTAAATCCAAAGCAGATTTAGAGCAGGGAATAGGGACCCAACAGTCCCAGTCCCAGGCAATGCTCAAGAATGATGAGAGTCTGTCATTCAGCAACACCTGGAAGGCCAGAAGTTCTCCATCGGGGCTTTAGAGGGTGAGTTTTAATTTGAGGAAGACCGCACGCAGGAGATTTGCAGCATTTTTATAAGGGCCTTTTGATTTACAAAGCTATAGATCAAACAATCAAATACCCAGGAAGTACTAGATTTGTAGTGACATCAAGAGCTGTCTGAAAACAGCAGCAAAGAAACCCAAACGACAACATTTTATTCACTGTTTAGCAGTTTGCCAGCAAGTCCAAGCACCACTTATCGCAGCCAAATCAGAGTTGCATCAGCTACATAATATTTTTTTAAAAAACTGGGAAAATCCAATGATGGAGGTCCTTATGTTCTGGACTTTACACACCAAGCTATCTTTTCAAGCAAAGGGCAACCGAATGACCCATCAATTACAAAGCACTAAGCTGTGAAAGGCTACCATAACAAAACAACACAGTACAGATTAAGATAGCCATGCATACTGCTGAGCTGAGACTGTGCAGTTCTGTCTTCTAGTGCACTGATCTTTAGCAGGTGGTTTGGGACCCACAAATGTGTTTCAGTCCAACTTCAGGCACTACCTCCATTTTGTTTTGTCAGAAGGGTGGGCTTCTACACTCCTAGATAACCTTAAAAGTATCTGTGCTGACTTACTGCACATGCCCATAAAATTGTACCACAAATTCAGGTAGGTGTGTGTGCTTGTGTTTCAAACATCTTAATTTCCATTGATTAAAATCACATCCCTTTAGGAATGTGTTCATGCCAGCTCATGCCAGCACTAGCTCATGCCAGCACAAACTGATTTTGAACTTCTGAAAACAATAAGAAGAAAGTGGGTGGCTGGGGAAATACTCAAATTTATGAGCTTTAAATATATTTGCTGGCATACTCCATTGTAGGAATCCCCTACATTCAAATGAATATAAGGTGAACCCTGCTGGTTCCAACCATCTAGTCTAATATCTTCTTCTCAGAGTGGCCAACTAGATGCCAATGGGAGGCCTGTATGGAGGACCTGAGTGCAATAGCACTTTCCCCACTTGTTGTGATTCCCAGCAACTGGTGTTCAGAGACATACTGTGTCCAGAGCACCAGTTTGTAGAACAGTGCTTCCTGTTGCAGATCAGAACATTTGCAAGGCTGTAAGCTGCCTTTTAAACTTGCTCAACTGATCGCTACCTCCAACCCAACACCAATTGTCTGTTCCATTAGTGAGATTGAGGCATCAGGCATAAGCCTGCATTTTATTAATGTTTGGTCAGGACTTGTATATTAAAGAGAGAGCTTAAAGATTTTCAAAAGTTTTATGCCAGGCAGACCAGCTGCTTAAGAAAACACTGGCAATGTTTTCCTCCTAGACAAGGGGCCCCCTTTTGATTTATAGCAGAAAACAATTCTCAAAGTCGTAAAAGCTGGAATTACAGACTGAGTAAGGACGCTGACCCTACATGTTACAGAAGATAAAAAAAAGGCAGAGATAAACATAATTAATAGTTGGTAAATAGTAAAATAATACCAATGTGCCTCCCAGTAAAATGAGCCAGATCTTCTTTCTAAGGTTAAAGACCAAATGGAGAAGCATCTAGCTGGCAGAAAGAGAGGCTTTTTGGGAAGTCTTTTTAAAGCATTTTTGGGAAGTCTTTTTAAAGCTGTTTCTTTCTTAAACTGAGAGAGTTTGAGGGCAATAAATGTTGGGAAGAGCTAATGGGAAAAGCAACTGGCTGGAGAAGGGGGGGGGTGTAAACTGAAGAGGCTTCTTTTGAAACTGCTTTTTTTTACTGAGTTCCCTTTTCTACTTTACAAAGACCTTATTCCTTTTAAGAGGCTACCTGTGTTGTGTATTAAATATATTGTCTTAAATGTAATTATGCAAAGGATTTAAGAAATGCTAGATTTCATATAGTTGTAAGAGTTGTATTTTGAAATTAAGTCAGCCACCAGTCTAGCCCCCCTGCCAGACAGGAAGACGCCATCCAAGCTGTCCTGATATATTAGTTGTCAGACATTTGTTTAGAAACCTTCAAATGAAGGAGATCTTTCAATGTTGATGTGAAACTCAAGATCCTTGACATATGTTTAAGATAAAAATTTAAGATTAACCATTTGTTTTAGAAGGCAATAGGGCAAGGAGGGCAAGAGGTGAGCTGGTAATTAAGATTCCTTGTTGAGACACATGTAAGATATATTACTACTTATTTGTCATTTATAGATGTAACAATATATAGCTCTTTGTGTTCCATATAAGGACAGGAGGATATGGGTGTATCTTTTAGGATTGGATATAGCAATCAGCCAATAGGAAATCCAACCAGGCTGATTGGACAGAGGCAGCCACAGGAGGAGCAAAGGGGGCTGGATTAAGGGAATATAAGGGCTGGCCATAATGGCAGGAGGCCAGGCCAGAGCTTGGTAACCATATACCACTGTGCCTCTCATTTATTTGTCTGACAAATAAATAATTATTTTAATTTCTCTATTGCTGCGTTGAATATTTCATTCCAGCTAAGCGTTAACCACAAGCAGGGTGCTACATTTTATGGTGCGCCTGTGACTCGGATCAGTGGTCTGCTGGAACGCAGCCCCTTCGCCCTATTGGGCAGGGTACAAGAGAGAGGATCTCTAAACTGCTTACCCAGCGCGCACAGGTAAATTTTTCCAGGGGGAACGCAGAAGTCTCGTCTGTCTGATACCCTGCTCACTGGCGGCGACGGACCGGGGGGAAACGGAACCAACCAAGGGTAAGTGCACAAAGGGATTTTTGGCCCTCCAATTAACTGGGAGGAAGAGAAGTCTTGATCAAACTTCTGCGTCTCAGTAAGTGGGAACTGAGTACGCTAGGTGGTTGGGTATATCAGATGGTGGTCTGGTGGGGGAAAAGGGAAGAATGGGAGGTAGTGTGTGGTGAAGTATCTAGCGCATTGTATGTGTGAGAAAGTACAGAGCAATCTGTAGCTGACCTGAGTGTGGAGTGGGCAGTACTTCGGTTCCTGGTAAGGCGACTTCACCAGGCAAGGAAACCCACGAAGCGTGTGTGTGAGTGACTGAGTGGATACTTCACAGGGCCATACAATGGGAGTTGGGGGTTCAAAAGGGGAAAATACACCTCTTGAATGTATGTTAAATAATTTTAAGAAAGCCTTCTCAGGGGCGTATGGAGTCAAAATGACGCCAGAGCGCCTGAGAATGTTATGTGAATTAGAGTGGCCGAAGCAAAATACTGAATGGCCATCTCAGGGAACCTTTGATATAAATTTAGTAAGCAAACTTTGGTCTAACATCGCCAAAGAAATTGGAGGGTGCCCAGAACAATTTTCATATATAGATTCCTGGCTGAGCACATTAAATAAAAATCCTCCATGGATAAGGGAATGCAAAGTCCAACGATGCAAATTATTGGCTGTAAAAGCCGAAGCTAGGAAAGGAATCTTGCCAAATAAACTCAAACCCATTTTTGAGGGACCAGAGGAAGAGCTGCTTCCACCTCCACCCTATGCTCCACATCGAAGGGAGCCTAATCCAAACACTCCACCAGTTGTAACCCCAAGGCAAGAAAGTGGAATGAATAATGGGGCTGGAGTCACAGAACTTGATTCCTTGATAGATTATGAAAAATATCTTCAGGAGGCATTGGAGGCCTATAATAAAGCCCAAGCAGAAGTGGTTATTCCATCTGTGAGTCCCAGTAGAACTCCATCTACAGTCTCTTTTAGTGGAACAACTGATTGCCTACCCCAAACTCCTGTACATCCAAGTCCTAGAGAATTATTACAGAAGTTACAGGGAGACCTTAATCGGTCAGCAAGCAATACAGCCAGGCGTATAAGGCTGCTAAAAGAACGCCTTGGGACAAATACCATCCCCTATGATTTGAGGCCCCTAGAGCAAAGCGAAGAGAAAGATCACGTAGTAGCCCCTCTCAGAAGAGTATTTGATGCACTTGAGGAGCCTGTGCTGGTTAACGGGCAACTCGGACCACGGCCACCTCGAACTTCGACCCTGCAATATATTCCATTCACGACTACAGATCTGATGAATTGGAAAACACACACCCCATCTTTTGCAGAAAAACCTCAGGCTATGATGGACTTGGTGACTTCAATAATAAATACTCATAGTCCTACTTGGACAGATTGCCGCCAGCTCCTGAATACTCTGTTCACCACTGAGGAAAGGAGAGACATAATTGAAAAGGCACAGATATATTTGCGTGAGCAGGCCAGAGTGGGAAATATTTTTAATATTGACCGTCATCTCCAAGACAACTTTCCCTTGGAAGATCCTAATTGGGATCCAAACAATGTAATTCACCTGGCCAGACTTACCACTTACCGCCAGACGCTTGTGCAAGGTATCCGCAGGGCATGCCAGAAGCCCACTAATATGTCTAAAGTCTCAGAAGTAGAACAGAAACCAAATGAGAGTCCAGGAGACTTTTTAGAGAGGCTGCAAGAAGCCTATCGTATATGGACTCCTTTTGACCCTGAAGCCCCTGAAAACAGCAGAATGATTACTGCTACATTTGTGGCCCAGTGCGCTTCTGACATTCGTAAGAAAATTCAGAAATCAGAAGGATGGGAAGGGATGCTGATGAGCCAAATTATGGCCATTGCACGCCGAGTTTATCGGAATAGGGATGAGGCTGAGAAACAAGAGAAGAAGAAGTGGCAGAAGGAAAAGATGGTAATGCTAGCCACAGCAGTGAAGCAAGACTACCGCCCCTTAAATGGAGGAAGAGGGCGGGGAAGGAATCCACCACTGGGAAGGAATCAATGTGCGAATTGCAAGAAGGAGGGTCATTGGAAGCGGGAGTGTCCTGAACCCCTGAGGTTGGAAGAAGTACGCCCAGGCCCAGGCCCAGGCCCAGGCTCCGGCCCAAGAAACCAGGGACGGGGACGGGGAATGATCCGAGATGGAAGATATCAGAGACCTGGACAAGGACGGAGTAGGGACAATGTCATTGGACTGGCAGAGGAGGATTTTACCCAAGACTAGGAAAGACCGGACTCCATAAAGTTAGGCTTCCAGGAGCCCACGGTCACGATTCAATTAGGAAGCCATTTAATAGACTTTATGATTGATACTGGGGCTGAATACTCAGTACTCCCAGAACTATTGCAGAAAAAGGCATCCAAAAGTGTAGTCATTAAAAGTGCCACTGGTCAGTCAGCTAAGAGGTCTTTCCTCCAACCTTTGGAATGCCAGATTGGGGGACATCGTTTAACCCATCAGTTTTTGTATATACCTGAGTGTCCAATACCTCTCTTAGGTAGAGATATGCTGTCCAAATTGCAGGCCCAAATCACCTTCACTCCTCGAGGTCCAGAAATGAAACTGCCATCAAAGGCAGCAGGAATAATTTCCCTCTCAGTACCTAAGGAACAATCATGGCGCCTAATGTCAGCCCTGCAAGTCCAACCCACATTGGATACAGAGTTAAACAAGCTCCTCCGAACTCTACAGGTGCCACCAGGAGTATGGGCCGAAAATAGCCCACCAGGAATGGCTAAGAATATAGCTCCAATTGTAGTAACCTTAAAACCTATGGCTACCCCTGTATCTGTAAAGCAATATCCTTTACCCCGGCGAGCAGCAGAGGGCATCCAGAAACATTTGGACCGCCTATTAAAATATGGTCTGCTTAAGCCCTGCCAATCAGAATGGAACACACCCCTTTTGCCTGTTCGAAAACCTGGGACAGATGAATACAGGCCAGTGCAGGACTTGAGGCTCGTAAACCAGGCTATCGAGACCTTGCACCCAAATGTACCAAACCCATATACCCTGCTGAGTTTGATCCCACCAGAAGCAACATTTTTTACTGTATTGGACTTGAAAGATGCATTCTTCTGTTGCCGGCTGGCACCACAGAGCCAACCTATATTTGCCTTCCAGTGGGAAGACCCTTTGACAGGAACAAAAGGCCAGCTAACCTGGACAAGATTGCCCCAGGGATTCAAAAATTCCCCAACTTTATTTGGCACTGCCTTGGCGAAGGATCTAACAAGTTACCCCTCAATACCTGGAGAAAAGGTGGTTCTGCAATATGTAGATGACCTTATACTAGCAGCAAAGGATTTTGATACCTGTAAAGAAGGTACAGAGGAACTGCTCCACTTGCTCTGGGAAGCTGGCTACCGAGTTTCCCAGAAAAAGGCACAGTTATGTTTAGAAAAGGTCAAATATTTGGGCTTTGACATCTCACACCAACAACGAGCATTGAGGCCAGAGAGGAAAGAAGCTATTTGCCTTATCAAGGAACCTACCACAAGGAAACAACTCAGAGGATTCCTGGGAACAGCAGGGTTTTGTAGACTATGGATACCTGATTTCAGCAGTCTGGCCAAACCCTTACATGAAAGCACTCGAGGTGCAGAAAAGGACCCATTCGTATGGGGACCTGAGCAGCAACAAGCCTTTTTAGTTATCAAACAACGACTTATGGAGGCCCCAGCCCTTGGACTGCCTAATTCGGAAAAACCCTTTCAGCTGTATGTACATGAACTGAATGGGATTGCAGCGGCAGTCCTGACCCAGAGATTAGGAAGTTGGAACCGTCCAGTAGCTTATTTGTCAAAACAATTGGACTCAGTAGCAAAAGGATGGCCTCCATGCCTAAGGGCAGTAGCGGCCACTGCAAGCCTTGTCAAAGAAGCTGATAAATTTACCTTCGGCCAGACGATGTATGTGAATGTACCTCATGCTGTTCTGACACTCATGGAATATAAGGGTAGTTATTGGCTAACGAACCCAAGGATGGCTAGGTACCAAGGCCTATTGTGTGAAAATCCTAGGATTCATCTACGAGTAGTGAATATGCTCAATCCAGCGACTTTGCTGCCCCTACCAGAGGTAGATGATGAAGAATCACATGATTGTCTCCAAATAATGGATGAAGTTTATTCCAGTAGACCCGATCTGAAAGATGAACCATTGAAAAATCCAGATGTTGTATATTATACTGATGGTAGCAGTTACCTGCATGAAGGTGCCAGACGAGCAGGATATGCTGTGGTCACCAATGAGGAAGTTGTGGAAGCTGAAGCTTTGCCTGCTGGCACCTCAGCACAAAAAGCTGAACTTATAGGTTTAACTAGAGCTCTGCAATTGGCAGCCGGATGTAAGGCAAACATCTATACTGATTCTAAATATGCCTTCTTAACCCTGCATGCACATGGTGCTCTATGGAAAGAAAGAGGTCTAATAGGAGCCCACGGGAAGGCCTTGAAATATGGACCTGAAGTAGAAATCCTGTTAGAAGCAGTATGGGCTCCAGAACAGATTGCTGTAATGCACTGCAAAGGTCATGGACGAGGAAGGGATCCAATAACCAGAGGAAATCATGCTGCTGACAAAGCAGCCCGAGAGGCAGCCCAAAAGCCTGTGGGAGGATTTATAGCAGCCCTCATACCAGAGGTAGTTCCAGAAGAAGTTAAACCTCACTATACCCCAGAAGAGAGGAAGTGGGCTGAACAGGAAGGAGCAGTTGTGAAGGACGGTTGGATGATCCTGCCGGACAATAGGATTTATGTACCTCATCATCTAGCAGGCACAATTGTAAGAAATTATCATGAATCTACTCACCTTGGCGGTACTGCAACCAGAGAGAGTCTCAGTCGGAAGTTGTATATTATTAATCTATCACAATTAGCAACTTGCATTTCACAGAAATGTGTTCTTTGTGCTAAAAACAATCCCAGGCAGGGACCGGTACAACCTCCTGGAATCCAACATGTGGGATATGTCCCCATGGAAAGCCTAATTGTGGACTTCACAGAGCTGGTCCCTTCTAAGGGATTCAAGTATCTCCTTGTGTTTGTAGATACTCTTACCGGATGGGTTGAAGCTTTTCCCACCCGAACTGAAAAGGCACGAGAGGTAACTAAGAGACTCCTGACTGAATTGATCCCGAGGTTTGGATTACCTAGATGCATTGGAAGTGATAATGGGCCAGCGTTCATTGATCAAGTAGTACAAGAAGTATGTCGAGTCCTACAAGTGAAATGGAGACTGCATGCAGCCTATAGGCCTCAGAGTTCAGGGAAAACTGAAAGAATGAATCGGACTCTGAAAACCCAATTGGCAAAATTAACCCAGGAAACGGGATTGGGATGGGTAGATGTGTTACCCATAACACTGTTTCGTGTTCGGTGTGCACCCACAAAAAGACTTAAGTTGTCACCTTTTGAGCTCCTGTATGGGAGACCGCCCTCCTTTGTTCAGGATATTTCAGCTGATCTTAAACAAATAGGAGACCATGTGACACAGGGACAAGTGCAATCTCTCTCCCGTGTTTTTGTTTCTCTTAACAGGTGGGCCCTCGAGCGCACGCCGTGCAGCATTGCCGAGCCGATTCATCAGTTCCAGGCTGGCGATAGCGTATGGGTGAAAGAGTGGAAACGTGATCCACTTGCACCTAAGTGGCGTGGACCTTACACCGTCTTGCTCTCTACTCCAACAGCGGTGAAGGTAGCTGAGGTGACCCCCTGGATTCATCACTCCCGTTTGAAGAAGTCCGAAGGCAGTTGGACGTGCAAAGGTGACCCCTCTAATCCTCTTAAACTGACTCTCTCCAAAAACCCCTGTATCTAGCCCTACCGGGAACGGGCTAGGTCACGGGCAACATTAGACGACCGGCCTGCTGCAGCCACAACCTGGAAGCTGGCTGACCTGCGCACGCCTGAAGCTTGAGGAGCATCTGAACCAGCGATTGTGAAAGGAAAGATTCTCTTATACAATTAATTGACTGCCCCCCCCCTTGTGGAACAATTATCAGAGATATTACTCATTGGGGATCCTCGGGATATATGTTTTGGTCTTGGTGGTTCCCCATTTCTGTCACTGGGGGAATTATATTGGGACTAATATTTATTTGCTATCACAATAAGGTAATCTTTTGTGGAAGGAATGCATATGCTAGACATCAACATGATTTTATTATTAATCCTGATCCCTTGGGAAGGGGAAGGGTCCTTGAATCTGACCAAATTGACTAAATATGGATTCCGCCATGACCACAATATGTGGGTAGGTTTAGCTGAAATGGTAGCCAATGTTGCAAATAGGACCAATTGCCTTGTTTGCTCTCTTGGGCCAGATGATTCAGAGGGAGGTATGCCCTTATTACCGATACCATTAGATGCCATTGGTATGGTAAGCGAAATACCACACCAAACAGAAATACAGAATTTCCCCGGATGGAACTCAACTAAACCATTACGAGTTATACCTGTACAAGGGGAATTCTGTGTACATAAATCATCAGATGCAGCTGATTCTACCATGATAGGCTCTTCTCATTGTCACTATACTTGGGATAATATTAAGAATACCTGGGCACACGATACTACCTATCGAACTCGGAATACCTTGCCCTGTGCACCTCCTTTTATTCATGCATGGAAAGTGGTATGGAACATAACTGTGACAGAAAAAGGCAATCTAACATACTGCACTGTGAACTCTCTGCCTCTTTTGATATTTCGCCTTCTGTACTCCACGTACCAAAAACCTCAGACCCGATGGTTGTGGTGGATATGTGGAGAATGGGCATACAAGAAACTCCCCTCCAAATGGAGTGGGACTTGTTTCCTGGGATGGGTATTACCACCAATGTGGATTATGCCCACTAATTTGGCCAAGCGTACACGAAGAAACGCTGATATTTCTCATATAGCAGGAGGAAGTACCCAAAGTTGGAGCGGTACTGATGATTGGCCACCAGAGCGCATTATAGCCTATTATGATCCTGCCTCCTGGAATCCTGGTGAGCTCATACAAGGGGCACGGGATCCTATTTATAATCTAAACAGAATAATTCGATTGCAAGCAGTAGTGGAACTTGTAACCAATGCAACGGCCCAGAGTTTGAGACTTATTGCACAACAGTTGGATGAAAGTAGAGCCGCCATTTTGCAGCTGAAAATGGGAATGGATTATGTACTTGCCAAGCAGGGAGGCCTATGTGGAGTCTTGAACTTGACAGGGAATGCCTGTTGCTTTAACATTTCAGATAATGGTGAGGCAATCCGTGTGTTGGCCACAAAGATGGAGAATATAGCACATGTCCCAGTACAAACATGGGAAGGATGGGATATGGGATGGCTCACCAATTGGTTACCTAATGTCACAGGACTCAAAGGGATACTATTGTCTTGCTTGTTTTTCTTGACAGTAGTGGTAATGGTTTTATGTATGATGCCATGTATCATTTCATGTTTTAGAAGTACAATTAGCAAGATGGTTTCAAATGAAACTCTACCTCATATCATGGCCCTATACAGAGCTTTACCTCAGGAATATGATGAAGGTCAAGCTATCAAGGACACTTGGGACGAAGGTCCTTGAGCTTGAAAGGGGGGAATGAGGCATCAGGCATAAGCCTGCATTTTATTAATGTTTGATCAGGACTTGTATATTAAAGAGAGAGCTTAAAGATTTTCAAAAGTTTCATGCCAGGCAGACCAGCTGCTTAAGAAAACACTGGCAATGTTTTCCTCCTAGACAAGGGGCCCCCTTTTGATTTATAGCAGAAAACAATTCTCAAAGTCGTAAAAGCTGGAATTACAGACTGAGTAAGGACACTGACCCTACATGTTACAGAAGATAAAAGGCAGAGATAAACATAATTAATAGTTGGTAAATAGTAAAATAATACCAATGTGCCTCCCAGTAAAATGAGCTAGATCTTCTTTCTAAGGTTAAAGACCAAATGGAGAAGCATCTAGCTGACAGAAAGTTAGAGGGCAATAAATGTTGGGAAGAGCTAATGGGAAAAACAACTGGCTGGAGAAGGGGGGGGAGTGTAAACTGAAGAGGCTTCTTTTGAAACTGCTTTTTTTTACTGAGTTCCCTTTTCTACTTTACAAAGACCTTATTCCTTTTAAGAGGCTACCTGTGTTGTGTATTAAGTGTATTGGCATAGATGTAATTATGCAAAGGATTTAACAAATGCTAGGTTCTTATTTCATATAGTTGTAAGAGTTGTATTTTGAAATTAAGTCAGCCACCAGTCTAGCCCCCCTGCCAGACAAGAGACGCCATCCAAGCAGTCCTGATATATTAGTTGTCAGACATTTGTTTAGAAACCTTCAAATGAAGGAGATCTTTCAATGTTGATGTGAAACTCAAGATCCTTGACATATGTTTAAGATAAAAATTTAAGATTAACCATTTGTTTTAGAAGGCAATAGGGCAAGGAGGGCAAGAGGTGAGCTGGTAATTAAGATTTCTTGTTGAGACACATGTAAGATATATTACTACTTATTTGTCATTTATAGATGTAACAATATATAGCTCTTTGTGTTCCATATAAGGACAGGAGGATATGGGTGTATCTTTTAGGATTGGTTATAGCAATCAGCCAATAGGAAATTCAACCAGGCTGATTGGACAGAGGCAGCCACAGGAGGAGCAAAGGGGGCTGGATTAAGGGAATATAAGTGCTGGCCATAATGGCAGGAGGCCAGGCCAGAGCTTGGTAACCATATACCACTGTGCCTCTCATTTATTTGTCTGACAAATAAATAATTATTTTAATTTCTCTATTGCTGCGTTGAATATTTCATTCCAGCTAAGCGTTAACCACAAGCAGGGTGCTACAGTAGCTTTCCCATTCATAAAGTAAGGTAAAGGTAAAGGTACCCCTGCCCGTACGGGCCAGTCATGTCCGACTCTAGGGTTGTGCACCCATCTCACTCTAGAGGCCGGGGGCCAGCGCTGTCCGGAGACACTTCCGTGACAAAGCTGCTCTGGCGAGCCAGCACCAGTGCAGCACACGGAAACGCCGTTTACCTTCCCGCTAGAAAGCGGTACCTATTTATCTACTTGCACTTCAGTGTGCTTTCGAAATGCTAGGTGGGCAGAAGCTGGGACCGAAAGACGGGAGCTCACCCTGCCGCGGGGATTCGAACCGCCGACCATACGATTGGCAAGTCCTAGGCACTGAGGTTTTACCCACAGCGCCACCCGCGTCCCATTTTCCCATTCATAGGTAGAGGTAAATTAGTGATTACATAGAACAACAACATTCATCACAAGATTAGGAGCTGTTTACTTATTGTGGCTACAGTGGTGGCAAAACACACACAGAAAGAGAAAATCTGCTGTTACTCCTGCTGCAACAAGTAAGCAGCCATGGACCATTAGGTGAATTGTACTCTGCCCTCCACAAAATCACTCCAATTCCCTCTGCCGTCTGAGTTTCAAGTCAAACGTTTGTGCTAAATAATGTTTAGTTTGGCAGTGAAGTAACGATTTAAAATGTGGGCCTTGAATTCTACAGAAGCTCCAACAGTCAACACATACAACAGTCAACAAGATTCACATCTAGTTCTTTTTCCTCTCAAAAATACATTGACACAGGGATGTTGTGTCAACTTGTAGCTAATAACAATATTTATTTATTTATATACCACTACTTAAATGCCAAAGTGGCATATAATGCACATTCAGTCCCCAAGCCTCTCAAGTTAAGCTCCAATGAATTCAGTGGAGCTTCTGGCATCCGATTGTGCTGTCAGAATAACAAAAATTTCCCACCATTTTTTTCAGGTTTCTGGTCCTGCATTTTGAATTAAGAGAAGACATTGAAAGCAACTCAGTGGTACCGTGTGGTGTAGTGCTTAAGAGCGGTAGTCTCGTAATCTGGGGAACCGGGTTTGCGTCTCCGCTCCTCCACATGCAGCTGCTGGGTGACCTTGGGCCAGTCACACTTCTTTGAAGTCTCTCAGCCCCACTCACCTCACAGAGTGTTTGTTGTGGGAGAGGAAGGGAAATGGAGAATGTTAGCCGCTTTGAGACTCCTGAAGGGGAGTGAAAGGCGGGATATCAAATCCAAACTCTTCTTCTTCTTTCTCAGAATCCTGCTATTTATGATTTGCACTCTTGAATAATATTTAAGATCTACTCCAAAAGCAGCAGTAGTAAATACCTTTATTGGGACCCATTGGGAAGATACAGACTAGTAAGCAAGCTTTTGAGTGCACAAGGACACTTACTCTCACTGGATGTTAAGTAAAGAAGAAAAGGTCTTGCTTGGCATGGGGGCAGTTGTGTTATATTTCGTTTTGGAATTTTCCACTGTCCTAACAAAGTTACTAGCGGTATTTTATTTGTTTGTTTTTTAAAAGTATTCGAAAATGTAGCTACCCAGGAAGAGAGTACTAGCACTGGAGGACAATGATTTTCTGCAATGGAGCTTTGCTTATGGGAAGGAACATACCCTCTCTCTATTATTATTTATTGAATTTATATACCGCCCTATACCAGAAAGTCTCAGGGAGGTTCACAGAACAAAATCAAAATACAAAACCACAAAATACATAATCAAAATAAAAACAGCAACTCAAGAACACCCCCTCCCCCAAACCCCTACATCTTAAAAGGCCTAGGATGTCAATCAAATCAACCAAAGGCCTGGTTAACTTTCCTGGGGAGAGAATTCCACAGACAGGGAGCCGCTACAGAGAAGGCCCGTTCTCGTGTTCCCACCCTCCAAGGCCTCTCAAGAAGGAGGCACACAAAAATGGGCTTCAGAAGATGATCTCAGGATCCGAGTTGGTTCATATGGAAAGAGGTATACCTTGAGGTATTGCGGTCCTGAGCTGTTTAAGGCTTTGTAGGTCAAAACCCGAACTTTGAATTGTGCCTGGAAACTAATTGGTAGCCAGTGCCGTCGGACCAGGATTGCTGTAATATGCTCAAACCATCTTGTTCCAGAGAGCAACCTAGCCGCTGAATTTTGCACTAGCTGAAGTTTCTGAACTGTCTTCAAATTCAATTACAATTACCTATGTATAATGCATTGCAGTAATTTAACCAGTGTTTTTTTCTGGTGGGGGGCATAGAGGTACACATACCCCTAAACATTTTGTGAATCTAAGTTTGGCCTCATTGAGGGGCAGTATTTCAATATGAGAAGGAAAATGAGAGTACCCCTAAACATTTTTTTTAGAAAAAAGCATGGAATCTAACCTTCATGCTACCAGAACACAGACAACAGTAGTTAGGCTATCCCTATCCAGATAGGAGCATAGCTGTGCCACTAGCTGAAGCTGATAGAAGGCACTCCAGGCCACTGAGGCCACCTGAGCTTCAAGCAACAGCAAAGGATTCAGGAGTACCCCCCAAGCTATGAACCTGCTCCTTCAGAGGAAATGTAACCCCATCAAGAGCAGGCAATCTCCCACCCATCCGGTCTAGGGAACCACCCACTAACAGTGCCTCACTCTTATCTGGATTGAGCTTCAGTTTGTTGGCTCTCATCCAGTCCATTACTGAGGCAAGACATTGGTCCAGCACTTCCACTGCCTCACCTGCAGATGTAAAGGAGAAATAGAGCTGAGTGATGTCAGCATACTGCTGACAACATACTCCAAACCTCTGGATAACACCACCTAGTGGTTTCATGTAGATGTTAAACAATGTGGGGCATAGGATTGCGCCCTGAGGAGCCCCACATTGAAGGCTCCATGGGGTTGAAAAGCATTCCCCAAGCAACACCCTCAAGGAACGACCATCCAAGTAGGACTGGAACCACTGCAAAGCGGTGCCACACATCCCTAGTTTGGACAGTTGTTCCAGAAGGATACCATGGTCAATGGAATTGACAGCTGAGAGGTCAAGGATAATTAACAGGGTCATGTTTCCCATGTCTCTCTCTCAACAGAGGTCATCATACAGGGTGACCAAAGCAGTTTCTGTGCCAAAACCAGGCCTAAAACCTGAAGAAATGGATCTAGAATATGAGTTTCTTCCAAAAGTGCCTGGAGTACTACTAGGTGCTGCTACCCAATTTGGATTCCATGGAGAGTGGTTTGGATCCAGGCTAATTTACTTTAACTTAGGCCCCTTTGACATCACTCATGCAAACTTAGTCTAGATTATTTATTTATTTATTTATTTATTGATTGATTGATTGATTGATTGAATGTACTACTGTGCTGCTTAACATTAATTGCCAGCCTTGTAATATGAGGACAATAATGACATCTTGACTTTTGATTTCTGTTTTACAATAGATCAATTTTAGTACAATTGCTGTAGATCTAGCTTTTATATTAATGATGAGAACCAGCTGGCTTCAGCTTTCTTAAGCAGAGCAGCAGTCAGATGCTGGTAACAACGCATGTAGTTCCTGGCCCTACCTTGCTGCTTCCTGCTTGTCTTGACCCTTGACCCCATGATCATTGGATTCCCTGACCCCTGAACCACCTGACCATGCAGATTGCTGTTCACCTGACCCGAGGACTGGACCTGACTTTGGGTGCCGCCTCTGCTGCTCCAGGCAAGTACATCTCAGAGACTCTTCTGGCTGGCTGGCCTCCCACGCCACTGAGCCCTGCGCATTGTTGCTCAGCAATGAGACTACAACAGTTTGTTGCCAGCCCCTTCAAGCCCTGTTTGCCTGGAACCCAAGCAGCCAGCTGGTTCTCATCAGTGCCTTCTGCTCTGTTTCCTTGAAGGCTGATCAGATGCAGGTGGAGTCACTGCTCATCAGCAGGGCAAGTGGACTCCGGGTCTATGACAAACAACTAATTACAGGGCATTTAAGGAGTAATGCTGAAAACACCGAAGGAGAAAATTAGAGGCAGAAGACACAAAAAAGAAGCTTATAATATAAGGTATAGGAGACCATTCCTGAACTGAACTTACTTCAGAGGGAACTGCGGCTCTCCACAGGTTTGCAGGCCCATGACTGCATCTCTCATCAATCAAAGCCTGCTATAGAAGGATATTGTCAATGGGGAGAGACAGTGCCATATAATATAAGGTAAGTGCTCTGTGGAGCAACCATTTTCATTCTTCTTCCAGCTCTTCATGGAAAAGCAATGCCTCATCATTGCTGAGGGCCCTTGAGTAGAAGCAACTCTAACGAGCAGTTCATCCTGCACCTGTATACTCAGAAGTAAATCCCGTTAAGTTCAATAACTGACTGCCAGTTCAGTGTGTATAGGACTGCAGACTCCATTTCGTTTTAAGACTACGAGAAACAACCAATTTGAGCTTTTTATCATGGACGCCAACATATTTTTCTCTTTCCTGCTGCTTTTCTTATTCTTTGCATTCAGCTGAAAAAAGAGTTTAAGTCAACATTTGGAAAATAATACAATAATAATAATAATAATATAATAATTTATTATTTGTACCCCGCCCATCTGGCTGGGTTTCCCCAGCCACTCTGGGCGGCTTCCACAGAAACCAAAAAACACTAAAATATCATACATTAAAAGCTTCCCTGAATAGGGCCGCCTTAAGATGTTTCCTGAATGTCAGGTAGTTGTCCATCACCTTGACATCCGATGGGAGGGCATTCCACAGGGCGGGCGCCACCACCGAAAAGGCCCTCTGCCTGGTTCCCTGTAGCTTCGCTTCTCGCAATGAGGGAACCGCCAGAAGGCCCTCGGCGCTGGACCTCAGTGTCCGGGCAGAACGATGGGGGTGGAGACGCTCCTTCAGGTATACTGGGCCGAAGCCGTTTAGGGCTTTAAAGGTCAACACCAACACTTTGAATTGTGCTCGGAAACATACTGGGAGCCAATGTAGGTCTTTCAAGACCGGTGTTATGTGGTCTCGGCGGCCGCCCCCAGTCACCAGTCTAGCTGCCGCATTCTGGATTAGCTGTAGTTTCCGAGTCACCTTCAAAGGTAGCCCCACGTAGAGCGCATTGCAGTAGTCCAAGCGGGAGATAACTAGAGCATGCACCACTCTGGCCAGACAGTCAGCGGGCAGGTAGGGTCTCAGCCTGCGTACCAGGTGGAGTTGGTAGACAGCTGCCCTGGATACAGAATTGACCTGTGCCTCCATGGACAGCTGTGAGTCCAAAATGACACCCAGGCTACGCACCTGGTCCTTCAGGGGCACAGTTACCCCATTCAGGACCAGGGAGTCCTCCACACCAGCCCGCCCCCTGTCCCCCAAAAACAGTACTTCTGTCTTGTCAGGATTCAACTTCAATCCATTAGCCGCCATCCATCCTCCAACCGCCTCCAGGCACTCACACAGGACCTTCACCGCCTTCACTGGTTCTGATTTGAAAGAAAGGTAGAGCTGGGTATCATCTGCATATTGATGGACACCCAGTCCAAACCCCCTGATGATCTCTCCCAGCGGCTTCATATAGATGTTAAAAAGCATGGGGGAGAGGACGGAACCCTGAGGCACCCCACAAGTGAGGGCCCAAGGGTCTGAACACTCATCCCCCACCACCACTTTCTGAACACGGCCCAGGAGAAAGGAGCGAAACCACTGTATAACAGTGCCCCCAGCTCCCAACCCCTCTAGACGGTCCAGAAGGATGTTATGGCCGATTGTATCAAAGGCCGCTGAGAGATCCAGCAGAACTAGGAAACAACTCTCACCTTTGTCCCTAGCTCGCCGGAGATCATCAACCAGTGCGACCAAGGCAGTTTCAGTCCCATGATGAGGCCTGAACCCTGATTGGAAGGGATCCAAATGGTCCGCATCCTCCAGGCGTGCCTGGAGTTGTTCAGCAACCACACGCTCAATCACCTTGCCCAAGAATGGAAGATTTGAGACTGGGCGATAGTTGGCCATACTGGCCGGGTCTAAAGATGGTTTTTTAAGAAGCGGTTTAATGACCGCCTCTTTCAGCGGATCTGGGAATGCTCCCTCACAGAGGGAAGCATTCACCACCCCGCAGAGCCCATCGCCCAGCCCTTCCCGGCTAGCTTTTATAAGCCAGGATGGGCAAGGATCAAGGAGACAGGTGGTTGGTTTCACTCGTCCAAGCAGCCTGTCCACATCCTCGGGGGTAACGGATTGAAATTGATTCCATGCAACTTGACCAGACAGGGCTCTAGCACTCTCCCGCCCCAGCCCTGCTCCCACGGTGGTGTCTAGCTCCTTCCGAATATGAGTGATTTTATCTGCAAAAAACTTTGCAAAATCGTTGCAGGAGATCTTGGGGTCTTTACAAGGCCCCGATGGTAAAGGTGGTTCCGTTAAATTGCGGACCACCTGAAAGAGTCTCCTGCTACTATTTTCTGCAGATGCAATAGAGGCGGTGAAGAAAGTCTTCTTCGCCGTCGCTATCGCCACTTGGTAGGCTCGACGTTGAGCTCTAACCTGTGTCCGGTCAGATTCGGAGTGAGTTTTCTGCCACCGACGCTCTAGCCGTCTCAGCGATTGTTTCATCGCCCTCAGCTCCGAAGAAAACCACGGGGCTGTCCGGGCTCCATGCAATCGGAGAGGGCGCTTCGGAGCCAGACAGTCGATAGCCCTGGTTAACTCCGCATTCCAGCGGGCCACCAGGGAATCAGCTGAAAGGCCATCAACATGGGATAAAGCATCCCCTACCACTCTCTGGAAACCATTTGGATCCATTAAGTGGCGGGGGCGGACCATCTGAATTGGTCCCACCTCCCTGCAGAGGGGAAGGGTCGCGGAGAAGTCCAGTTGCACCAGGAAGTGATCTGACCATGGCACTTCTTTGGTTTCATTTTTACTTAGTGTCAGATCACCCACGTCGCTAGAGGTGAATACCAGGTCTAAGCATGTCCATGACTATGAGTTGGGCCCAACTTATTCAGGGACAGCCCCATGGAGGCCATGCTTTCCACGAAGTCCCGAGCAGCCCCTTGTAAGGTCGTGTCGGCGTGGATGTTAAAATCCCCTAGGACAACCAAACTAGGTGTCTCCAGGAGAACATCCGCCACGACCTGAAGCAGCTCGGACAGGGAATCCTTGGTGCAGCGGGGAGGTCGGTACACCAAAAGGAATCCTGTACTGCCCCTATTGCCCAACTTCCAGAACATGCACTCAGAAAACTGGGTTATTATACAGTAAGAATGGGGGCAAAATGCAGTGCAGTTTCATTTAAAGGCAAACCTGCTTAATTTGTACTTTCTAAAACAATATGAGAATTGAAACAGATATCCTTAGAAATATACTACTGCAATGCGCTCTATGTGGGGCTACCTTTGAAGGTGACTTGGAAACTACAACTAATCCAGAATGCGGCAGCTAGACTGGTGACTGGGGGCGGCCGCCGAGACCACATAACACCGGTCTTGAAAGACCTACATTGGCTCGCAGTACGTTTCCGAGCACAATTCAAAGTGCTGGTGTTGACCTTTAAAGCCCTAAACGGCCTCGGCCCAGTATACCTGAAGGAGCGTCTCCACCCCCATCGTCTGCCCAGACGCTGAGGTCCAGCGCCGAGGGCCTTCTGGTGGTTCCCTCATTGCGAGAAGCAAAGCTACAGGGAACCAGGCAGAGGGCCTTCTCGGTAGTGGCGCCCGCCCTGTGGAACGCCCTCCCATCAGATGTCAAAGCGATAAATAACTACCTGACATTCAGAAGACATCTTAAGGGAAGTTTTTAATGTGTGATATTTTAGTGTATTTTTGGTTTCTATGGAAGCCGCCCAGAGTGGCTGGGGAAACCTAGCCAGATGGGCGGGGTACAAATAAATTATTATTATTATTATTATTATTATTATTATTATTATTATTATTATTATTATTATTATTTATTTGCTCTGAATTTTGCACTGCATTATGCTAGGAGTGATTGCTAAAATGTTTCTATTAGGCAAAATTGCACATATGTACATTAGTAGTGATTCACACTTAAACACTGATGAATTTTGATGAGGACTTTTTTTAATAATAAAAAACCCCACCACATAGTGATGCAGAAATATGAACAATCAAACTTAAATTTGGAGAAAAATAAGAAACTGAGAGAAACTGAAATTGACAGATCCGCTCATCCTTATTATATGATCAAAGTCATAAATCATGAAGGCTTGCTCACTACTCTTTGTGCCTTTCTAACTGGGCCTGATAAGAGTATTATCTCCCTGCTACTTTTGGATTTTTACCCCTTAATGCACCAACATATGTCCCTGCAACTATTTAAACTTCAGATTTTAATACAGGAAGCAGAGCATTACACTGATATGTACTATGCATATGTTGATGATTTGTTTTTTGATGTGGTATGCTTGCTGCTGGTTTGAATATTGCTCCAACATAGGCAGTGTAGATTTGACCTCGTTTGTCTGTGTGCCCTTGTCTTGATAGCTGAAATCCTGCAGCTGTAGCCTCGACCCAACTGTACATCAAGTGCGGTGCCCCTATGGCCCTGTCCTACTTATGGAAATTCCTAACGACTCCAGTTCAAACTGTGGCTCAGATCAAAACTGAAAATGAGTTTCAGGTCTCATTCGACTCTCCATTTGTTCACTTCCAAAACCACAACCCAATTTTGCATGATTCTTGAGCAGTTATTGCCAGAGGGCAGAAATGGGGAGGGGGGACTTCAGGAAGATGAAGAAAATTGGGCAATGACGTCTTCATTAGAGTACTATAATTAGATCAGCTAGTCAGTTCATGAATTCAGTAATTAAAAAGAGAGAAAAAAGACAACAAATATTTTCTTTGAGGTCGTGTTTGAATTGAGGATTATAGAACTCGTTGATATACTATAGAGAATGGCATTTTATCTATGAGCAGGTCATATAGACAGTCTATAAAGTTCAGCAATGTTGGTAACTGCTCCTAGATTATCTCTCTGGGGTAGTTACCAGCTCAAAGCTGCTCTTTCATGGCTGCCAATGCCCAGATCATGCAAGTAACATTGGAATGTTGTATCATGCAGATAGGCCTGGATTGCCATAGTAAGGTTCCTCTTCTGTTGGAGCTGCTGATGTTGGCATGGGAAGTACCCATGTGATTTGACCTACTCTCCAGATACAGAAAGCCTGCCTTACTCCCAGTGCAGCATAGAAGCCAGTCACTGGCAATTGGCTTTGTGGCATAAGCTGCATCACAGAGACTCATGTTCATTACTTTAATAATGATATGTCTTCAGATGCTATTCCTTGTAGCCTTTGTTCTACCTTAAGTCTGTCCTGCCCCCTCCCCCAAATGGCTGTATCCAGCCATTTTGTTATGAATGCTAGTTCAATTTGTTATTTCTGTAGTCACATTTTAGGAGCTTTTGCTTTGGGTGAAATCATGCAACTAATTGCTGGTGAGAGCGTGGGAAGTACCCCCCCCCCTGGGGTTCCAAGTGCTTTTCTAGGGTTCTGTTTCCTTAGAATAAAGGTCAACGGAAACTGTGCTGTCTTTAGCATACATGGTTTTAATTGCACACATACACAACATGAGCATAGGATGAGAGCTTTCACAGATCTCATGGACCAAACAGATCTTGTTTTTCCATTAGATTTCTAGCTTTCCATCTATTTCCCACTCAGCTCTCACACAATTCTTTCATTGTTCTCCTACTGTTATGTACTGAGAACAATAGGATCCAAATTGCAGCAGTCTGATTAGTCCTAGAACAATAGGATTCAGAATGCAGCAGTCTGATTGGTCCTAGAACAATAGGATTCAGAATGCAGCAGTCTGATTGGTCCTAGAACAATGCAGCAGTATGATTGGTTGGCAGGAACCACCCAATCCTGCTCCAGATAGAAGTGAATCCACAACCTGATTGGCTTACAGTAGAATTCCGGAATTAGCCAATCATGTGCAGCCCATTGTGTAAATAATGTATATAAAGCAGATACTGTGAGGGGACATTCATTCATTCCTCCTCACCACTATGAGCTGAATAAAGAGCATGAAATCACTTTGCGACTCTGAGTATATTTCACTGGCGACGAAGGTGGGATCCCGCTGAGCTGACTGCCACACACAGCACCGCAGCAACGCCACCTGCCGCACCGCTGCCTCGCACCGTGTATCCAGGCTTCAGCTCCGGGACACAAGGAACTCAGAATGGCAGCCAACAGCAGCTTCTCGCCATTCAACCCAGCATCTGGAGACTGGGAAGCGTATGCCTCCCGTTTCACCTTCCTCCTAGAAGCCAAAGGGGTCACCGACGAAGAAGACGCCAAGAAGAGGGCGATATTCTTCAGCGTCTGCGGAGAGGAGACGTTTGAAATTGCCCGGGCTCTCCTTACGCCTGAAGACGTTGCTACTGTTCCATACAAAACTATAATGGAACAGCTGAAGGGGCACTTTTCGCCGCAGCCCTCAGTGGTGGCTCGTCGAAATGCCTTCTACGCAAAGCGACAAGCCCCTGGGGAAACCATAACTGGGTTTGTGACCTCTCTCCGCCAAGCCGCCCGGTTCTGCAACTTCTCAGAGCTGGAGAACATGCTTCGTGACCGCCTCGTCGGTGGCCTGAAGGATGAGAAGCTGCAACGACGCCTCTACGCTAAGAAGGACCTAACGTTCCAGGTCGCTCTGGAGGAGGCCCTGGCAACGGAAGCTGCCGAGAGGTCGACGCAAGAGGCACGGCCGAGCCTGCCATCCCAACCGAGGGTCCACCACGAAGACCTCACCGACGACTCAGGATCCGACAGGGAGGAGGTGCACCGAGTACAGCAGCGCACTCAAGCAGCGCACAAACCACAGCTGCCTCGACGAGAAGGAGGAAACTGCGCAAGCTGCGGAGAGAGTCACGAGAGGAGGACCTGCCGTTTCCGCAACGCAGAGTGCAGGCAGTGCAGAAAATCGGGACACATTGCCCGGGTGTGTCGGGCTCGGCCCACCCGACACCAGGCATCAGATGACCAACCCAAGAGCCCCAGGTCCCGGGGCCCAACGCACCAAGGCAACTCGACGGAGCTCACGAACTGCCAGGTATACCAGTTGCCCCACCCCAACGTAGAGAAAATTTATGTAGAGGTACAGATAGAGGGGGCCCCATGCCGCATGGAGCTTGACACGGGTTCAACTCTATCCATAATCTCGGCAAGGACCTTAAGGAAACTGTGTCCTACTGGGGGTCCCAAACTCAGGCTGGCCCCATTCACCCTACGGGACTTCCAGAAACGTAAGGTCCCCACAATGGGGGTGGGGACCTTCAGGGTGCAATACCGAGGGCGGACGCGGCAACTGGACTTGCTTGTGGTCAAGGGCCCCTACATTAGCTTACTGGGATTGGCATGGTTTGGACCACTGGGGCTAGCCATCACCGGGGTGAACCACACTACCTTACAAGTGGACGTGGACGCCATCTGCAAGGAATTTCCAGGGGTTTTCGATGGGAAATTGGGACAGTATACGGGCCCCCCCATTGCGCTACAGCTTGACCCCGCAGTACGACCGGTCAGGCTCAAGGCCCGCCGGGTCCCGTTCGCCTTGAAACCCCGTATAGACGAGGAATTGGACCGACTTGTGGAACAAGGAGTGCTGGAGCCGGTGCCTAATGCCCCCTGGGAAACCCCAATCGTCACACCCGTCAAGCCTAATGGTTCGGTCCGCATCTGCGCAGACTACAAATGTACCATAAACAAGGCCCTCACGGCCCATGCATACCCAGTGCCAGTGGTCAGCCATGTCCTTGCCACCCTGGCTGGGTCGAAAATTTTTGGCAAGCTGGACTTGGCCCAAGCATATCAACAGCTGCCAGTAGATGAGGCCACAGCAGAGGCACAGACGATTGTGACGCACAGAGGAGCGTTCAGGGTAAAGCGGCTGCAATTCGGGGTCAGCGTGGCACCAGGCATATTCCAGAATCTAATGGACTCGCTCCTTAAAGGGATTCCTGGCGTCACCCCCTTCTTCGATGATGTGTTGATTGCCGGGCCCACACCAGAGGAGTTCGAGGACCGCCTCCACACCGTTCTACACCGTTTCCAGACGGCGGGTCTCAAGGTGAAGAGGGGAAAATGTCTACTAGGAGTGCCTCAGGTGGACTTTCTGGGATTTATGGTGGACGCAGAAGGGGTCCACCCGACGGGGGACAAGGTACGGGCCATTTGTGATGCCCCAGCGCCCAAGAGCAAGACTGAACTTCAGGCCTTCTTGGGACTACTGAACTTTTACCATTCCTTCCTTCCCCACAAGGCGGCGGTAGCGGAGCCCCTACACAGACTCCTAGACAAGCGGGCCCCTTGGGTGTGGGGCCAGCGCCAGGAGGCCGCATTCCAGGCAGTCAAGGACTTGCTTGTCTCAAACTCTGTCTTGGCACACTTCGACGAGAGGCTGCCGGTGGTGCTAGCATGCGACGCCTCACCCTATGGCATTGGCGCTGTCCTGGGGCACCAACTCCCGGATGGAAGAGAGGTACCGGTGGCGTACTTTTCCCAGACACTCAACGCAACCGAGCGGAACTACTCGCAAATCGACAAGGAGGGTCTGGCAATCGTGAAGGGAGTAAAAAAATTCCATGATTTCTTGTACGGGCGGCCCTTCACCGTGGTGACTGACCACAAGCCGTTGCTTGGCTTGTTTGCCCCCGAAAAGCAGACCCCCCAAGTGCTGTCTCCTCGTGTCCTCAGGTGGTCAATTTTCCTTGCCAGCTACCAGTATGCACTGATTCACCAACCTGGGAAGGCGATGGGCCATGCGGACGCCCTCAGCAGGCTACCACTACCGGAAACAGGCCCTGACCCAGCACCTGCACAAGAGGTTATGAGCCTAGAGCTGCTTCCCGACCGCCCCATTCAGGCACAAGAAGTTGCCCACCATTCCAAGAAAGATAGGGTCATCTCCCGAGTCCTGGACTGGGTGTGGAGGGGATGGCCCAGCAGCAGCCCCGGGCCAGAATTCGCCGGCTACACAACCCGCAAACATGAACTGTCGGCCCACAAGGGGTGCCTGTTATGGGGAAGCAGAGTCGTTGTTCCCCAGCCCCTCCGCAAAAGGGTCCTCACAGCCCTACACGAGACACACCCAGGGGTAGTAAGAATGAAGGCCCTTGCCAGGAGTTATGTGTGGTGGCCGGGGATCGATGGAGAGATAGAGGCCTGGGTCAAACACTGCCAGGCCTGCCAAGAATCCCACCCAGATCCCCCAAGGGCCCCAGTCCAGTCCTGGGAGTCCGCCCGAGCACCATGGTCACGCCTGCATGTGGATTTCGCTGGCCCCTTTCAGGGGAAAACATTCTTCATAGTGGTGGACTCCTACACCAAATGGCTGGAAGTCGCACTGGTACCGTCCACTTCCACGTCCGCAGCCATCCGGGTACTACGCAGGCTGTTTGCAACCCACGGGCTCCCTGACACTCTCGTCTCAGACAACGGGACTGCATTTACGTCAGGAGAATGCCAAACCTTCACAGCACAGAACGCCATCCGCCACATCCGTTCGGCGCCGTTCCACCCTGCCACCAATGGCCAAGCAGAACGCATGGTGCGGACCACCAAGGACACCCTTCGCCGCATGACGCAAGGGGACTGGGAGTATCGCCTTGCCACATTCCTTCTAGCACAGCACAGCACCCCCAGCTCAACGACTGGCCGGAGCCCCGCTGAACTACTAATGGGTCGGCGCCTTGCAATCAGATTGGACCGCCTTCACCCCGATAGAGCTCAGGATGAGGTAGTGGTGGGGGAAGGCAGGAACCCCCGGACCTTCGAGGCCCAGGACCCAGTGTACGCAAAGAATTTTGGGGCAGGCCCAGCATGGGTACCCGCCACAGTCACCAGGGTCACTGGCCCAGTGTCATATGAGGTGCTAACGGATGGGGGGCAATGCTGGCGCCGCCACTGCGACCAGATACGGCGACGATTCCCGGGAGAAACCCAGGATGAGGACAGGTCAGAGGAGTCCCAAGGGAACAGCGGGGCAGTGAGGCCCATAGAGCAGGAGGGGCCAGCAGGAGAGGCAGAATCAGTAAATACAGAGAGGACACGCGAGGCCGAAAGGACACCGGAACCAGAACCACGGCTGAGCGAGCCGGTTGCACCAGACCAAACAGCCCCATCACAGCCAGCATCCTTGGAACATGAGCCAGAACCTGGAGCCCGGACCAGGGAACACCCCAGGCCGCAACGCACACGTAGGCCGCCGGCATACCTTGAGGACTATGAATGCGACCTCCCGGGCAGGACTGGAACTTAGAGGGGAGGGGTGTTATGTACTGAGAACAATAGGATCCAAATTGCAGCAGTCTGATTAGTCCTAGAACAATAGGATTCAGAATGCAGCAGTCTGATTGGTCCTAGAACAATAGGATTCAGAATGCAGCAGTCTGATTGGTCCTAGAACAATGCAGCAGTATGATTGGTTGGCAGGAACCACCCAATCCTGCTCCAGATAGAAGTGAATCCACAACCTGATTGGCTTACAGTAGAATTCCGGAATTAGCCAATCATGTGCAGCCCATTGTGTAAATAATGTATATAAAGCAGATACTGTGAGGGGACATTCATTCATTCCTCCTCACCACTATGAGCTGAATAAAGAGCATGAAATCACTTTGCGACTCTGAGTATATTTCACCTACACAGCAGCTAGGTGACTGCGGTGGGGAGAAGATCCACCCATTTGTTCTAAGGCATGGAGCAAATTATTTGGTTGTGCTAAATATGGTACTTAACCAGACAGCCAAAGCCTTGGTTTGGAAAGTTTGTACCCTCACTGATGCAGGTTCCCAAGTTTGGAAGGGGAACCAGAGTTTCATCCAAACTCATAACACACTTTCCCATCATATTTAGCTTTCTACCTCCATTTTCAGTGGTGCAAAAGCATAAACAAATCAAGGCACTTTCTTTGAAGGTTTTCATTTACAATGACCTTAGTTGGGCTGTTTTAAGTTTGGAAGGTCAAGAAGAGATGAGTGGTACTTGTCATTTGTTATGGCCAGTATTAAAATGTAGTTGATTTGAGATTCACAGCAATACTCACTGACATAAACATTGACTGAATCTATGCTGCAATCAATTATGGTGATATAAGAGCATAATGTATTAGCAGAAGAAACTAGTTCTTGGTGGATAATAGTTGTCAAAGGTTGCATTTCATAGGCTGCTTAGGAACATAAATATATATGCATCCCATTGTTTTCAAAGGAAGAAGTATGGGATTTGTTTTCTTATGTCAAAGACTTTTCAGGGGCTCTTGAAACGCAAAAAATAAAATAAAAAAATCATTTGTACAGTGGAATGATGCAGACTTATGATGCAGCTAATGTCCTTGGTGTATTCCTAAAAATAATTTTGAACATTCAAATCACAACTCTGTGGTTGAAGTGCAGAGGGAGTTATATTATCAAAAATGTAATGAGTTTAATGTGCATAGTTATACATCACAAGAGTGTCTCCACAGATTAAAGCAACTCCAAAATACACGCTAACATAATGGAGTGGATCTGGTCTTGCTGCTTTATTCAGTACTCTATGAACTGTTTCCAAGCACATATGTGTAGAAATCGCTTGCTTTTGGTATTTATTCCAAAACAGGGCCATTTAAAGAGAGAGAGAGGGAGGGAGGGAGGGAGGGAGGGAGAAAGAGTTGGGGGGGGGAGGGAACAGTACCCTGTACCGCCAGCTTCAACAGCATTCTCAAGTGGGTTTGGGGTGCTTAGCGTGCTAAATTTCTTGAAATATCAACAGTACTTGTGTCCACAGAGGATTATATTGATGAAAAACATCAAGTTGAAAACGCATGCTTTAGCTAGCTTGAGCTCCAAAAATGATTTTCATTATGCATATTTGATATATGAATATTTGAAAATCAGGCCAAACGACGTTGCTAAAAGTTTCTTCATCAATTAGGTTGAAACTCAGAATGAGATGCTTTGGTCTAAATTGACAGTGATAGAGAGAAATCTGAGGCCTGCGAACAAAAGTTTCCCGTTAACGCTACCTTGCATGCTATGGAGAGCAGCAGCTGCAAACATTGGAGGGAGGGTGAATGTGGAGTTTTTAAAAAGATGCAACAATATTAAATCTGAATGTTCCAAGCGCCAGGCTGCCGGCTCTTACAATTATATTGTTTGATTGTGCCATTTAATTTGTTTTCCTAAAGTATTTAGCAGCCTGATCCTCTCGAAGCACACAATTGGCTGCTAGGCTCCCAGCATGTGTGTGAAGGGGCACAATGTTTGATCGATGGAAGCAACAGCAGTTTGATCTTCTGAGCCAGGATAGCAGCAACTGGTTGAGCAAACTCTGGGGTGGCCATGTGTCCTACTTTACACATGACAGTCCTCTTTTGAAGGGCTCTCCTATGTCCAGTTTAAAGATGAAGAACCATAAGGACAGACAGCAGGGGCCTTGAAGTTGCCTGTCAACAGCTAGCAACTGGATAGCAGACTTAGAAGGCACATAGGTCATCTGTTTGCAAGCTTGCTCCAGTATGGTAATATGTGCTGCATTTATATTTAAACTACAGGAATACTTTCCTGTAAGGTAAAGGTATTAAAGGTAAAGGTAAAGGTAAAGGACCCCTGCATTAAAGGTAAAGGTAAAGGACCCCTGACAGTTAAGTCCAGTCACGAACGACTCTGGGGTTGCGGCGCGCATCTCGCTTTACTGGTCAGGGAGCCGACGTTTGTCCAAAGACAGCTTTTCCGGGCCATGTGGCCAACATGACTAAGCCGCTTCTGGCAAAACCAGAGCAGCGCACGGAAACACTGTTTACCTTCCTGCCGGAGCGGCAATTATTTATCTACTTGCACTTTGACGTGCTTTTGAACTGTTAGGCTGGCAGGAGCAGGGACCGAGCAACAGGAGCTCACCCCGTCACGGGGATTCAAACCACCAGTGTTTTGATCGGCAAGCCCTAGGCTTAGTGGTTTAGACCACAGCACCACCCACATCCCTTGATGTTGCATTAGATACATATAAATTAGTGTATGAAAATCTGCCCAATTTTTGGTGACGCTTTCCTTCTTTTTTGCAATATCTACATGGAAAAGTTCCTTGTACTGGAAACCTGTGGCCCTCCAGATGTTGTTGGACTCCAAATCCCATTTGCTCAAGACAGCATGGCTAATGGTCGGAGATGATTCCACAGCACTAAGGGAAGCAGGCTGAAGCTTAAAAGTCCCAAGCCAACATGCAAATCAGTTTGGTACTGAGGAATTACAAATGTACATGGGATGATCCAGTCGTCTAGTCACAGACCTGGGATGGGGAACCAATAACACTCTGCATGTTGCTGGCCTCCAGCTCCCAACAGCATGGTCCACATGATCACAGCTCACACTGTTGCTTATCTTGTTGGTCACTCATTGAAGAGGGCAGTGGCAGTGGCAGATCTACATTTGGGGGGCCCTAAAGCTTGAACCTTTATGGGGTTCCCTTTGCAACCAGCAACTGAGGCCTGGGTAACTATTGTTGCCTTCTTCATTGGGGTTGTTCCATGACAGATCACCACACCTTTACAACGTCTGTGCTACTGACTCTCAAACTTTGGAATCGTTGAAATATATACAACCAAAAATCAATTTAAGACGTGCGACTCAAATTGGGTCTACTAGACACAAAATATCTAAGCCATGTGAAGTAAAGTCACTTCTGGGGCGCCTCTGGGATTAGGGTCCCTGAAACTTAAGCTTCATTAGTTTCGTAGTAGATCTGGGCAGTGGGAAGCAAGAAGGAAGAACAAGAGGTTCCAGGGGTTGATGGTAGGCTCCCTATTGTGCTTGGCTGATCCTTGACATCAACCCTGTACAGGTAGCGTTCTCCCCAGTGGCGTAGCGTGGGGGGTGCCAGGGGTGCCGGCCGCACCGGGCGCAACATCTGGGGGGGCGCGAGTCCAGAGGGAAGGGAGAAGCAATCGAGGCTTGTTTGGGGTGGGGGGGTTGTCGTCTCCGTTTGGCCGGCCCCCCTCGAGGAAGCGGGAACCTCTCCAAGGCGCAGCGCGCCGTCGGTGGAGGGAAAAGAGCCGCGCAGCAGCAGCAGCAAAGCCGGGAGGAGGAGGAGTTGGAGGCGCTGCCTGCCGCAGGATCCGATCCGAGCCTGCTAATCACTTGCTGGGAATTAAGTGGCTCAAAGAGGCAAAGGAAGAGGTGGAGCCGCTGGCCCGGCCGGGAGGAAGCTGGAGAGAGCGCGGCGAGGTTGGGTAGGTGCGCCCTGGCTGGCTACCCGCCTCCCAGGCTCAGTGCCTCCATGACCCCTCCAGCGGCGATGGGAGAGATGGGGGGGGGGTCTGGAGCAGCCCCGGCTGGCTTGCTCCTGCTTCTCCCCCGCCTCCTTCCCGTTGCCGGTGCCTTGATCTCATCCGGATCAGGGACGAAACACGCCCATCCTTTGCTACTCCTTGTCGGGTCACTGCTTCATTTCTCCAGGGAGAGAGAGAGGAGAGGAGAGGTGCCGGGGATTGCCAAGCGGGCGTGATGCAAAGGGCCTGCCCACGCGCAGGCTGAGCTCCATGTGGCGGGGCGGAGGGAGGCGCTCTGCACATGCTTAGGAGGCGCTCGCGAGTGGCGTAGCGTGGGGGGTGCAGGGGGGGCCGGCTGCACCGGGGCAACATCTGGGGGTTAGGGTTAGGGGGCGCAAATCCATGGGTTAGGGGTGAAATAAGTATTTAATTGCCTCCCCAAGGGCCCCCCTCCTCAGGGGAAGGACCAGGGCCCCGGAAGGAGCGCAAGTGAAGGCTCTGTACCGGTCGGGAAAAGACAGAGACCACACCAGGATTGGAAAAAAGCAAAGCCTGATCTTTATTGAAAGAACAGAAAAAATAACACAAAAAACTGTTGCAACAGGGTCCCCGCTCACGCAATGACACGGAGTCAGAGACCCTGAACAAAGGGACTGCCTTGATTCTTATACCTTTTGATTTTCATTCAGATCAATAGCAGGGAGGTGGGGGGAAGCGATATGAGGGGTGTGAAGAGTGGATTAACATAAGGTAAACAGGATGTTGAAAGAGTTTCTGGAGGTGTCAATTTGCTGAAGGGCTCAGGTGGTAGGTGTCGATCTTCATGTTATTTAATTTTGGATCTGCTTAAAATGGCTTTTCCTTTATCTACAGGAAAACCTCCGCAACTGTTGATAATCAGCATGCAGGTGTGAGGCTGGATGTTTGAGAAGATGTTCAGGAAATGACTTAAATGTTAATGTGAAATCCTATTCTGCATTGCTATCAATTCGGGTGATAGCCTGATGTTTGCATACTTTTTGGAAAATAGGATTGCTTTATTTCGAGCTCATATCTGTGTGTATTCATGGTATGGTTTGCAGACCCAGTAGGAGGCAGTGTGGTGGATTGAGTTTTGGCAGCCTTTTGGATACAATATTGAGTCAAGTATATACATTTTGAAATATTTAGATTGTTACATTATTTTAAAACTACATTTTGGATACATTTCAGAAAAGTACAGCATAGTACGGCATTACATTTAAAAGGATAGCTTCATGGAGAAGGAATGGCAACAGGCACATTACGTTAAGATGATGCATTAAAAAGGCACACATTATATTACATTCAATGATACGTGAAGAGACACAGTAAGATGGCATCTTCCCAACAATGCATTCTTTAAGGCACAGATTATTATTATTGTGGGACTTTGGGTAGGATGATATCATTAGGATCATTTTACCTTTATTCCCCTCTCTGACCCTGATTCTCTTATGACAGGGGGCGCAAATTACTTGCCTTGCCCCGGGTGCTGACAACCCACGCTACGCCACTGGTTCTCCCTTTGGAGCTTGCATGAACAGGAATTTTCACTCTTAGGCTAACCAGCCACTATAGTTATGGTAGGAAATAAATACAGTGTTATCTCGGGTTAAGTACTTAGTTCGTTCTGGAGGTCTGTTCTTAACCTGAAACTGTTCTTAACCTGAAGCACCACTTTAACTAATGGGGCCTCCTGCTGCTGCCACACCGCCGGAGCACAATTTCTGTTCTTATTCTGAGGCAAAGTTCTTAACCCGAGGTACTATTTCTGGGTTAGCGGAGTCTGTAACCTGAAGCGTACGTAACCTGAAGCGTATGTAACCCGAGGTACCACTGTAGTTCTGAACCCAGATTGGGTGATTCCTCCCACCTCTCTGCTTGGTGAAAGTAACTTGCAAACACACCCATTCTTCTATGGGAAAAACCCCAACCATGTTTGCTGAAGCAGCCTGTGATGGACCAGAGTGCGAACCTCAGATCTCATTAGCCCAAAATAAACACTCTTCATTGCCAGTTGATCATTTAAACATCTGAATTTGATCTGTTTGCTTCTGATAATTAAATCCAGCTAAAGGGAAACCATTCAGTTGTGAATTTAATCACGGCAGGAGAGAATGTTGGAAAATGGGGGGCTAACTTCTCCTTTCCTGCCTAATGGTTGCTTTTTGCTCCCCCTCCCCACCCCCACAAACTTGCATTCGATGCCTTTTCCCATTTGCCTCTGTGTGTGTGTGTTGTGTCCAAATCAATGTGCTCATAAAGCACATCATCATGGCTTAATGTAGCTGCAGCAGCTTGGTGTCCTATAGCAAAGCAGTCTGTGTATTAATCAAACTGCTCATTATATAGTTGCTTTATTATTGTAAGGAGAGCAACAGCATAGGTTGCTGGCAGCATCCTGTTTCTGCAGTGTAATTATAGAATTGCTGTGAATTTGCATAGTGCCAGGATGCTGCCAGTAAATATTAATGGATTACTTTTTATTCATTTAGCTAATGTTTTTGAAAGATGCTTTGAAAAACAAAAAGATCATATCTGTATGTTGTTTTTTAATTTATTTTCACCTTTTTGTCTCCTTTGGAGCCCCCCAGCGTATCATCACTTTGTTTACCACAAATTAAACCTTCGCTGATTGTTTACCAGGCTGGAGACCCATGTGCATTGCTGCGGCACTCCCCCCCTCTTTTTTTTTTAATAATCACAACCTGGGATTCGTTTGCAAGAGGCCTTAATCTGCATGAGAATTATACAATTAACTTTTGATTAACCACCTAGTTCTTTCGGAAAACCGCAGTGTATAGGATACTCTGCATTTAAATAATTTTCCTTAAATTGGGAGCAGGCCTTTCATTAAGCCTGTGAGTTTGACTAAACAACAACATTTGGAGATAATCAGGGTCAAAACAATAGGCAAGGCTGCAAGGCTAGAATGTCATCTTTAAATATAACAGCTGAGATAAAGGCACCCAGATTGTGCCTTATCAAAACACAAAAAAATCAAAGCTGTCTCTTGTCTGTGGCAAAATGTAGCACCCTGCTTGTGGTTAACGCTTAGCTGGAATGAAATATTCAACGCAGCAATAGAGAAATTAAAATAATTATTTATTTGTCAGACAAATAAATGAGAGGCACAGTGGTATATGGTTACCAAGCTCTGGCCTGGCCTCCTGCCATTATGGCCAGCACTTATATTCCCTTAATCCAGCCCCCTTTGCTCCTCCTTGGGCTGCCTCTGTCCAATCAGCCTGGTTGGATTTCCTATTGGCTGATTGCTATATCCAATCCTAAAAGATACACCCACATCCTCCTGTCCTTATAAGGAACACAAACAGCTATATATTGTTACATCTATAAATGACAAATAAGTAGTAATATATCTTACATGTGTCTCAACAAGGAATCTTAATTACCAGCTCACCTCTTGCCCTCCCTGCCCTATTGCCTTTTAAAACAAATGGTTAATCTTAAATTTTTATCTTAAACATATGTCAAGGATCTTGAGTTTCACATCAACATTGAAAGATATCCTTCATTTGAAGGTTTCTAAACAAATGTTCTGACAGCTAATATATCTGGACAGCATTTGATGGCGTCTTCTTGTCTGGCAAGAGGCTGAGCTCAATGGCCCCTGTAGTCTATTCCAACTCTAGGACTCTATGATTCTATGAAATAAGAATCTAACATCTAAATTTGTTACTTTCTAAATCCTTTGCATAGTTACATTTAAGCCAATATATTTAAGCTAATATATTTCATACATTATCATAGGTAACCTTTTAAAAGGAATAAGGCCTTTTTAAAGTAGAGAGAGAAAGAGAAAAAAAGAAGAACTCAGTTTAAAACAGTTTCAGAAGAAGGCTCTTCAGTTTACATTCCCCCCCCTTCAGCCTCCTTTCCAGCCTCAAAATAAAATAGGAAGAAGCTTCTTTTTCCCCAGCCAAGCCAGTTGCCTTTTCTCTCAGTTTAAGAAAGAAACAGTTTTAAAAAGACTTCCCAGCTAGATGCTTTAAAAAGCCTCTGGCCTTAGAAAATACAGCTCAAGGTTTTAAGAGAGGCCCATGGTATCATTTTACTATTTGCCCATTCCTAATTATATTTATCTCTGCCTTTGTTATCTTCTGTAACATGTAGGGTCAATGTCCTGCTTTTAGTCTGTATTTTCAGCTTTTACGACTTTGAGAATTGTTTTCTGCTATCAATCAAGGGGCCCCTTGTCTTAGGAGAATGGCCAAGGTTTTCTCTGCCTGGCATGAAACATTTGAAAATTAAGCCCTCTTTAATATACAAGTCCTGATCAAACATTAATAAAATGCAGGCTTATGCCTGATGCCTCAAAAATACCAGGCCCTGGTGTTCAGGGCTACTATTGTTTGGGCCTATAAGTGTTGCTGGATTTGCATTCAGAGAGCCAGTTCTGACACACATTACATCACGTAGGGTACTTATCTAGGAGTCTGACAATAATTATCAGGAAGAATATACTCAGAATGACTTTTTTGTGATTTTTATGCATCCCCAACACAAGGAAGGGGAGATAACAGCATTATGAAAAAGGGGAGAGTCTCAAAAGACTCTCCCTGGAGCTGCGTTCTTCGATTAAATTTGCTATGCCACTCTGGTGTGCTGAACAAGTGGTAAGAAAGACTACGAGGCTTTTATATAGGGCAATAATAGTCCCGAACACAGCCCTTACCGAAAGATAAGATCCATTGTCGAAACAAACAAAAGGAACGGTATTAAACACCACTCCAAGAATATATATGAGGAAAGTTTTAAAGCCTTTTTCTTTCCTTCTTTTTTTTTTAAACCTTGAACCTGATTCTCTCAAGTAGTCACATTGTTAGTTTACTAGGCATTCCTGGAAGTGGCTCATTTGAAAGTGTAGTTTATTTTGAAAGCATCTCTCCTTCTCATCATGATATTCTGATAAGGGGTAGTTAACATTAAAAGAAAGAAAGAACAGAAAGATCATATGACAACCATTAGAATGGCAGAGAGAAGAATGTAGAAGAAAGTCAAATTTAATTCACATTCCTAAGCAATTGTGCCATCTCTGGTATATTTTTCCTCTAAAAACATTAGGGCTGGATTCAACGGGCCCCTTCCTCTAATGGAAGAAGTTTCCATCTGAGGAACGGAACCACTGGAACCAGCCCAATGACCAGGATCTGAAGAACCAAAAGGTTTTATGCAGGTTGAGCGGCATTTCTGCCTCCCTTTCACCTTTGAATAGCAGAACCTCATGTCCTATGGGTTTTTTTTTTTTGTTTGAAAATCAGTTTGCCACGAAACTGGATTGGGGTGATGATAAGCAAATGATAGGATGCTACCTTAGTCCTTTGCAATCTTTTTTTTAATATGAAAAAGTGTGAGCATCAATGTACCCATATATCTAAATTTATCAGCATGGATTAGTACTCCATAAATCCTCAATACTTTTCAAGTACCTGTAAGACCTACACACCACCAGGTTGAGATATATTTAGGCACATTTAAAGTATCTACACACAGTAAAATACAGCATTATAAGAAAGCCCAGAACAAGCTTGGGGAACCTTTGGCCTTTCAGATGTTGTTAGACTCCACCACTGCCAGCATGGTCAATGGTGATGGATGATGAGAGCTGGAAGAGAGGAATGTTAAGGCTTGTTTGAAGGCCTGCATTGTAAAATAAGGTTACCAGACGGCCCCGTTTCCCGGGACAGTCCCCGGATTTACAAATGAGTCCCCATACAAAATCCATTGAAGTTGAAAAGTGTCCCCCAGTTCATTGAAAACAATCTGGTAACCATACTAAGAGTTATGTGGCAGGGACACTAAAGAAAAGGCCCTAAAACTTTTGCCTACCACTGATCTTACAGGTAAGCCCAAGAAGCGGCTCCCCATTGCAATTCTTAACCAAGAGGCAGGATTGTGTTGGAATGGCAGTCCTTTAGGTGTAAGGCCAGCCAGCTGGATGGAACAGAATGTAAGAATTGGAATAATCTCACTAATGGAACAGACAATTGGTGTTGGGTTGGAGGTAGCGATCAGTTGAGCAAGTTTAAAAGGCAGCTTACAGCCTTGCAAATGTTCTGATCTGCAACAGGAAGCACTGTTCTACAAACTGGTGCTCTGGACACAGTATGTCTCTGAACACCAGTTGCTGGGAATCACAACAAGTGGGGAAAGTGCTATTGCACTCAGGTCCTCCATACAGGCCTCCCATTGGCATCTAGTTGGCCACTCTGAGAAGAAGATATTAGACTAGATGGTTGGAACCAGCAGGGTTCACCTTATATTCATTTGAATGTAGGGGATTCCTACAATGGAGTATGCCAGCAAATATATTTAAAGCTCATAAATTTGAGTATTTCCCCAGCCACCCACTTTCTTCTTATTGTTTTCAGAAGTTCAAAATCAGTTTGTGCTGGCATGAGCTAGTGCTGGCATGAGCTGGCATGAACACATTCCTAAAGGGATGTGATTTTAATCAATGGAAATTAAGATGTTTGAAACACAAGCACACACACCTACCTGAATTTGTGGTACAATTTTATGGGCATGTGCAGTAAGTCAGCACAGATACTTTTAAGGTTATCTAGGAGTGTAGAAGCCCACCCTTCTGACAAAACAAAATGGAGGTAGTGCCTGAAGTTGGACTGAAACACATTTGTGGGTCCCAAACCACCTGCTAAAGATCAGTGCACTAGAAGACAGAACTGCACAGTCTCAGCTCAGCAGTATGCATGGCTATCTTAATCTGTACTGTGTTGTTTTGTTATGGTAGCCTTTCACAGCTTAGTGCTTTGTAATTGATGGGTCATTCGGTTGCCCTTTGCTTGAAAAGATAGCTTGGTGTGTAAAGTCCAGAACATAAGGACCTCCATCATTGGATTTTCCCAGTTTTTTAAAAAAATATTATGTAGCTGATGCAACTCTGATTTGGCTGCGATAAGTGGTGCTTGGACTTGCTGGCAAACTGCTAAACAGTGAATAAAATGTTGTCGTTTGGGTTTCTTTGCTGCTGTTTTCAGACAGCTCTTGATGTCACTACAAATCTAGTACTTCCTGGGTATTTGATTGTTTGATCTATAGCTTTGTAAATCAAAAGGCCCTTATAAAAATGCTGCAAATCTCCTGCGTGCGGTCTTCCTCAAATTAAAACTCACCCTCTAAAGCCCCGATGGAGAACTTCTGGCCTTCCAGGTGTTGCTGAATGACAGACTCTCATCATTCTTGAGCATTGCCTGGGACTGGGACTGTTGGGTCCCTATTCCCTGCTCTAAATCTGCTTTGGATTTACCACTGCTCAGAGAAAGGATAATGCAACTATGATAGCCATATATTGGGAACTCAAGGCACCTGATGATGAAGCCAAGTGTGTTCTGATAAGCCAAGTTAAATTCAGAGTATTTATAATATTAATTGTCCAAATTTTCAGCTGCTTCTGAGCAATTTGGCTCAGCAGTGATTTCTTGCTGAGTCGCTTTTGTTGATGAGAATTTCTGTGTCCAAGTACGTCCCAGTTCTGCTGTTTGGTTCATGTTCAGCCAAGTCCCTCTGACTCAAGTCTGTGGATGTAGTACAGAGTAATAGTTTGCACAGAGCACATTTGTTTTCACTCTAATTTCCCTAAAGAAGCTCTTCTTTCTGCCTGCCCTCTGCAGGCCTTCTCCTAGTTTTCCTCTGCACCTATTTCTTTCTTTTGCCCTGCATCAGAAACTCAACAGCCAGCCAGCATCCAGGAATAGCTCTTCCATCTCCCTCTCTCTTTCTGAATCACTGTTGTCAACACCATACTTGACTGCTGTCCTTAATAACACACAAGTGGCTCCTTTTGGAAGCGATGAGGGCAAAACTCCATGGATCAGCTAGTGGGGATGCTGAGACAGCAACATTGGCAGCAGCCTTGCTGGAAGACTGAACGAATCACCTATGAGACACGCTAAGTAAGTGCCCACTGGCCTGCAGCCCGTGGATTCCACATCTACTCTCAAATTCCTCTTTATCTGTAAATGCAGTACACTGCCAAATCTCAATTAGATTGCCAGTGACACAGTTGGCTCTGGAGAGCATATTGGAAAACCATACCAAAGGACACTCTTAAACAAGAGTTCAACTAATATGTTCGGGGAACCAAGGATGTTTTATTGCACGATGGTAGCTAATAACAAGACAAAAATAGCCCTCAGTAAACCCTGCCAAGTGCCTGTACAAGGAATAGTCTCTAATATGCCAGGAAAAAGGAAAAAAAAATGTTTTAGGGAATCAAGAAGGGATATATAGATATAGATGCATATGCATTTGAATGTATGCTTCTTGAGGGTAGGATTGGCATTTAATGCACACAGAACAAAATCTGCTAGTGCTGTAGCAATGTTGGTCCAATAATAATGAATGGGGCTGGCACATGCATTGCAGATGGTGGATTTCAACTCTAATTGCTTTTTATATTTGGATAAAGGAACACCAGGACCGTCCCTCTTTACAGATAATCAGTGTAATATACAGTGCAACACATCTGAAAATGAGGTATGTTTTTAATCAGCGGAATATCAAAAGCCCATTGATGTCAGATCCTGCACATAACAAGACCATGTACATGATTGTTTAACCAGAGCTGCCTAAAAACCATGGGCTGGATCCAGTAGTACTTAACTGTACAACTATCTCTAACCCATGACTGTTGATCTCTAAGAGTAGCATATGGAAGAGATCTCTCTTTAAATTCCAGAGCCCACCATAGGGTTCAAGTTGTAGGCCAGAGCAAGATACCCAAGGAGAATTTCTAGAAGAGAGAATTCTAGACCAGCCAACAGTTCTCATAGATTTATTTAAATGCTCAAAATAACCAAAAAGCCATCTCCCCCACTTCTCCCTATTGTTTCCTACTTGATTGGGAAGGTTTTGTATTTATTTTTGTATTTTCCCTTTGCTTAATCCAAGGCAGCAGCATGCTGATTACCTTTAAAGAAACTGAATTAAGCACCGGGGAGAATGCAAGTGAATAGATTTCCCAGATGTTTCATGTCAGCTTGCAATACTATCAAAATTGATCTATGTGAAGGCTGAAAAGAGGTTCTTCTGGGCCATGAACAGCTGGGTCCTTGTGGGGTTATGGAGTTGGAAACCACTAATCCTCTTCTGCCTGAGCAGACTGATCCTAGATCACCCACAGAATTCCAGAAAATCATCTGATGCCCATTTCTACTCTTTACATGGTAACTTACTAGAGATGATTTACAGTTACACACAAGTATTTTTGGTACAATGGCAGGGAAATACCACCCAGTAGTGATTTAAAATGTGGTCAGTGTTTACTCCAGTACATGCTATTAAGATCTTCTGCTGAGGCCCTTCTCCAGATGCCTCCTTTATCAGAGATATGGTATGCAAAAATTAATACCATAATACAAAAAAACCATAAATTATACTTAAATTAATACCCTAATTCAAAATATAATAATAATAATAATAATGGCATTTATATCCCATATTTTCTTCAAGGAGCACAAGGTTGTGTAAATGGTTCTTCCTCTCATTTAATCCCCTCAACAACCCTATGAGGCAGGATAAGTTGGGATGCAGTGACTTGCCCAAGGTCACCCAGTGAATTTCATGTCCGAGTGGAGATTTGAACCCTGGTCTCCCAGGTCCTAGTCAGACAGTCTAACTGCTATACCGCACTGGCTGATAACAACCACCACCACCACTAAGGCTGTAGTTCTATACACACTTACCTGGAAGTTTTATTGCATTCAGTGAGGTTTATGCAGTGCTTTCTCCCCCTAAAAAATGTACTCTTATTTTGACTCCATTTTATAGTTCAAATCATGAAAAATAAATACAGTAATGGACAAAAGACAAAGATTCACAAAATGTTTGGGGTTTGCAGCCCCCTGCAGCTCCCCAGAAAAAGACCCTACATGACAGTCAGATGCAACCCAGTGATGATGGTGTTGGATCTAGACTTAGGCTGTGCACAAATTACAGTTTACAGTGTTTGAAGCTGAGTACACACGACAGCCATAATCCATATATTTTTTTTGTTTTTGTTTTGAGAAATTCTGATGTTTTACGTGTTTCCCCTCAAACCAGCTTCTGTCTGTTTTGAAACCATAATCCATGGTTAAGCTGAGGTGTATACATTTGAGACATTATTATTATTATTATTATTATTATTATTATTATTATTTTATTTATACCCCACCCATCTGACTGAGTTTCCCCAGCCACTCTGGGCGGCTCCCAATCAGTGTTAAAAACAGTACAGCGTTACATATTAAAAATTTCCCTGAACAGGGCTGCCTTAAGATGTCTTCTGACTGTCAGGTAATTATTTATCTCTTTGACATCTGATGGGAGGGCGTTCCACAGGGCGGGCGCCACTACCGAGAAGGCCCTCTGTCTGGTTCCCCGTAGCCTCACTTCTCGCAATGAGGGAACCGCCAGAAGGCCCTCGGCGCTGGATCTCAGTGTCCGGGCTGAACGCTGGGGGTGGAGACGCTCCTTCAGGTATACAGGACCGAAGCCGTTTAGGGCTTTAAAGGTCAGCACCAACACTTTGAATCGTGCTTGGAAACATCCATTGCACATTGCAGACAGCAGATTAACTAATCAGGTAGTCGGGTGAAGACATCCCAGTCCCCTCTCTGGTGTGTACAGCAATGGAAAAATGTAGCTGTGAGGCGGGGAGCAACTTCAGTGCATTCGAAACCACTAAATGCACACATAGCCTCAGTAATGGTAGACTCACCTGAATCAATTCCGTCCTATTGATTTAAATGAGTTTGCTAAGTCTAGGGCCATCATAATCATATTTGTGGTGAATAACAATGGATAAAGTCCTTAAAGGATGGGATAATTAACAGTCACATGATTTGTTTTCTTTATCCAAAGATGTTCATGACCTGACTCTAGGTCCTGCTGTACCTAGTCTCTCTTTTTTTTTAGCGATCGCTCATAGCTGAGTAAGATAGTCTTCCATGAACATGGAAGTGAGACTGTAAGTTACTGCGGAGGCCAGTTCTGGATCCACAAGTCCTTCCACAGTGGGGACATAGGTTCTCGTGTGGGAGTTGATCACAGTCAGGGTTTGCCAAGTGTGCCTTCCTGTTAGCACCTTTCTCCTTTTTGTCCTGAGTTTGAGTGTCTTCAAAGCCCATGACACCTTTGGTAAAGCCTGTTCTCTAATTGGAGCGCTCACAGGCCAATGTTTCCCAATTGCTGATGTTTATAGTACTTTTTTAAAAAATAGATTTGCCTTGAGAGAGTCTTTAAACCTCTTTTGCATTACGTTTTCCATTTTTAAGTTTGGAATAGAGTAGTTGCTTTGGAAGATGATAATCAGGCATCCTCACAACATGACCTGCTTTGGGTAAAAGGTAAAGGTACCCCTGCCCGTATGGGCCAGTTGTGTCCGACTCTAGGGTTGTGCGCTCATCTCACTTAAGAGGCCAGCACCAGCACAGCACACGAAAACGCCGTTTACCTTCCTGCTATAAAGTGGTACCTATTTATCTACTTGCACTTAAGGGTGCTTTCAAACTGCTAGGTGGGCAGGAGCTGGGACCAAAAGATGGGAGCTCACCCCGCCGCGGGGATTCGAACCGCCGACCATACGATCGGCAAGTCCTAGGCACTGAGGTTTTACCCACAGCGCCACCCCCGTCCCTTTTGGGTAAAAGGTAAAGGTACCCCTGCCTGTACGGGCCAGGTACATGTCTGTTATTATATCTGTATAGCCTTCACAAGGGACATTATACCAGTCTCCCCTATCTTGGTGTCATCCAGAAATTTTGGACCACAATTCTGATCAGACCCAACCAGCATGGCTCATGGTCAGGGATGATGGGAACAGTTCAAAACATTCCAGCTTCTATATGTGATGGTCGTCCAAAACATCTGTCTTATACGTTTGTTGCAGAGATTTTATACTGTATAGAATGTTACTTTGATCTGATGCCTCAAATGCCTAGCATTTTTTCAGACACTCAAAAAAAAAAAATCTTTGGGGGGAAAATGCCATCTTCTTGTACAGAAGCAGGATACTCACATATTTTCTAACAAAATAGGGAAAGCCTTTTGGGGATCTTGAAAGCATCTACTGCCAGAAGGCATGTGTGAGTTACAGCAAAAGCACAATAACTTGTAGCTTCTTCACCTGACAGACCCTGGCAATGTAAGTCAATAATTATCCTGTTTAAAAAACTGTCACAGAAAAGTGTGATATGGCACACACTGGCCGCCAGAAATGAAAGAGAAGTGTATGTGAAAAATGCCTGTGAAAAATGCTGGCTAGGGACTTGCTAACTGAGCTCAGAGAAGTGACTAACGGATTGTCCTTTTAAAAGTGTTAAGATCACCAGGACTGGAGGAATTAATTTCCAAACTCTAGTTTGTCTTCCGCCCAGCTCCCTTTGAAAGAAATCCATCTCTTGTTCTCATTGATTTCTCTCGGAGACACTGAAATGCTTCTCTCTCGAGTTTGCTGCCACTTTCTTTAGGAAGTTCCGCTTCTGACAGGCATACAGGACATGCATCTATAAACAAATATAGACCACTGGGATGTTAAGTAAAGCGAATGAATATTTTGTTTTATGAGGTGTGTTCAAGGCTTTTCAGCTCCTCTTTCCTGGCAGTGAGGGTTCCTTTCCATAACTTGTGATTTGCAGCCATACTCAGTGGGGCTGCAATTCTGCCACCTGAGCCCAATAAACCAGTTGGTGATATACGGGATACTTGATCAAATCTATCTATCTTATCTGACTATTTATGCCTTGGTGATCATCATTGTGTAGGAAAACCTTGGTCATATGCTGGGGTGAGGTGGGGGGTGGGTCCAGTCTTGAATACTGTTAAAATACGATCTTGAAAGGGAAAGAAAAAATACAGATGTTTCGTGTCAAGAAATTTAAGACATGGCTGTGGGCTGTGAGTAACTGATTCTTGCTACAATTGATGTGTTCTGTTAGAAGCTGAGCTTTGGTGCTTCTAATTTAATGGATTCAGACGTCGCTTTTTGAATCTGGATGCTTTCAGGTGTGGAATGCACACTTTCTTTTACTGCATCCAAGTTTGTTTGACTCGCTGTATTTCAGATTCTTCTCCAGTTCCTTGACTGGACAGGTAGAGGTCTTCTTGATAATGGCTGCTTACCTGGCTCAGGCGTAGGCAACAGTTGTGGCTCATCGTGGGCAGAAGCTTCTCCTCCTCCTCTCCCACTCTCCAGGGTGGCAGGGGAAACAGGGTCATTCCAGGATCAAATTAGAAGCTGGGTTGGCTTTTGTAAACCCGGGAATGTCCCTGGAAAATCGGGACACTTGGAGGGTATGAAAATATGCTTTTTGCTCAATGAAGAAATTGTGTGCATTTTAGATCCATGACGTCATGATTCTAATTATATTTCCCGTGGAACAGGTATGGCCAAATTAAATTAACACATTGAGGGATTTATTTCATTTCACTCCTCTGATAATGACTTTTATTCATTGAAGGCCCTTTGCCTTTGCTGTTTGTTCCTTCCTTTTTTCCCACAGGCCTCTTTAGCTGAAAAGGTTTAGCATGTCTTCATGGAAGTAGTTGTCATGCTGTGGAAAAAATCACAAGCAACAAAAAGTCAGAATTGTCAGTTCAGAAGACACCGCTTGTTCCACTGGGTAAAAACTGAGAAAGCAATGCTGGCAAATGATCTTTAGAAAGGTGGTGGAGGAGGAGGGAGGGAGGGTGGTAAAGGAGGGAAGCAGCAACAGAATGAAGATAAAAAGGCTTGCAGGCTTTATTCTCATTGACGGTTGGCAACAGGAAATCTGTTGGCGGAGAAGAAGAATATCTGATAGGTCATCTGTTGTGTAATGAAGAATAGAAGACAGGAGACAAGCTGGGAGAAGCAAGGTGATTCCAAACCTCTGAGGGGCATGAGATCTTACGAGGGAAAACATGAAAGCAACACCTTTATAAGCTGACCAAAATTAATTTCATATCAGTGAAGCTGACAAAACCCATTTTTTACATTATGGGTGAAACTGTGGAAGCTGTGTGTATGTGAAAGAACCCATTCATTTTCTTGGAGTAATATTGTTTAATTACATAAAATATTCTTGAGTTGATTTTTTAATAGCAATATATAGTATTAATATACCAAGGATACGACCCTAATATCTTAGTTTTGTTTGCAATCTGAAGGACAGACACTACCAGATATGTTTTCTGATTTTAGTTACAACCTTATTTATTTTAGGTATTTTTACACTGCCCGCAGTCATATTCCTAGGGTGTGCTCTCAGTTTATTACTGCTGCCATTTTGGACAATGTAGTTGCAGCTATTTCAGTTATGTGACGGTTTAAGTTTTTATTAATTTAACAGTGCAAGCCTTTGCATGTTTACTCAGAAGCAATGCCTACTGTTTTCAATGGGGCTTACTCCCAAGTAAGTGTGCATAGAAGTTTAATCTAAATTGTTAAAAATGAACCCTTTAATGTAAGGGTTCTGATCTCTAGGTAGTAAACAACAGGAAGCTGGTTTTGTGAAAAGGAGATGTGGTTACTTGGTGTTGTAATGTCAAAGCTGGATCTCAAAGCCTCCAACACATAAGAAGTTTTGGATGATAGTAATGGCACACTTAATTCACATTATCCACTTTTGTTTTATTGATGGACAGTATGTCCTATATTGTTTGGAGGTAGAAGCTCAGGGGGCACAGGCTATTTCTTAAAAAGACTGTGTTTATGTATTCTCAGAAATAACTCAGTTCATTGTGTGCATAGGATTGCGACTTAATGCTTACATGGGCCACAGTCACTTATGGACTCATTGTTAAAACCGTGTTTATAGAAGACAATCTTATTTGGCTACGAGTGATAGCCAAAGAAGAAGAAGAACTCAAGGGAACTGAATTTTGAGTAGACACATATGGAATTGTGTGCAGAAGCTGTGTCTCCAGCTTCCAACATCGGCTCAAAACTCTCACACAAGTCTCCTATACAGAATCGCCACTGGCCTATTGCTCTCCATCCTAGGATAGTATGGCAACAGAGCAACCTCTTTGGAAATGTTAAATCACAGCATGGTCAGTGGCCGGTCCGAGTCTTTATCTTAACAAAGGAACTGGTATGGCTTGTTCAGCAGCCATATTAGATTTTAAGCAGGCCCTGGATAGGCCCACTATATTATTCAGTCTGAGCCCACAAGCTCATAATAGAAGGGACTGAGCTGTCTTGGGAATTCATTGGATTCTGAGCCAGCCCCACTGTGGTCATCTGATGGCATCATCCGTGATCATTGCACCAGCTTCAGTCAGGTACAGTGATTTGCCTGCTTCCTACTTTGCACCCCAACCGGCCCTTGTGTCAGGGCAAAGAACCTGCTGGTGATCCTGCCATTCCATTAAACCCCACTGGGCAGCAGCTGGGATTAGAAGTGCATCCTAACTCAGTAAATTAATAGGAGTCTGTCCAAAAGATTTTAATGGAGATATCGGCATTAATTTTTCCTGGCCTCACATATTTTAAGGAACACCCCCTCAAATGAAGTGTAAAATTAGTAGTTGTGCCAGACCTTGGTGGAATATAGGATTTACTCTTGGAATGTGAGGAAGAACGTTGGTTGAATGCATACATTTTACCTAATATTCCTTAGCCATCTGCACTTAAGTAAGATGATTATTGGGTGCTTCCCACCTCCGTGCAAAGTTGCTTTGCTAATTTGGAAAGCAGCAAAATAGCCATCTTCTTTCATCACATTGAGCGAGCTAAAATGCTAGAAGAATAAACATTCTAAAAGCGCTGAAGAAGCAGATACAAATGTTCTACCCAAACAAGGACGAGAACTTTTAGCCAACTGCTGTCATTAGTGATTGCTGTGACAGGAAGCAAAACACACAGTTCTCATCTCCATAATGACTCTGGGTTATGCATTGAGTCTGGATCATGCTGATTATTTCCCAGGCACTTGCCTAAGAGCTGGAGAGGTTCACCTGTGGGGTAGCACTCATCAGCCTTAGCCTCACATATTATTCCTTGAAAAGCTCGTGAGCAAGTTCTCCACCCCCACAAAAAATTCCACTGGGCAATGAATTAAAAATGACGGCTCAATAGATGGTGAAAACAGGAAAATAGAATATACAAAACATTCCTAATGACCAGGTCTTGAAAAATTTACTAGATAGATCGCTAGTTCTCAGGGAGCTAAACTCATTAAGAGACAATCTTACGAACGGTGGGGTCTTTGTGGGCCTTCCAGTTCAGGCCCCAAAATTAGCATTGGAAAAAATTCCCAATACTGTATTACTTTCGTAGTAGTTGCTAACAAGCTCCTTTTCCAAAAGGCTGTTGCGGAGAATCTGATCACAGCATCTCATTAACCAGCCATCTTGATGCTGAGGTGCTGAGGGAATGATCATCTCCTGGGGTTGGGGAGCTTGATGCGTTCCTAATGATGGGAATGTGCTCTCACCCAGTCCTCCATTGTAAGGTTGCCTTAAATGCTCTGTCTTCTTACAGCTGCGTGACTCAGTGTGTGTCCTTTCTTTCCCAATGGAGTTGCTGAATTGTTAGAATACCGGGAGTCGCTGTAAATTGATACAGGCTGTCATGACAGTGCCAAGCACCTTGTCATCACTCAATAAATTGTAATAATTAATAGTGTCTGGATGACCTCATTGGGTGACTGAATGACACAGGTTATACTGGATGACAGCATCTTTCCAATCCGCTAAATTAAGCGAGCTGGGTATACACTAGGTATGGAGCATGAATAGTGACACCTTGTAGAATCAGAGAATTGTTTCACACTTCATTTGCAAACTAGGAGAAAGGAAATGAATTAAACTTCATGCAAACACTCAGGAGATTTGGAAAGAGTCCTATCTCTAAGTCGTCTGTATTATTCATCCGAAGGAATTCAGTATCAAAGTAATTATTAATGATAATTCCAAAGTAGTTGTGCCGCTTCAGGATTTTTATGATTAAGAATGAAATGAATTAGTAATAAAAATCCTAATGCATAGTTATCCTTAAATATGATTTCCTATCTAGTTTTGAATCTCCTTGTGTTTTGATTATGAGTGATTAAAAAAATGTTTTGGCAATAGTATCACTTTTAAAGGGATATGATTTCACTAAAGGTATCTACTAACTTTTCTCAACTATTGTGTGCCCTGTCATTAACTGATTAATATTGCTGCTGCCATATTTGTGAAATTACAATATTTTAAATATTGTTTTAAATAATAGATCAACTTTTAGAATCATCATGACGGACATAAGAATCCTAGAGTGATATGTTGAAGACAGTGCAACAGATTGATAACATCAGTCCCTGGCATTTGCCATGTGTGGGTCAAGTGCAGCAGACAGATGACTATAATCTCTCGCATCATTATCCACATTTTGCTGGAAGGAATTACTAGGGCAAGAGCAGGAGGTGTATGCCGTATGTGTGTGTGCATGTGCAAAATAACAGCAATAGGCAACTTGACCACACCATTACTTTGTTCATCAGATATGTTAAATAGGATATCAAAGTTTTGATACAATGTAAAATCAAATTTCTTGCAGCCTCCTTTAGTGACACGGGATGCATGTACATGTGTGTCTTTGTGTCTTTTTAGGATGTCTGTCTTAGTTTTTATACTTGGATTTAATTTTCATAAAGTAAATTAATTAATTAATTAATTGTAATTAATTAATTTTGTAATTTTTCTAAGTTGTTATTATTATATTATATTATATTATATTATGCAAATTAGGCCTTTCCAAAGTCTCCCCAACAGGACACAGTTTAGCAAGACCTCAGTGGAGGCAGCACATGCAATGTTGAGTACTACCCCATGCTTGACCTTACTTTTTCCTTCTATAAGATAAAAAAATTCCTTCCAGTAGCACCTTAGAGACCAACTACCGGTAAGTTTGTTATTGGTATGAGCTTTCGTGTGCATGCACACTTCTTCTATAAGATGTGAGACATGAGGAAGATGCCTGAGAACTCAAAAGAATCAACAGTTTAGCTGTGTACAGGAACTTCACCACTAATTCAGTTATCTATTCCTGCCACTTATCATGCAGTCATCACTGATTCCTCCTCACCACCCCAGAGATGTATTAGTTTTATCGTACGACCTATACACTATACCTGTATGGCCTGTATTCTGGTACCTATTTTATATGGCACAGTGCTTGCCGTTTGCCCTATTTTAGAACCAATTGCAACAACAAAAAATGCAGTGATGCCTGCATCTCACTCTGAAAATGCAGCCATTTGAGAAATAAATAAAAGAAATGCCCTAATTAATGGTATGTGAAGCTATGCTTTCCCAGCTGTAGGGAAATATTGTGATGTCAATATTTTAGTATTGTGAAATTAACATCGCAAAGATACTTGGGTGGAGCATGCCACAAGACATTGTGGAAGTGGTACTTGAGTTGCTTGCTTCTATACTACTATACTATAAATCCCTTGTCATTTAATGCAAACCAAGTGTATCTCTGCTTTCTTTTGCTGGAGGTATTGGGCCGTTTGCTCCTGATTGCCTCTCTTTATTGGCTTTCTTTTCACTTCCTAAGTGTTTCTCCATTTTTAAAAAACACTCCATCCTCGGCTCCTTGAATGGATCCCCTTTTATTTGCTGCTTCTGTATGTCATTAAGTCTGTGTGACACCATACATCTGTGTCTCAGCAGGCATTTTCTGCAGACCAGTGAGTCATTAGAAAAGATGTGATGAGTCCCAGATGTTAAAGGAACATGGTAGCACTCCATGGTCTACAACTGGGACAAATAAAAGCCAAAGGGTTTAAGTTTATTAGGCACCACAAAGTAAAATGAGTTCATTTTGCTATAAGAAAGTGGGTGACATTGATGACTTTACAGGTACTCCATCTATCTATCTATCTATCTATCTATCTATCTATCTATCTATCTCTATCATCTGAAGCTGGTGGTGGTGAAGGAAAAGAAGTCTACATGTAAACTCAGCCCAGATATGTTCCTTCATGCTGAAAGTTTTCAACACGTTTACATATTTTGCTAGTACATTGAGTCATTGGCTGTGGTTCTGCTTATTGTTGGTCTCCTTGCCTTCCACTGCCAATCTCAGTGGACACCAGCCATGATAACTCTTTCCTCCACCTGAAGGGTACAGTCAGAGGGTTGCTGTTGCTACCCCCACCCAGCATCTGCTACCTGAGGCAGTTGCCTCACCCTGCCTAACGAAAGGGCTGGCCCTTCTAAGGGATGTAATGCAGGTATAATGCTTCCATTTGCATAGAGATGCTGACAGAATTTTCTAACACCAGGACTTCAGATGGTAAACCTGCTAGCAGTGTGTTCTATTGTACAATACTAAATCCAATCACAGTACCAAATAAATGCATATTGTTTGTCATCATCACATCATTTGCTGCTATAATGTTGTCACCTAATGGCGTTGGGTGTTTTAGCACATGTTTAAAAAGTTATTTTAGCTGTAAAACAGACAAACTGTTGGTAAAAGTATCTATGTAATAATAGCCTCGTAGAGTAACACCAAGAGAGAAAATTAAGGAAACAATTATGAGAGTATTTTTCATAGTGTCTATTTAATGATTTAGTACTGCAATTTAAGCTACTGTCCTGCTAAGAGGTAGCATTTAGTGTTTACCCTTTAATGCTCATTTTGTCCAAAAAGTCTACTGTTTATTGAAGTTTTTTAATAAAGCCCCATACTTTCGTAATATTTAAGATACCAGAGTGGCTAAAGTAGAAAAATTAAATATTCTGTCTTCATAAATATACAGGTTCATGGAGAGCAAAATCTTCTTGTTGGAGTATCCTGGAATGGCTGATAAGAATGGAGGCTTAATTTCATGAGGCCCAAATCCAACATATGCTATAGAAGCCTGGCCAAAGTTCACAGATGCACATTTAACAGGAAAAACCTTCTAAGCACATTTGGCTCAACACACTTTGATGTCTTCCTACTATTGGGAATCCTTCACTTTCGTCGTTCCTAATTGTGAGGAGGCTTCCAAGCATGTTCACCCAACACTTCACTTGCAGCTCCTTTCAGACTTTCCCTCTCAATGTAGGAAGTTTGGGGTAGGGTGGGCACATTTGGGGGTGTTGACAAAAAGACTGGTGTGGGTATGACCAATCACCATACACAATTTATGCCCACATAGTCCATTCCAGAAATACAATGTGGGTAATGAAGGTGCTTATAGATGGATGCTTAATATTGCAATCAGGTTATTCCGTTAATTTGCAGTAGGTTCCCCCCCCTCCATGGAAAAGGTAAATCCGGATTAAGAGTGTGTGGAGGGGAATACAGACTGGCATTTTGATGACAATAGCACTCTGTGGGTGCTTCAAAAAACACCTATTCATGTGAAGCACTGATCCCACAATAAAGATCTGTCCAGAGGCACCACACTCATAAAGCCCCATTGCTGCCCCACCATGCCTGTGGCGCCTTAATTTTGCAGACATCACATTGTAGAAGCAGCTACACAGTTGGCAAGGTAGTTGAAACAGGTATGAAAGCAGAGGGATGTCACTTTGGGTTTTCTTTGTACAGTTGAAGAAGTAACCTTGAAAGATACTAAAGAAAGCTTTTCAGTTTTATTTTTGGCATATTCTGATGCTGTTTTAACTGGTGTTTGATTTTGTCTTCCTGTGTTAGTTTCATATTTTATAACACACACACACACACACACACACACACACTTTTTATTATTAAATAAAGAAATAAGAATATTTCTTTATTCTATATTATAGCTCTATTCAGGTGTTTAAACACAAGCATTGATAATTGTGCGTAAGAGGAGCCTGGGGTTGTTATCAGGTTTTTCTCTGTGATGGGGACAGTTTATGCCCATCCTGCAGGTGGCCTCCTTGCAGACATGCCCTCAGCATGGACAGTGTTGGGAACAGCTGATGAAGGACATGACAGTAAGAAGGCACAGGGCAGATGTTGCTTTCCTTTCTGTCTGATGCTGGTCATGTGCCAAAGTTCAAATTTGCTGAAATCTGGAATTTTGTGGAAGGAGATGGCAATCCAGTTTGTGACCCACTGGAATCTGTGTGGCACATGTCAAATCACTTAGAAGGACACGGGCTAAAGAAGATCATTTCAATGGGATAAACATGAGCCTCTTCACATGTATGCGTGCCCAGGGGGAGCTGTGAAGTTTGATGGTTTAGTCTTCCCCTGGTGCCATTGTTGTGCACAGCAACCAAATCCTCTAGTGAATGTTTGTCTGTTGTACACATGGAGAATTCCTACATGCAAGGAGTTCAGCAAGTGTAGGAGCTTTCCATGCATGCATCAATTCATGCAGAAAACTCTATCCAGCAAACATCAATTCGGTATTTGCTGGGGGGTGGGGCATGGTGGCAGTATGTAGTGATAGGAGTGGGTGAGGACCTAGTGTACATGGCCTGATGATCCCTTCTGTGCATAGATTCACAGAATCAATCATAGAATTGTAGAAGTGGAAGGGTCATCTAGCCCAAACCTGGAATGCAGGAATCCCAACTAGATCATACATGGCAGATGGCCATCCAACCTCTCCTTAAAAACCTCCAAGAAAGAAGAGTCCACCGCCTCTTGTGGGAGTCTATTCCACTGTTGAACAGCTCTTACTGCCAGAATGTTGTTCCTAATATTTAGTCAGAATCTCCTTTCTTGTAATTTGAAGCCATTGGTTTAGGTCTTAGCCTCTGGAGCAGGAGAAAACAAGCTTGCTCCATCTTCCAATGTGGCAGCCCTTGAGATATTTGAAGATGGCTATTATCTCTCCCCCTCAGTCTCCTCTTTATCATGTTAAATATACCCAATTCCCTCAACTGTTCCTCATAAGGCTTGGTTTCCAAGCCCTTTATCTTCTTGGTCACCCTCCTTTGCAGACATTCAAGCTTGTCAATAGCCTTCTTTAATTGTGATGCCCAAAACTGAACACAGTACTCCATCCAGATGTGGAGTACTCCAAGGCACAACAGAGTTGGGACTATTAGTTCTCTTGATCGGGACACTATGCTTCAGTTAGTGCAGCCTTGAATACTTTTAGCTTGCTTTGCTGCTACATCACACTGTTGACTCATGTTAAGTTTGTGGTCTACTGTGTTCCCCCTATAATGACGTTAACCCTGGGAACGCATTTTTCTTGCACTATTTGTGCCTTCTTGTTAATTCATTTTGTTCTCTCCTCACTTTTCTGTCTATATTCCACAGCGTGTGTTGCCCACTCTTGCCTTTCTGCATCATTAACACTCTTGCTGGATCTCTTTGTTTGGGTGCTTCCAGACTGCGTCACCATTTTTGACTGGGATTCATCTGCATGCTGGCAAGTTCAGTTTGCACAACGTTAGATGACTGGGAGACCTTGTGCAGCAAATCAGCTTCCCCCAAAGAGCAAACTTTTAGCAGTTAGGAAAGTGAGGAGGAAATGCACCAGAAAGTGTAGAAAAACACTTGCTTTGATGCAATGCTGTCTAATCTCTCCACAGATGAATCAGAGCGAATGCCCATTAAATAGCCAACATAGTCTAATCTCCCTGCAAACAAATCAAGATGAATGCTCAATAAACAAGTCATCTGGAAGTATGATTTGCTAACTCACTTCTTTCTCTTTTCCACTCCTTGGTGCACTCTCTCTTTTTCTCTCTCTTGGCACTACCAAGAGTTCCATCTCATAGGGAACCTCCCTATTTTCCTATACCTGTCTTAAGATATACCTGTTTTGAGAAGCGAATTGGTTGGTTTTTTTGGGGGGAGGCAGGTATGAGAGTTCCTTGGCACATTCTCTGAAGACGAACTGCAAGAACTCAGGGAGTTCATAGATCACAACTTGAAGCGGGGATTCATCCAAGAATCCAAAGCAGTGGGGGGCAGTCCCGTGTTTTTCGTGAAGAAGAAGGACACGCCCCAACGCAGACTGGTAGTTGATTACAGAATTATAAATTCCAGGACAAAGCCCACAGCATTCCCCATGCCCAAGATTGATGACCTGCTCGCGACGGTGAGGAAGGGACGAATCTTCACCAAGTTGGATCTACGAGGGGCGTACAACCTTATACGCATGCGGGAGGGCGATGAGTGGAAAACGGCCATGTTTACGCCTTTAGGCACCTATGAATATAGAGTTATGCCGTTTGGTCTGCAAAATGGCTCCCATTGTTTCCAAGCCTTCATGCACCACGTGTTAGCGGGCCTCCTCTACAAGAAGTGCGTATGCTTCCTAGACGACATCCTGATCTTCTCGGAATCGCAGGAGGCTCACGAGGGAGACGTCAAGGAGGTCCTGCAGAGACTACGGGAGCACAGACTTTACGCCAAACTGGAGAAGTGCCACTTCGACGTGACGGAGGTGGATTTCCTGGGCTACAAGCTGTCCGACAAGGGACTCGCCATGGACAGTGCCAAGGTCCGCTCGGTGTTGGACTGGAAGAGCCCGCACAATCGGAAGGAGGTCCAGAAGTTCGTCGGCTTCGCCAACTTTTATCACAAGTTCATCAAGGGGTTCGCGAAGGAGACGGCGGCTATCACGGACACCCTCAGCTCCAAGAAGAAGAAGTTCACCTGGACGGGCCTGGCAGAACAGTCTTTTCGGAGACTCAAGCGTCTCTTTGCGTCCAAAGAACAGCTGCTACACGTAAACCCCAGCAAACCAATGAGGCTTGAGACGGACGCATCGGACAGAGCGGTGGGGGCGGTCCTGTTGCGGCAAGATCCGCAAGGGAACTGGAGGCCCTGCGCATTCTACTCCAGGAAACTCAGCAAGTCGGAACAGAACTACACCATCTGGGACAGGGAGTTGCTGGCCATTCATGCAGCATTCAAGGCGTGGCGGCACTTCCTCATCGGAGCCAGACACACTGTGCAGGTCCGCACGAACCATAAGAACCTGGAGTACTGGTGCACGGCGCGGTTCCTGAACCAGAGACACATCCGCTGGGCGGAGTTCTTTGCGGATTTCGACTTCCGGATAGAATACATCCCGGGAGACAACAACGTCATGGCAGATGCGCTATCCAGGAAACCGCAGTATCTCGAGGAAGCGGCACCGGTGGCGGCCAAACACATTTTCGCACCGAAAGCGTGGGCATGCACTTCAGCCACCGTGGACCTGGACGCAGTGCATTGCGCGCTGCAGATGGATTCCTTCGCACAATCCAAGATGGAGGAGGTGCGAAGAGGCACAGCGAAGGACGACGAGTTCCAGATACGCGACGGACTGCTCACCCGCAAAGGGGCTCTCTACGTGCCGGGAGACGACCTCCGAGCGAAAATCCTGAAGCAGTTACACGACGCGCCCAGTGCTGGGCACTTCGGCAAAGACAAGACGGCGGAATTAGTGGCCAGAGACTTTTGGTGGCCCCAGATGAGGGGAGAAGTCGCAGATTACGTCTCTAGGTGTGACACATGCCAAATGGCCAAACCAGTGCATAGGAAGCCGGCGGGACTGCTAGAACCGCTACAGACGCCGCTCGAACCGTGGGAGAGGGTGGCCCTGGACTTTGTCACAGATCTGCCCAGCTCGCGAGGCAAAACAGCGGTACTCGTGGTCGTCAACCTGTTCACCAAGATGGCGCACTTCATTCCTTGCGCGAAGGTGGCCACAGCGGAACAGACCGCCAAGCTGTTCGTAGAACACGTGTTCAAAGTTCACGGCTTACCATGGTCCATCCTGTCCGACCGTGGTCGCCAATTCGTCTCGAGCTTCTGGCAGAAGCTTCTGGGCATCCTGAACGTCAAGATCAACTTAGCGCCGGCACGACACCTGCAGACCAACGGACAAGCAGAGAGGGTCAACGCCATCATGCAGCAGTACCTGCGATGCTATGCGAATCAACAGCCCTCGACCTGGGTGGACTACCTACCGCTGGCCGAGTTTGCCTACAACAACACGAAGCACGGGTCTACAGGGGTGACACCGTTCTTCGCCAACAATGGGTGGCATCCCAGAACCTTCCCGGGGTTAGAGACGAAGGGGGAGGGGGAGCCACGGGGAGCAGAGCACTTGGCAGCAGAGTTGCAGGAGGTCCACGAGCAACTCCGCACGACCTTGGAACTAGCAAAACACGCCTACAAAGTGCAGGCAGACAGGCACAGGAGAGTCGGGGAAGACATCCAGGTGGGGGACTGGGTCTGTTTAGCAGCCCAGGCAGTGCCGGCCAGAACGTTAGCTAAGAAGAAGCTCAAACACAAGCAGCTAGGGCCTTGCCAAGTCGAGGCACAAATCAACCCAGTGGCCTTCCGGTTGACACTCCCGGAGGGCTCCAGAATGCACCCGGTGTTTCATAGGTCAGTCCTCACACCCTACAAGGAACCCCACAGGTTTCAGGCGCCAGGGACCGCACCTCACCCACTCAAAGTCGCCAACGGGGGAGGGGTCACCGAGGGCGGCGCCACTCAACGAGGTCACGGAGATTTTAGACTCAAGATGGGGGGAAGAGGGAGTTGAATATCTCCTCGCCAGGGAAGGTACCCCGGCAAGCGCCAACAGGTGGGTGCTGGACTATGCCTTGGAGGAGCACTACCTCAAAGACGAGTTCCATGCACTCTTCCCGCACAGACCTATGCCGGCAGATTATTTCGACGACTGGCTTTTCACACCCACACTTTCGACCAGCACGTTCCAGGGGTTCTCATCAGCTGAGGAGACGGCGCCGGACACAAGCTCCCCGGAGGGTTCTCCCTCGGGGTCTGCCACAGACCGCTCTTATTGGTGGGAAACTCAACCGGAGGTGGGGTGGAGCAGGGAACTGCTGAGGGGGCCCTGACACGCAGCATCACCCGAGGTAACAGGGGGAGAGACGGACATGGACGTGTTGGGGGAGGACTTTGGGTTCGAACACGAATGCAGAGAGATGGAAGCAGAGGAGATTGCCGTCGACGAGCCCATTACGGGCTGGCCGGCTCCAACTGGTCGGCCGCACGCCAGGGGGAAGGAACTGTATCCCACACTCACCCCCACAGCACTGGAGCACCCGGAACCCGCCCCAGAAGAGGGGGAGGGGGGCTTCGAGGGGGGATGGATGTCAGGGGCTCAGGAGCAGAGGCACAGGGGAGAGAGGAGATGGAGAGCGAAGAGGAAGGATCTGACGGCAGCGTAGGGGAGTACGGCAGTGACCTGAGAGATTCCATGAGCTTCTCCAGCGAATCAGAAGATTCCCAGAAGGAGGCGCCGATGGTCAGGGCAAGGGGGGTCCCAGTGGGGACACACCAAGAACGGGGGGCCAACGGGGACTCCCAAAGCAGCAGCTGGAGATCAGGACCAGCTTCCCCACCAGAGCATAGTGGGGGGGAAGAGTCCCAGGTGTCAGGGGCAGCATCTCCTCCAGCAGGGAGTGAAGATGAGTCAGGGCTGACCACGCCTCTATCGGAGAGTGGGGGAACGGAGGGGAGGTCAGGTCCAGCTAGCCTCCCCGAAGGGGGAAGCAGTGACAGGAGCAGTGTAACGGTCAGGAGGAAGGTTGCTGGCTGGGCGCGCGCGCCAAGTTCAAATGCACAGGCGCGCGGGACAGCAGAAAGCCCGGATGGGGAACCAGGTCCTAAAGCCCGCCGGAGGCAGGGGGAAGACTCAGGGGACTCAGCGTCAGATGAGTCTAGGAAGGGCGAGAACCCAGCTGGCAGGAGGGCCCAGAGGAGGAAAGAGCAAAGGAAGATGTGGAGCAAGGCTCGGGTCTTAAACTGGTGTATGGGGGCGGAGCCTCAGACGGAGCTTCGGCGGTCTAGAGTCTCAGACGTAGAGCTGCACGCTGCTGATGTGAAAGACAAACAGAACTTCAATAAAGACTTTTGTATATAACAACGAAGTGGCGTTGGTCCTTTGTGAGCTGGGACCTAGGGCAGCTCTGACATAAGCGAAATCCAAGATTCTTCTTTCTATGTAGCTGGAACACAAAACAACCTTTTTGGCTTTGTTTAGGCTTATTAAACTTCGCTTTGATAGGGTTAGGGTTAGGGTTAGGGTTACGGTTATGGTTGGGGTTGGGGTTGGGGTTGGGGTTGGGGTTGGGGTTGGGGTTAGGGTTAGGGTTAGGGTTAGGGTTAGGGTTAGGGTTAAGGTTAGGGTTAGGTTTAGAGTTAGGGTTAGGGTTAGGGTTAGGGTTAGGGTTAGGGTTAGGCTCAGGGTGAATGACCACCGAAAGAACAATCCAAGCTTATTTGTCCTCTGTTTATTGAGATGGAACCAAAACACCTATGCTTGATAACCCTAGCAAAGAGAAGGGTAATAAGCCTAAACAAAGCCAAACAGGTTGTTTTGGGTTGCAGCTACATAGAAAGAAGAATCTTGAATTTCGCTTATTTCAAGTCGTGTTTTTTGGTGTTAATGCACATTGACCCAGAAATCGCAAAGTGTGTGTAATGAAACCAAAATAACACAACACCGTCTTTTTGCTTCCATATGCGTAGAAAGAAGATGAATAAGCTTTGATTGGTCTTATTTCAATTCGCATGGTGTTTTTTGGGTGTGCACCGGAATCACCCCCAACCAAAGCAAAAAGGTGTTTTGCGTTCCATCTACATAAAAAGAAGATGATAAAGCTCTGATTGGGCTTATTTCAAAATGGTGTTTTGGGGGTTAGAATGCATGTTCACTCAAAAATCGCAGAGTGACATTTTTGTTATCAGCCCAAATCAAGCATAGGTGTTTTGTTTCCATCTCAATAGAAGGAGGACAAATAATCTTGGATTGTTCTTTCGGTGGTCATTCACCCTAACCCTAACCCTAACCCTAACCCTAACCCTAACCCTAACCCCAACCCCAACCCCAACCCCAACCCCAACCCCAACCCCAACCCCAACCCCAACCCCAACCCCAACCCCAACCCCAACCCCAACCCCAACCCCAACCCTAACCCTCAACCTAACCCTAACCCTAATCCTAATCCTAACGCTTACCCTAACCCTAACCGCAACCGCAACCCTAACCCTAACCCTAACCCTAACCCTAACCCTAATATTAACATTAACCCTAACCCTAGCAATGCGAAGTGTAATAAGCCTAAACAAAGCCAAACAGGTTGTTTTGTGTTCCAGCTACATAGAAAGAATAATATTGGATTTCGCTTATTTCAAGTCGTGTTCTTTGGTGTTAATGCACATTGACCCAGAAATCGCAAAGTGTGTGTAATGAAACGAAAATGGCGCAACAGCGTCTTTTCGATTCCATATGCGTAGAAAGAAGCCGAATAAGCTTTGATTGGTCTTATTTCAATTCGCATGGCGTTTTTTTGGGAATCACCCCCTTCCAAAGCAAAACAGTATTTTGGGTTCCATCTACATAAAAAGAAGATGATAAAACTCTGATTGGGCTTATTTCAAATTGGTGTTTTAGGGGTTAGAATGCACACTCACCCCAAAAATCGCAGAGTGACATGTTTTTTAACAGCCCAAATCAAGCATAGGTGTTTTGGTTCCACCTCAATAGAAAGAGGACGAATAAGCTTGGATTGTTCTTTTTGTGGTCATTCACCCCGACCCTAACCCTAACACTAACCCTCACCCTCACCCTAACCCTAACCCTAGCAAAGCGAAGTGTAATAAGCCAAAACAAAGCCAAACAGGTTGTTTTGTGTTCCAGCTACATAGAAAGAAGAATCTTGGACTTCGCTTATTTCAAGTCGTGTTCTTTGGTTTTAATGCACATTGACCCAGAAATCGCAAAGTGTTTGTAATGAGACCAAAATAACGCAACACCGTATTTTCGCTTCCATATGCGTAGAAAGAAGACGAATAAGCTTTGATTGGTCTTATTTCAATTCGCATGGTGTTTTTTGGGAATCACCCCCGACCAATGCAAAAAGGTGTTTTGGGTTCCATCTACATAAAAAGAAGATGATAAAGGTCTGATTTCAAATTGGTGTTTTTGGGTTTAGAATGCACATTCACTGAAAAATCGCAGAGTGACATGTTTGTTATCAGCCCAAATCAAGCATGGGTGTTTTGGTTAGATCTCAATAGAAAGAGGACAAATAAACTTGGATTGTTCTTTCGGTGGTCATTCACCCTAACCCTAATTCTAACCCTCACCCTAACCCTGACCCTGACCCTGACCCTGACCCTGACCCTGACCCTAACCCCGACCCTAACCCTAACCCTAACCCTAATAATAATAATAATAATAATAATAAATTTTATTTATATCCCGCTCTCCCCAGCCGAAGCCGGGCTCAAGGCGGCTAACAACAATCAAAATTGTCCAACATTTTAAAACATTCATTATAAAATTAATTAAATCAAATTAAAATCAAATTAATGGCAACCATCAAGCAAAGTTTTGTGCAGATTGCCAGAGGAGGGGGTCAGGCTGCGCCCTGACAAAAGGCCTGGTGGAACAGCTCTGTCTTGCAGGCCCTGCAGAAGGATGTCAGGTCCTGCAGTGCCCTAGTCTCTTGTGACAGAGTGTTCCACCAGATTGGAGCCGCGGCCGAGAAAGCCCTGGCTCTAGTTGAGGCCAACCTAACCTCTCTGTGGCCTGGGATCTTTAGGGTGTTTTTATTTGCAGACCGTAAATTTCTCTGTGGGACATACCAGGAGAGGCAGTTCCATAGGTACGAGGGTCCTAGGCCGTATAGGGCTTTAAAGGTTAAAACCACCACCTTAAACCTGATCCTGTACTCCACCGGGAGCCAGTGCAGCTGGTATAGTACCGGATGGATATGATCTCACAGCGTAGACCCCATAAGGAGTCTCGCCGCGGCATTCTGCACCCGCTGGAGTTTCTGGGTCAGTCTCAAGGGCAACCCCACGTAGAGCGAGTTACAATAATCCAGTCTGGAGGTGACCGTCGCGTGGATCACAGTGGCTAGGTCAGGGCGAGAGAGATAAGGAGCCAACTGCTAAGCTTGGCGGAGATGAAAAAATGCCGCTGTCAGGGGTTCAGGGACAGAGGCACAGCGGAGACAGGAGATGGAGAGCGAATGGGAAGAATCTGAGGACAGCGGGGGGGAGAATGACAGTGATCCGAGGGATTCCATGAGCCTCTCCAGCGAATCAGAGGATTCCCAGAAGGGGGCGTCGGTGGTCAGGACAAGGGGGGTCCCAGGGGGGACGCACCAGAAGCAAGGGGCCAGCGGGACTCCCAAAGCGGCAGCTGGAGATCAGGACCAGCTTCCCCACCAGAGCGTAGCAGGGGGGGGGGAGGTTCCCGTGTGTCACGGCCAGCGTCTCCTCCAGCAGGGAGAGGAGATGAGTCAGGGCTGACCACGCCTCCATCGGAGAAGGGGGGAATGGAGGGGAGGTCAGAACCAGCTAACCTCCCAGAAGAGGAGGAAAGCAGTGACAGGAGTAGTGTAACGATCAGAAGGACGGTTGGGAGCTGGGCGCGCGCGCCAAGTTCAAATGTACAAGCGCGCAGGACAGCAGAGAGCCCGGATTGGGAACCAGGTCCTAAAGCCCGCCGGAGGGAGGGAGAACAATCCGGGGAATCAGCGTCGGAAGAGTCTAGGAAGGGAGAAACCCCAGCGGGCAGGAGGACCCGGCGGAAGAGAGAACAAAGAAGGAGGTGGAGCAAGGCAAGGGTCTTAAACTGGTGTCGGGGAGGGACGGACTCAGACGGAGCTTCAGCGGTCTAGGGTTTCAGACGTAGGGCTGCGCGCCGCGGCTGTCAAACCGAAAATGAACTTCAATAAAGACTTCTGTATATAAAGAGAAACTGGCGTTGGTCCTTTGTGAGCTGGGACCTGAGGCAGCCCTGACAGCCGCCTTTGTTATAGCTGTAATCTGCGCCTCCATAGAGAGGGAGGTATCGAAGATTACACCCAAACTCTTAACGGACGATGCTGGCACTAATTGCACCCCCGCAAGAGATGGGAGTTGCCCCCTCAATCCCATATCGCTCCGTCCCAGCCAGAGGACCTCTGTCTTCGAAGGATTTAACTTCAACCGGCTCCCACGTAACCATCCAGCCACAGCTTCCAGACATCTGGTCAGTGTATCTGGGGCCGAGTCAGGATGGCCATCCATCAACAGATAGAGTTGGGTGTCATCGGCATACTGATGGCAACCCAGCGCAAAACTCCGGACAAGCTGGGCGAGGGGGCACATAAAGATGTTAAAAAGCATCGGGGAGAGAATCGCACCCTGAGGCACTCCACACACCAAGGAGTGGCGCGATGACAATTCCCCCCCAAGCGCCACCCTCTGTCCCCGACCGGAGGGAAATGAGCGCAGCCATTGAAGGACTGTGCCCTGGACCCCCACGTCGACAAGGCGGTGGTCCAGAAGTTCGTGATCGACCATGTCGAAGGCTGCTGACAGGTCTAGAAGAATCAGCAGCCCCGACCCGCCTCGATCCAGCTGCCTGCGGAGATCATCTGTTAGGGCGACCAGAGCCGTCTCGGTCCCATGACCAGCGCGGAAGCCGGACTGGAATGGATCGAGAGCAGATGTTTCATCCAGAAACCTACCAAGCTGTTCAGCAACCGCTCTCTCAATCACCTTACCCAGGAATGGAAGATTCGAAACCGGGCGGTAATTGGATAGATCTAAAGGATCTAATGATGTTTTCTTTAAGAGCGGACGCACCACTGCCTCCTTCAGTTCCCCTGGGAATATCCCAGTGCCAAGGGACAAATTGATGATATCCCCCAGGGGGGCCCGCACCTCGTCTGGACACGCTCTAATCAGCCAAGACGGGCACGGGTCAAGAGGGCAAGTGGTGGGCTTTCCAGCTTGGAGGAGTCTGTCCACATCGGCTGGGGATATCCGGTCAAAGTGGTCCAATACTGGACCCGAGGACAGTCGAGGGGCCTCCAGTTCCTTTATTGTACCCAAATTGGCAGGGAGGTCATGGCGGAGCAACAAGACCTTCTCCGCAAAAAAGCTCGCAAATGCCTCGCAGCTGTGTGTCAAATTGTTATTTAAATTTGGCTGTCCTTCAAGGGACGTTAAAGACCTAATTATACTAAACAATTGCGCCGGGCGAGAGCTAGCGGAGGCGATGGAGGCCGAGAAGTAGGACTTCTTAGCGGCCTTCACTGCCATCTCGTAGGTTTTCATAAAAACCCTATAAGATGTTCTTGAAGCTCCGTCACGGGCACCCCGCCATACTTGCTCTAGCCATCTGAGATCCCGCTTCATTTTCCAAAGCTCCTCGGTAAACCAGGGAGCCCGGTTTCTGCGGAGTCGCAGAGGGCGCCTAGGTGCGATCTCATCGATGGCTGGTAGGAGCTGGATATTCCAGCCCTCAACAAGCTCAGTCAATGAGTCGCCAGGGGAAGCAAGGTCCCGCAAGGCCTGACGGAATCTATCAGGGTCCATCAGCCTCTGCGGGCGAGCCCAAATCGGCTCGCCACCTAAGCAGGGTGGGGGTGGAAAGTCAATCCTGACTTTCAGTGCATAGTGATCAGACCATGGCACCTTCATCGAGGGAGACATGATCACATCTATACCGGCGCCAAAGATCAAATCCAGCATATGGCCTGCTTGATGTGTGGGGCCCGAAACACACTGGGAGAGCCCTAGTGTCGCCATGGAAGACACCAGGTCCAGAGCCTGTGAGGAGGGAATGGCATAGGTGCTTTGGATCCACCTCCATAGAAAGAGGACAAATAAGCTTGAATTGTTCTTTCTGTGGTCATTCACCCCGACCCTAACCCTAACCCTAACCCTAACGCCAACCCCAATCCTAACGCTAACCCTAACCCTAACCCTAACCCCAATCCTAACCCTAACCGTAACGCCAACCGTAACCGTAACCCTAACCCTAACGATAACCCTAACCCTAACCCTAACCCTAACCCTAACCCTAACCCTAACCCTAACCCTAACCCTAACCCTAACCTTAACCCTAACCCTAACCCTAACCCTAACCCTAACCATAACCGCAACCCCAACCCTAACTGCAACACCAACCCTCACCCTCACCCTCACCCTAACCCTAACCCTAACCCTAACCCTAACCCCAACCCTAACCACAACACCAACACCAACCCTAACCATAACCCTAACGCTTACCCTAACCCTAACCCTACCCCTAAACCTAACCCTAAACCTAAACCTAAACCTAACACTAGCAAAGCGAAGTGTAATAAGCCTAAACAAAGCCAAACAGGTAGTTGTGTGTTACAGCTACATAGAAAGCAGAATCTTTGATATCACTCGTTTTCTTTGGTATTAATGTACATTGACGTAGAAATCGCAAAGTGTGTGTAATGAAACCAAAATAACACAATACTGTCTTTTCGCTTCCATGTGCGTAGAAAGAAGACGAATAAGCTTTGATGGGACTTATTTAAATTTGCATGGTGTTTTTTCGGTGTGCACCAGAATCACCCCAAACCAAAGCAAAAAGGTGTTTTGGGTTCCATCAACATAAAAAGAAGATGATAAAGCTCTGATTGGGCTTATTTCAAATTGGTGTTTTTGGGATTAGAATGCAAATTGGTGTTTTTGGGATTAAAATACTAACTGATGCTAAGGAGAGAGGGGGGTTTGCCCTGCCAGATTTGAGGCTATATTATGAATCTGCAGCTCTCTGCTGGTTGAAAGATTGGTTTCTTCTTGAGAACACTGATGTCCTAGATCTGGAAGGGTTTAATAATGCTTTTGGACGGCATGCATATTTGTGGTACGACAAGGTTAAAATCCATAAGGCTTTTAAGAACCCTATTGTCAGAAAGGCAGTGTTTAATGTCTGGACAAAATATAAAGACTTATTAGAGAACAAGACCCCAAATTTCAAATGGGTGTTTTTGGGGTTGGAATGCACATTCACCCCAAAATCGCAGAATTTCAGGTATTTTATCAGCCGAAATCAAGCGGGTTAGGGTTAGGGTTTGGTTTAGGGTTAGGGTTAGGGTTAGGGTTAGGGATAGGGATAGGGATAGGGTTAAGGTTAAGGTTAAGGTTAAGGTTAAGGTTAAGGTTAAGGTTAAGGTTAAGGTTCGGGTTCGGGTTCGGGTTCGGGTCCGGGTTCGGGTTCGGGTGAATGACCACCGAAAGAACAATCCAAGCTTATTCGTCCTCTTTCTATTGAGATGGAACCAAAACACCTATGCTTGATTTCGGCTGATAAAAAACATGTCATTCTGCGAATTTTGGATGAATGTGCATTCTAACCCCCAAAACACCAATTTGAAATAAGCCCAATCAGAGCTTTATCATCTTCTTTTTATGTAGATGGAACTCAAAACACCTTTTTGCTTTGGTTGGGTGTGATTCTGGTGCACACCCAAAAAACACCATTCGAATTGAAATAAGACCAATCAAAGCTTATTCGTCTTCTTTCTACGCATATGGAAGCAAAAAGACGGTGTTGTGTTATTTTGGTTTCATTACACACACTTTGCGATTTCTGGGTCAATGTGCATTAACACCAGACTTCCGGAGGCGGAGCCAACGGTAATGGCGGTCTCCTTCTGATCGGGAGGGAGAAGCTCCGCGGAACTTGGGGTCTTACCGCTACGGCGCAGCGGGGACCCGTTAAAAAAACGCAGGCGGGGGAAGCCTGCGGCCGTGGGACTCAGCAGGTGCCAGAAGCGGCTCCCCCAATAGCAAAGGAACCCCGAGAGGGGCGCCGGAGCGGAACGGGGGTGCCGTGGCGCTGGGAGCCGATTGCTACTTCCGTGGAGTGAAGCTGCGCAGCTGTTACCGGAGAGCGCTGACCTTTTTTCCTCTGACAATTCGGCTGTCAAAATAACAACCCGTGAGTAGGACAAGTATTAAGATTGGGAATTTTAAAGAAAACTAATCTGAATCGGAACCGAAGCGGGGAGGTGCAAAGAGGAAGTCCACCTTCCGTTCTGTAAAAACATTAAAGCAAAGAACGTCCAAGCCGGTTACTGGGTGAGGAGCGTTAGGAAGAAAACTGATTAAATGTCAAGCTAAGAGAACCCCTTCCCTGAACTGAGAGGGAGGGAGGGGATAAGGGACAGTGCTTTTGGTGCCAATTTTTAACATAAGAAAGAAAGGAGAGACAAAAGACCACCTCTCAATCCCTGGGAACAGACTGCCTAGACTGAAATAGTCTGGTTACATTGAATACTGCACTCTTTATTAACAATGTAATAATGGATGGTTAACACTCTGCAAATAGACATTCTGAACTGCTAAAATTGTTACTTCTCCTGCTGAAAGGGGCATTTGGGAACTTAGCCATTTTGTTGCGAAACCATTGTCTGTTACTGTGTCCCCCTAGAGGCTTACTGAAAAAGAAACATTGGCTGGGGAATTTTCCACTTTGAGCCTGAGAAAGTCTCACAGTAAAGCTGTGGGAGTGACCTTGACTGTCAGATAAAGTGCCATGGATGAAAAGCCAACAAAACCGGAGGACAAAACAACGAGATCAGGCAGAGTCAGATACCAACAGCCTATTACAACACAGCATCAACGCAGGGCATCTGCCTCAGGCCCCTCTGTACCACAAGGAGAAGGGATGTCAGAAGAAGGATTCACCTCTATCTTGAGTAAGATTTATGAGTCTTTGGATAAACTGAGCAAACAAGTGGCAGAGGCCACAAATAAAATTGACCAAAATACCATAAGCATTAAGGATTTGAGCCAGAAAGTGAATGTAAATACAGGTTCTAGCGAAAAATTATCGCAACAGTTAGAATCGAACCAAAAGATGGCTCAGGAAGCTAAAGAAAAAGTAGAGGCTGTAGAAGGAAAGATAATACCGATAAGCAAACAGTTGGGGGACCACCAGGTACGTCTTGGGGTTCACCAGGAACTCCTGTCTATGATTGAATTGAGAGAAAAACAGACCAACTTGAGGGTCAGAGCGGTGCCTGAACTTGAGAAAGATAGTTTGTGTGATTTCCTGACACAGGAATTTGCGGATTTCTGGAAATTGGATGATAAACAAGACTTTAAAATAACAAAGGCTTTCAGACTTGGAAGAGGAGGGAGGAAGGGCAGGGTGAGAGACTGTCTGATCACCCTTCGATCTAAAGAGGAGCGAGACAAAATACTAAATCTACACTACCAAAATACTCTGATAATACAGGAGTCAAAAGTGGAAATCTTCAAGGACATTCCGAAACATCTCTTGGACCTCAGGTCTAACTACGGGGACCTGGTGACTTTACTGAGAGGGAACAGAATCATTTTCAGGTGGGAATTCCCCCAAGGCCTATCTTTCAGCTTTAAAGGTAAGAAGTTTAAAATAAGATCATTGGAGGAGAAGGAAAAAATTCTGAGAGACCACGAAGAAGACCTGCAAAAAGGAGTAGAAGGTTTGCTGGCTGCCTTACCACCAGGATTATTAGACATAGTATCACTACCTTTGGGAGTGGACAAGACAAAGAAAGTGATACCACCGCCAGAAGAAGACGTACTGGGAGCTGTCAGAGGACAGTAAACCTAGATACATCATGTCTCTACAGCTACTAAGCTGGAACATTCACGGATTTAATTCCCCGGAGAAAAGGAAAAAAGTTTTTCACATACTTAAGAAGGAACAATTGGATCTAATTTGTCTACAGGAAACACATGTGACAAGGCTGCATAGGAGAATATTGATTAATAAGAGACTGGGCCAAGAATTTATTTCATCGGACAAAGTAAAAAAGCGAGGAGTGGTCATTTATGCAAAAGAGAGCCTGTCACCGAAATTCGTTTTTAAAGATGAGCAAGGAAGATATATTGCAATTGAAATTCAATCACAAGGAGAAAAATTTCTGATAGTAGGTGTATATGCACCAAATGAGGGGAAATCTACATTTTATAAGAAGTTGCATGAGACTTTACTGGATTATATGGACAACAATATTGTCTTGATGGGAGATATGAACGGGGTGGTATCTACAAATATGGATAAGTCGCAGAGACAGGTAGTTACTAAAGATGGTAGACTACCAAAGACCTTTTTTGAATTGACTGATAATATGGACTTGATTGACATTTGGAGGAACAGGAATCCCCTGGGGAGAGAAGGAACCTTCTTTTCTGAAGCCCAAAAGACATGGACAAGAATTGACCAAATCTGGATAACTAGAGGACTGGCACCCAAGATCAGGAAGGTAGAGATCTGCCCAAAGACGTGCTCCGACCACAATGCCATGAAAATGGAGATGAGATTAACATTAACTGGTTTCTTCAGATGGAGGATGAATGACACCTTGTTTAGAGATCAAGAAGTGATTAAGAAGGCCCAAAAAACTTTGAGAGATTACTTTGAAATAAATTTGAATACCACTGTGGAAAAAAAGAATAATTTGGGATGCAAGTAAAGCAGTTATGAGGGGATTTCTGATCCAACAGAACACATTAAAGAAGAGAGCCCAGAATGTGAAATAGAATTTTTTTTGGATAAAATAAAAAAGGGCGAGAAAAGACTGAGATCGAAACCCAATTCACAAGAGATTTTGAGAGAAATAAATTTATCCCAAGTGCAATATATGAAGATGATGAACCAGGAAATTGAGTGGGAAATTAAACAAATGAGGCAAAAGACTTTTGAATCAGCAAATAAATGTGGGAAACTGCTAGCTTGGCAGATGAAGAAAAGACAAAAACTCAGTACTATTACCAACCTGGAAGTGGAGGGGAAAAATATTGAGAACCCAGTGGAAATCAGAAAATGTTTCCAGAGGTATTTTAAACAACTATATACACAAGGGCCTCAGAAAGACTTTGATATAGACCAGTTTTTGAAAGCAAACGGATTACAAAAAATCTCACAGGAAAATAAGACAATCTTGAACTATAAAATCACAGACCAGGAGGTGGAAGGTGCCATTCAGAACATGCAGCTGGGAAAATCTCCAGGGCCGGATGGCTTAACCTCAAAATACTATAGAACTTTGAAGGATTGGATAATCCAACCACTAAAGGAGGTTTGCAATGAAATTATGGAGGGGGAAAAGGCGCCAGAGTCGTGGAAAAAAGCATATATTACACTCATACCAAAAACAGAGTCTGAAAAGACACAACTTAAGAACTACCGACCCATATCCCTGTTAAATGTGGATTACAAAATTTTTGCTGATATTTTGGCAAGGAGGCTAAAAAAAGTTTTGTTTTTTTATTATTATTCATAAATTTTTATTCATATTTGCACATATATACAGGAAAAACATAAACAAAAAATTCACCACATACCTTATACAAATTATATCCACTTCACAAATCATAAATAAAATACATAACTGAGTTAGTCTCAACTGATCCTTGGACTTCCCTCCACTCCTTTGGTAAGTATCGAATAAATTATATAGTTGTGTACTTTTTAACTCTTTTACATAGGCCTTTCCCGCTGTTAGAGTTATTTCAACCCCGCCAGTGTCACCTGAACTTTAGATTCCATATACACTAAATATTTCTTCCAATTGTCATGAAATTTCTGTTCATCTTGGTCCCTTAATCTTCCTGATATTCTATCAAGCTCAGCATAATTTATCATTTTAACCTGCCACTCACTTACATTAGGTATTACTTCTGATTTCCAATTTTGTGCTAACATAATTCTTGCAGCTGTCGTGGCATATAGAAACAAGGTCTTATCTTCTTTTTTAATTTCTTTACCGACCATTCCTAACAAAAAAGCTTCTGGCTTTTTGGGAAATGTATATTTCAATATTTTTTTAAGTTCATTATAGACCAATTCCCAAAAGCCTCTCACTTTGCAGCACGACCACCACATATGGTAGAGGTCACCTTCTACCTCTCTACATTTCCAGCATCTTTTATCCTTCAACTTATAAATCTTCGCTAATTTCACTGGTGTATGGTACCACCTGTAGATCATTTTCCACAGGTTTTCCTTTAGTGCCGTGCATGCCGTAAATCTCATATTCTTATTCCATAGTTCCAACCACCTCTCAAAGTCGATGTTATATCCAATGTCTATCGCCCACTTAGTCATAGCCTCCTTCACCTCCTCATCTTTTGTATACCACTCCAGCAAAATATCGTACATCCTTGACAGTGTTTTGTTCTTACCTTCTATAACTTCTACATTAAATTTAGATTTTTTTATCTTCAAATCCTACTTTCTTTTTGTCTTCTTTTAACAGGTCATTTACTTGGTGGTATTGCAACCACCCAGTAAATAAATTTTTGATCTCTTCATATGGTCTAAGTTTAATCCCTTGATCTGTCTTCCAAGTTAGTTCTTCATAGGTGGCATTCTTCCCTTCCATATTTATTTTTTTTATAGTTAACACCTCTATTGGTGAAATCCACCAAGGTGTCTTCCTTTCCAATATATTTTTATTTCTTTCCCATACTTGGAATAGTGGTCCCCTAAAAATATGATTTAGAAAGCCTCTATGAACTTTCACCTTTTCGTACCATAGGTACGAGTGCCACCCGTACCTGTTATCGAAACCTTCCAAGTCCAAGATGTCCCTATTTTCCAATCTTATCCAATCCTTCAGCCACACTAAACACGCCGCTTCATAATATAAACTTAGATCCGGTAGAGTGAATCCCCCTCTTTCTTTTTTGTCCACCAATATTTTCATTTTTATTCGTGGTCTTTTGCCTTGCCAGATGTATCTCGCTAAGGCTCTTTGCCACTCTTTACACTGCTTTAAACCTTTTAGTACCGGAATGGTTTGGAACAAAAATAACAGGAGGCTAAAAAAAGTTTTAAAGGAAGTGATACATAAAGACCAAGCTGGTTTTCTGCCGGGCAGACATTTGTCTGACAATGCGAGGAATATAATTAATGTTTTGGAAAAGCTGCAAGAGGATATTAATACTAAAGCAGTATTAATTTTTGTGGATGTCGAGAAAGCCTTTGATAATATTTCTTGGAGTTTTATGAGGAAAAACCTTCAAGGGATGGGGGTCGGTCAGGGGTTTGAAAATGGTATAAGTGCAATTTATTCAGAACAAAAGGCAAAATTAATAGTCAACAATGTGGTGACAGAGGAATTTAAGATAGAGAAAGGGACACGACAAGGTTGCCCAATTTCCCCATTACTCTTTATTTCCGTCCTGGAGGTTTTGTTAAATATGATAAGAAGGGACCATTTGATTAAAGGCATAACGGTCGGAGCCAAACAATACAAATTGAAAGCCTTTGCAGATGACCTGGTATTGACACTACAGGAGCCAGAATCTAGTGTTAGAAGAGTATTAGAACTGATCCAGGAGTTTGGTCATGTGGCAGGATTTAAGTTGAATAAGTCAAAAACTAAAGTGCTTGAGAAAAACTTAACAATGACTGAAAGAGAGAGGTTTCAGAATGAGACAGGTTTAACATTGGTTAAGAAGGTGAAATATTTGGGGATTAATATGACTGCTAAAAATGGGAACTTATTTAAGGACAATTATGAAAAATGTTGGTCAGATGTTAAAAAGGATTTAGAAATATGGTCAAACTTGAAGCTTTCCTTGCTGGGACGAATTGCGGCTATCAAGATGAATGTATTGCCAAGAATGTTGTTTTTGTTTCAATCGTTACAAATTTTGGACAAAATGGACTGTTTCAAGAAGTGGCAGAGAGACATTTCTAAATTTGTCTGGCAGGGCAAGAAACCCAGAATAAAATTTAAAATATTAACCGATGCAAAAGAAAGAGGGGGATTTGCCCTGCCAGACCTTAAACTCTATTATGAATCGGCAGCTTTCTGCTGGTTGAAGGACTGGCTGCTTCTTGAGAACACAGTCATTTTGGACTTAGAAGGTTTCAATAATGTTTTTGGGTGGCATGCATACCTATGGTATGACAAGGTTAAAGCACATAAGGCTTTTAAGAACCATATTGTCAGGAAAGCACTGTTTAATGTCTGGACACGTTACAAAGACTTACTTGAAAACAAAACCCCAAGGTGGTTGTCACCAATGGAGGCAAAAGCTCAAAAAAACCTCAATATGGAGGCCAAGTGGCCAAAATATTGGGAGATTTTAGAGCGAGAAGGAGACAAATTGAAATTGCAGAGCTTTGAGAAATTAAAAGATAGAGTGTGAGATTGGCTTCATTATTTTCAAATAAGAGAGGTATACAATCTAGACCAAAAAAAATTGAATTCCAGGTGGAAAAATCAAAGTTGGAAACAGAAGGGTTAGATCCCTATATCAAGATACTTTCAAGAATGTATAACTTGCTGTTAAAGTGGAATACTCAGGATGAAACAGTCAAATCTGCTATTGTCTGGGGCTCAGGAACAGAGGCACAGGGGAGAGAGGAAATGGAGAGCGAAGGGGAAGAATCTCAGGGCAGTGTAGGGGAGTATGACAGCGACCCGAGAGATTCCATGAGCTTCTCCAGCGAATCAGAAGATTCCCAGAAGGAGGCGCCGATGGTCAGGGCAAGGGGGGTCCCAGGGGGAACACACCAGAAACAAGGGGCCAGCGGGGACTCCCAAAGCAGCAGCGGGAGAGCAGGATCAGCTTCCCCACCAGAGCATAGTGGGGGGGAAGAGTCCCAGGCGTCAGGACCAGCGTCTCCTCCAGCAGGGAGAGAAGATGAGTCAGGGCTGACCACGCCTCTATCGGAGAGTGGGGGAATGGAGGGGAGGTTGTTAGGATATTTCCGTTCCACCTTAAAAGGGAGCAGGCTTTGGGAGGATCAGAGTCTGCGCATGTCCTATTCACAGGATGTTTATGTTCTGATATTCTTTTCGTTTTTGCCAGTTAGTCAGAGACGCTGACTGAGAATGGACGTGTTTTCTTTGTTCTGTTCATGTTCTAAATAAAGTCTGTAAATATGCTCTTCTGCTCTTCTGCGGTGCAAGCTTTTGGCTGTGCTTTTATCTGCTGATAAACAGTGTACACAAGCCTGGAATGTGGCAATCCGTTTCCAGAACGGCTTCGTGTCGCTAACTGCTGGATCTGCCTGTCTACGGGAGATTGATGGACGTCCGACTGCCAGCTTGGGGGCTCATGATGGACACTATCTCCCTGGCAGTTTCCCAACAACAAGGTTTCGGGCCCAGATTCAACAGCACCTACAGGAGAGTAAAAGCTGCAACAGACTGCATTTGAGGTATGTTGGGGGAAAAGCGAAAGGAAGGGACGCTTTTCTGTTTTACCTCGCAAGGAGCCTTTGATCTCCGGCAAGGCTTAATTGGCCTGGGAGCTGCGCCAAAAAGGCTTCGTGATTAATAGCTGCCAAGATAAGGAGTCTTTGAAGGCATAGGGCTCACGGCTCAAGTAAAAAGCTGAGATGGATCTCTTACAGACCTCAGAAACTGTTCCGTGTCCACTAAAGCTGAATGGCCACAACTATCAGACCTGGGCAAGGTACTGTGAGGGCCAGATGAGAAGGCTTGGAGTATGGAATACCGTTTCTGAGAACCCCCCAGCCCCTGTGACAGATGAGTGGAAAGCACAAGATTCGAGAGCCATGGGAATAATTTTGCTCTCAGTAGCTCCTGAAGAGTTAATCACCTTGGCTGGCAAGGCAACTGCCCGTGAGATGTGGGACGGGCTAAGAGCCTGTCATCTCCGACAAGAGGCTGGGTCTGTGTTGCTTTATTTCAGAAAGCTGCACAGGAAGCGTTTGGAGCCAGGGGAAGATCTTAGAGCCCACGTTTTACAGTTGCAGCATCTCAGACAGGAATTGGCTCAGAGAGGTTTCAATATGCCTGAGTCACTGTTTGCTATTCTCATCCTGGACTCCCTGGATGAAAGCTATCATGCCGTGGCAAGTCAGCTGGCGACCCTCCCTGCGCAAGACCTCACTGCTACAAAGGTCTTGGCAACTTTGCAGAATGAATACGATAGAAGGAATGCAGCTGAGTCGGCTTGTGCGCTTCAGGGGGAGCAAAGTGGGACAACATTCCAGCCTCCAGGGGGAGCCAAAGCGTTGGCAGCTGTGAAGTGCTGGAACTGTGGGAACCAAGGTCATACTCAGAGGTTTTGTCCAAAGATTGGAAATAAACAGAAGAAAAAGCCTGCAGGTGGCCCGAAGCAGAAGGGGGGTGGAAAGCCCGCGCCAGGGAAAAACAAAGCGATGTTTGCTGGCACTGCTTCACCAAAGGCTAAAGGCACGTCTGCTGGCCAGGATCAGCAGGGGGGCAAGCTGCAAAAGCCCACACCGCTGGAAAACAAGGGTTTGCTTGCTGTAAAGACTGCTCCAACAGCCAAAGGCAGCTTTGTTGTTGATTCAGGCTGTACACGCCACATTTCGAAGGATCGCCATCTCTTTATCTCCTTCAAGCCTCAGGAAGGTGAGATCCACCTGGCTGATGGAAGGACGTTGCAAATTGCAGGAGAAGGGACTGTGAAACTTGCAAGTCTGCACACTACCATCAGTAATGTACTTTTTGTTCCAGGAGCGGCGAGCAACTTGCTGAGCGTCCCACAGCTTACTGGGCGTGGTTTTCAGATTTCCTTCAAGAGGAGCGTCTGTGTCATCAGTAAAGGCAAAGAGGACTATTTGAATGCAAAGTTTATGGATGGTTTGTTCCATATAACTTATGATGACACTGCTGTTGTGAATAATGCTGATTCTTGTTGTGTTGCACAAACTAACAAAGTTCTTCATGCAGGTTGCATTCATGATGCGCATCGAAGGTTTTGTCACCTCTCTTGGAAGGCACTGGCCAAGATGCCAGAGGTGGTTGAGGGTTTGAACATCAAACCCTGTAAATTTCACATGAAATGTGTATCTTGTGCAGAGAACAAGGTGAAGGTTGCTCCAAAAGGCAAGGAGTCTAGCAGGCAGGCTTCCAAACCCTACCAGCTAGTGCATGCAGACCTGGTTGGGCCACTTGCGCCCTCTTTAGGAGGAGCAAGGTACTTCATGATTCTGATTGATTCCTTTTCCAGGTACATTCATGTGTATTTGCTCGAACAGAAATCGCAAGCGTTTCCGAAGTTTAAGGCGTTCTGTGCTTGGTTGGAGAATGTGCACGGTAAACGTATTTCTTGTTTGTTTACTGATCGGGGCGGGGAGTTTACTTCTCAGCAGTTTGAAGCTTTTCTGACTGAGAAGGGAATCCAGCATGACATGTCAACGCCCAGATCGCCATCTATGAATGGGCTTGCGGAGAGAGCAAATCAAACATTGCTGCAAGGAATCAAAACCCTGTTGCATGATGCCAATCTCCCTGATAAGTTTTGGGGGGAGGCTCTGGGGAATTTGGTTTATTCCTTTAATCGCAGATTGTCATCACCCATTGGTTGTACCCCCTATGAGAAGATGTTTGGCAAGAAACCCAACACCAAACACATGAAAATCTTCGGTTCGGACATGTGGGTCCACTCCCCACAAACCAACAAGCTTGGGAAGCGTGGGGCACATGGTTTGTTCATGGGGTACGAAAAAGGTGCATACAGGGTATGGATGACTAACTCTAAGTCCATTAAGTTCACAAGGAGTGTTGAGTACAATCCTAAGTGGGGGGAAAATGTGGGAATTTTCCAGAGTTACCCAGAGGAGGATGAAGGTGATGTCAAGCAAGCAGCTAAAGATGAGAAAGCTGCTGATGATGATGATGAGGATGAGGATGATGATGATGATGATGATGAGGATGAGGATGATGATGATCAGAGTTCGGATTCCAGTTCAGTGGGCGGCGCTGCTGCTGCTGGTGTCAGTGACAGTGATGACACAGCAGACTACCAGAGCGCAAAGGCCTCAGTCAGACCATCTGATGCGTCTGACAATGAACTGGAAGAACCACTGTTCACCATTGGTCATTTTTCTCCTAAGAAAGAGGAGATGAGTCCAGAAGACTTGCGTCTAGTACGCAGATCTGAAAGGGCGACCAAGGGCAGACCTCCAAAGAGGTATGCTGATGAGTTTGCTAAGACAGCAACTGCTGTTCTTAGTAGCTCAGAGAAGGTATGGGAACCTTCAAGCTTCAAAGAGGTTCAGGAGTTAACCTCTAAAGATGCTGAGCCTTGGCTTAATGCCATGAAGGCTGAAGTTGATTCCTTGAACAGGAACCAAACTTGGGAATTGGTACCGGTAGTCCCAGGAATGAGACTGGTTGGCAGCAAATGGGTCTTCAAGGCCAAGACAGACCAGAATCGCAAGGTAGTCAGACACAAAGCCAGATTGGTTGCCAGAGGTTTTTCACAGGTACCAGGACAGGATTACCACGAGACCTACTCTCCCACAGTCAAATATGAGAGCATTCGGCTGATGCTCAAGATTGCTGCGGAGGAGAAACTGCATGTTTCCCATCATGACATTAATACAGCTTTTTTGTATGGGGTTTTGGGGGAGGAGCTGTACATGCTTCCACCTGATGGGATGGAGATACAGAAAAGAATGGTTTGTAAACTGCGGAAATCCTTATATGGTCTCAAGCAGAGTGCCAGATGTTGGAACACAAAACTCACTGAGACATTGCTTTCTCTAGGTTTTCACTAGGGCAAAGCTGATCCATGTGTGTTTGTCAAGGAGGAGGGGCAAAACAAACTGTATTGTTTATGTTTTGTTGATGATCTTCTGATGTTTTGGAAGAATCAGGCTTTCTACCAAAGCACCCTAGCTCAGCTGAAGGAGCACTTTGACATGAAGGATCTTGGTGAGGTATCCAACTATCTTTCTCTGCAGGTGGAGAAAGACCAAGCAGGTAATTTTCTGGTACATCAAACACAGAAAATTGCTGATGTGTTAACCAGGTTGAATTTGGTTGATGCAAACCCAGCAGACACACCGATGGTGACAGGTTACCAGGTAGACAGTACTGCTAAAGCGTTTTCTGACACAACGCTGTACAGATGCATTCTAGGCAAGATGAACTTCATTGCCAGATGTTCAAGACCTGACATAGCTGTAAGCTGTAATCTGCTTAGCAGACATGCCAACAATCCTACGGTTCAGGATTGGAAAGCTCTGAAGCGCATAGCCCGCTATTTGAAAGGGACTATGCACTACAGGCTAAGGTTCACCAGTCAGAAGACTGGAGGTCTTGAAATCTTTGCAGATGCAAGTTTTGGAAGTGACACCACGGATGGTACAAGCACTTCTGGAGTATGCTACATGTACAACCACTGCCTGTTTGACTGGTTGTGCAAGAAGCAGACAACAGTGAGCCTAAGTTCCTGTGAAGCAGAACTCAATGCTCTGTCATTTTCACTCATGGATTGTGAATAGTTGATGCAACTGTTTAAGGACATCAGAGTGTCTGTGAAATGTCCTGTACAAGTGTATCAAGACAGTGTTTGGCTTTGCTGAACTCCGAGAGTTGCAAGCAGAGAACCAAGTACTTGCAGATTAAGCTACATCGTGCAAGGGAGTGTATTCAAAAAGGACTGATTCGGGTGTCCTACATGCCAGGAAATGAAATTCCTGCTGATCTGTTGTCTAAGGTTGTTAACAGAGAACAACTTAAGGTTTATGTACAAAAGTTGCAATTGGGTGGACCACAGGTACAACAGGTTACACGGAAAGGGGGAGGATGTTAGGATATTTCCGTTCCACCTTAAAAGGGAGCAGGCTTTGGGAGGATCAGAGTCTGCGCATGTCCTATTCACAGGATGTTTATGTTCTGATATTCTTTTCGTTTTTGCCAGTTAGTCAGAGACGCTGACTGAGAATGGACGTGTTTTCTTTGTTCTGTTCATGTTCTAAATAAAGTCTGTAGATATGCTCTTCTGCTCTTCTGCGGTGCAAGCTTTTGGCTGTGCTTTTATCTGCTGATAAACAGTGTACACAAGCCTGGAATGTGGCAATCCGTTTCCAGAACGGCTTCGTGTCGCTAACTGCTGGATCTGCCTGAGCTACGGGAGATTGATGGACGTCCGACTGCCAGCTTGGGGGCTCATGATGGACACTATCTCCCTGGCAGTTTCCCAACAGAGGTCAGGTCCAGCTAGCCTCCCAGAAGGGGGAAGCAGTGACAGGAGCAGTGTAATGGTCAGGAGGAAGGTTGCCAGCTGGGCGCGCGCGCCAAGTTCGAATGTACAGGCGTGGGGGACAGCAGAAAACCCGGATTGGGAACCAGGTCCTAAAGCCTGCCGGAGGCAGGGGGAAGACTCAGGGAACTCAGCGTCAGATGAGTCTAGGAAGGGCGAGACCCCAGCTGACAGGCGGAGCCAGAGGAGGAAAGAGCAAAGGAAGAGGTGGAGCAAGGCTAGAGTCTTAAACTGGTGTCTGGGGGGAGGAGATTCAGACGGAGCTTCAACGGTCTAGAGTTTCAGACGTAGAGCTGCGCGCTACGGTTGTGAAGGTGAAACTGAACTTCAATAAAGACTTTTGTATATAACAACGAACTGGCGTTGGTCCTTTGTGAGCTGGGACCTCGGGCAGCTCTGACAGTAAGCTCCGTCTCAAAAAAAAATTTTTTTTGCGAGCTCACGAAGATAGGCAAGGATGACTACAGAGGAGAAAGTGACAGAACTGCAAGAAGCAGTCACGAAGCTGTACGCAGAAGTAGCAGCATCCAAAAAAAGAGAGGAAGAAGCAGAAGCGCTCTGCCGGGAACTGCGAACCAGGTGGGAACGTTTGGGCAAAGAGGGGCTGCCAGGACCCAAGCCGGAGGGAGTTGGCCTCGGGAAGAGGGGGGGGCAGCATCGTAGCCCACTTCGACGGGGACCTGCAGCAGTATCCTAACTTCAGAGCAGACATAGTTTTCACGCTCAATTTGCTTCAGAAAGACTTTAGAGATGAGGAGGAAAAAGTAGGGTTCATAATCACTCATCTGCATGGGGAAGCTAAATCGTGGCTGCGCAATTTATGGCGCGAAAATGATCCCGCCCTCCAGGATTCAAACGCATTTATCAAAGCTATGGACGCTTCTTTTAAATCAACGGTAGATGTGGATGTGGCCAGGAGGGAAATGCACGGGCTGAAGCAGGGCAAAGCCACGGTGAGACAATATCACTGTTAGGATATTTCCGTTCCACCTTAAAGGGAGCAGGCTTTGGGAGTCACAGAGTCTGCGCATGTCCTGTTCACAGGATGTTTATGTTCTGCTGATATTCCTTTCGTTTTTTCAGTCGGCTCAGAGACGCTGACAGAATGGACGTGTTTTCTTTTGTTCTGTTCATGTTCTAATAAAGTCTGTAAATTATGCTCTTCTGCTCTTCTGCGGTGCAAGCTTTTGACTGTGCTTTCTGCTGAAAGAGGGTGCACCCAGCCTAGGAATGTGGCTAGGAATTCCAAAGGCTTTGTGCCCCTAACTGTTGGATCTGCGTGACTACGGGAGGCCGATGGATGTCCAGAACTCCGGCTTGGGGGCTCAGATGGACGTTATCTCCCTGGCAGTTTCCCAACAACAAGGTTTCAGGCCCAGATTCACGGCACCTACAGGAGAGTAAAGCTGCAACAGACTGCGTTTGAGAGGTATGAAGGGGGAAAAAGCGAAAGGAAGGGACGCTTTTCTGTTTTACCTCGGCAAAGAGCCTTTGATCTCCGGCAAGGCTTAATTGGCCTGGGAGCCGAGCCAAAGAGTTCGTGATTAATGGCTGCCAAGATAAGGAGTTTCTCAAGTTAAAATAGACTCACGGCTAAAGTAAAAGCTGGAATGGAGTTTTTCCACGCTTTTGAAGCTTCAGAGGCCACTCAGTGCCCAAAGGCAAATGCTGAATGCCCTAAGTTGAATGGGCAGAATTATGAAACCTGGGCAAAATGGTGTGAGAGTTTGCTGCGTCAGTTTGGGGTGTGGCATACCGTGAGTGAAGCCCCCCCAGTTCCTCTGACAGAGAGATGGAAAGCCCATGATTCGAAAGCGATTGACGTAATAGTCTTATCCGTCTCTCTTGAGGAAATTAAGACGCTGGCTGGCAACACCACTGCACGTGGAATGTGGAATGCTTTGTTGATAGCTCACAAGCCAATAATCCCAGCCCAGAGTTTGACTGCATCGGAGGTCCTAGCTGTTTCCCAGAATGCGAATGAATGTAGGGATGCTGAGGGCACCGGTTGCAAGCTGCAGGGGGAGCTGACCGTCACGTCATCCCAGACAGCATTCCAGCCTCCAGGGGGAGCCGAGGAGTCGGCAGCTGAGAGCTCTGTTTCTCATGGGAACCAAGGCCATCGCCTTTGCAGAGGCCGGAAAGGCAAAGGTAAACAGAGCCACACGCAGCCGCCTGCAGATGACCAGAAGCAGGGGGGCAAGCTGCAAAAGCCCACGCCAGTGGAAAGCAAGGTTTTGCTTGCTGGCACAGCTACACCAAAGGCTAAAGGCACGTCTGCTGACCAGAAGCAGGGGGGCAAGCTGCAAAAGCCCACGCCAGTGGAAAGCAAGGTTTTGCTTGCTGGCACTGCTTCACCAAAGGCTAAAGGCACGTCTGATGGCCAGGAGCAGCAGGGGGGCAAGCTGCAAAAGCCCACGCCGCTGCAAAACAAGGGTTTGCTTGCTGTAAGGACTGCTCCAACAGCCAAAGGCAGCTTTGTTGTTGATTCAGGCTGTACGCGCCACATCTCGAAGGATCGGCATCTCTTTATCTCCTTCAAGCCTCAGGAAGGTGAGATCCACCTGGCTGATGGAAGGGCGTTGCAAATTGCAGGAGAAGGGACTGTGAAACTTGCAAGTCTGCACACTACCATCAGTAATGTACTTTTTGTTCCAGGAGCGGCGAGCAACTTGCTGAGCGTCCCACAGCTTACTGGGCGTGGTTTTCAGATTTCCTTCAAGAGGAGCGTCTGTGTCATCAGTAAAGGCAAAGAGGACTATTTGCATGCAAAGTTTATGGATGGTTTGTTCCATATAACTTATGATGACACTGCTGTTGTATCTAAGGCTGATTCTTGTTGTGTTGCACAGTCTAACAGAGTTCTTCATGCAGGTTGCATTCACGATGCGCATCGAAGGTTTTGTCACCTCTCTTGGAAGGCACTGGCCAAGATGCCAGAGGTGGTTGAGGGTTTGAACATCAAACCCTGTAAATTTCACATGAAATGTGTATCTTGTGCAGAGAACAAGGTGAAGGTTGCTCCAAAAGGCAAGGAGTCTAGCAGGCAGGCTTCCAAACCCTACCAGCTAGTGCATGCAGACCTGGTTGGGCCACTTGCGCCCTCTATAGGAGGAGCAAGGTACTTCATGATTCTGATTGATTCTTTTACCAGGTACATTCACGTGTTTTTGCTCGAACAGAAATCGCAAGCGTTTCCGAAGTTTAAGGCATTCTGTGCTTGGTTGGAGAATGTGCACGGTAAACGTATTTCTTGTTTGTTTACTGATCGGGGCGGGGAGTTTACTTCTCAGCAGTTTGAAGCTTTCCTGACTGAGAAGGGAATCCAGCATGACATGTCAGCGCCCAGATCACCATGGATGAATGGGCTTGCGGAGAGAGCAAATCAAACATTGCTGCAAGGAATCAAAACCTTGTTGCATGATGCCAATCTCCCTGATAAGTTTTGGGGGGAGGCTCTGGAGAATTTGATTTACACCGTTAATCGCAGATTGTCATCACCCATTGGTTGTACCCCCTATGAGAAGATGTTTGGCAAGAAACCCAACACCAAACACTTGAAAATCTTTGGTTCGGACATGTGGGTACGCACACAACAAACCAACAAGCTTGGGAAGCGTGGGGCACATGGTTTGTTCATGGGGTACGAAAAAGGTGCATACAGGGTATGGATGACTGACTCTAAGTCCATTAAGTTCACAAGGAGTGTTGAGTACAATCCTAAGTGGGGGGGAAATGTGGGAATTTTCCAGAGTTACCCAGAGGAGGATGAAGGTGATGTCAAGCAAGCAGCTAAAGCTGAGGAAGCTGCTGCTGATGATGCTGATGAGGATGATGATGATGATGATGATGATGATGATCAGAGTTCGGATTCCAGTTCAGTGGGCGGCGCTGCTGCTGATGTCAGTGAAAGTGATGACACAGCAGACTACGAGAGCGCAAAGGCCTCAGTCAGACCATCTGATGCGTCTGACAATGAACTGGAAGAACCACTGTTCACCATTGGTCATTTTTCTCCTAAGAAAGAGGAGATGAGTCCAGAAGACTTGCGTCTAGTACGCAGATCTGAAAGGGCGACCAAGGGCAGACCTCCAAAGAGGTATGCTGATGAGTTTGCTAAGACAGCAACTGCTGTTCTTAGTAGCTCAGAGAAGGTATGGGAACCTTCAAGCTTCAAAGAGGTTCAGGAGTTAACCTCTAAAGATGCTGAGCCTTGGCTAAATGCCATGAAGGCTGAAGTTGATTCCTTGAACAGGAACCAAACTTGGGAACTGGTACCGGTAGTCCCAGGAATGAGACTGGTTGGCAGCAAATGGGTCTTCAAGGCCAAGACAGACCAGAATGGCAAGGTAGTCAGACACAAAGCCAGATTGGTTGCCAGAGGTTTTTCACAGGTACCAGGACAGGATTACCACGAGACCTACTCTCCCACAGTCAAATATGAGAGCATTCGGCTGATGCTCAAGGTCGCTGCGGAGGAGAAACTGCATTTTACCCATCATGACATTAATACAGCTTTTTTGTATGGGATTTTGGGGGAGGAGCTGTTTATGCTTCCACCTGATGGGGTGCAAATACAGGAGGGAATGGTCTGTAAACTGCGGAAATCCTTGTATGGTCTTAAGCAGAGTGCCAGGTGTTGGAACACAAAACTCACTGAGACATTGCTTTCTCTAGGTTTTCACCAGGGCAAAGCTGATCCATGTGTGTTTGTCAAGGAGGAGGGGCAAAACAAACTGTATTGTTTATGTTTTGTTGATGATCTTCTGATGTTTTGGAAGAATCAGGCTTTTTACCAAAGCACCCTAGCTCAACTGAAGGAGCACTTTGACATGAAGGATCTTGGTGAGGTATCCAACTATCTTTCTCTGCAGGTGGAGAAGGACCAAGCAGGTAATTTTCTGGTACACCAAACACAGAAAATTGCTGATGTATTAACCAAGTTGTATCTGGTTGATGCAAACCCAGCAGACACACCGATGGTGACAGGTTACCAGGTAGACAGTACTGCTGAAGTGTTTTCTGACACTACGCTGTACAGATGCATTCTAGGCAAGCTGAATTTCATTGCCAGATGTTCAAGACCTGACATAGCTGTAAGCTGTAATTTGCTTAGCAGACATGCCAACAATCCTACAGTTCAGGATTGGAAAGCTCTGAAGCGCATAGCCCGCTATTTGAAAGGGACTATGCACTACAGGCTGAGGTTCACCAGTCAGAAGACTGGAGGTCTTGAAATCTTTGCAGATGCAAGTTTTGGAAGTGACACCACGGATGGTACAAGCACTTCTGGAGTATGCTACATGTACAACCACTGCCTGTTTGACTGGTTGTGCAAGAAGCAGACGACAGTGAGCCTAAGTTCCTGTGAAGCAGAACTCAATGCTCTGTCATTTTCACTCATGGATTGTGAATGGTTGATGCAACTGTTTAAGGACATCGGGGTTTCTGTGAAATGTCCTATACAAGTGTATCAAGACAATAGATCGTGTTTGGCTTTGCTGAACTCCGAGAGTTGCAAGCAGAGAACCAAGTACTTGCAGATTAAGTTACATCGTGCAAGAGAGTGTATCAAGAAAGGACTTATTCAGGTGTCCTACATGCCAGGAAATGAAATTCCTGCTGATCTGTTGTCGAAGGTTGTTAACAGAGAACAACTTAAGGTTTATGTACAAAGGTTGCAATTGGGTTGAACCACAGGTACTCAGGTTACACGGAAAGGGGGAGGATGTTAGGATATTTCCGTTCCACCTTAAAGGGAGCAGGCTTTGGGAGTCACAGAGTCTGCGCATGTCCTGTTCACAGGATGTTTATGTTCTGCTGATATTCCTTTCGTTTTTTCAGTCGGCTCAGAGACGCTGACAGAATGGACGTGTTTTCTTTTGTTCTGTTCATGTTCTAATAAAGTCTGTAAATTATGCTCTTCTGCTCTTCTGCGGTGCAAGCTTTTGACTGTGCTTTCTGCTGAAAGAGGGTGCACCCAGCCTAGGAATGTGGCTAGGAATTCCAAAGGCTTTGTGCCCCTAACTGTTGGATCTGCGTGACTACGGGAGGCCGATGGATGTCCAGAACTCCGGCTTGGGGGCTCAGATGGACGTTATCTCCCTGGCAGTTTCCCAACAATCACTCCCGCTTTTTTGCGTTAGTAAATGTGCTGGGCTGGGAGAAGGACTCAGCTGCCGTGAGGGATTTGTTCTGGGAGGGGCTAAATGGAGCCGTGAAAGATGAGCTGGCGAGGGGGGAGAGACCTACCAATACCACAGAAGTCATCCAGAGGGCGCTGGTGATAGGGGTGCGCCTGGAAGAACGCCCTTGGAGCAGGGATGAGGGACGCGCACCAGCCAGAACAACTCCCTTCCTTCCTTCCCAGAGAGACAGGGCGCGCGCAATCCACGCCTCCTCTGGGGGGGGGGGGGGAGAAGAGCCGATGGAGATAGGTGGTGCCAGGGCTCAGAGGGATTTGTTCTGGGAGGGGCTAAATGGAGCCGTGAAAGATGAGCTGGCGAGGGGGGACAGACCCAACAGTACCACGGAAGTCGTCCAGAGAGCGCTGGCGGTAGGGGTATGCCTGGAGGAACGCCTGTGGAGCACGGATGACGGACGTAGGGCGCGCACACTAGCCAGAACAACTCCCTTCCTACCCAGGGAGACAGGGCACGCGCAATCCACGCCTCCACTGGGGGGGGGGAGAAGAGCCGATGGAGATAGGTGGTGCCAGGGCTCAGACAGTGACCAGAGCCCAAACACCAGGAGCAGTCAAGACGAAGGCTCCTAGAGGAAGCAGGAAGTGTTATATCTGCGACAGTGCACAGCACATGGCCAAAGAGTGTCCCCAGAGGATCCAGAAGCACACTGCAGCCTCAGCAACAGTAAGGGGAGCAGTTCAGCAGGGGGAACAGCTGCAGGGAAACGACGAAGCCTGGTTGGAGGCAGAGGCACTGGGGCCCAGCCAGGCGAGTCAGTGAAGCAGTCTCCAGAGATTTTGCAGCCCACAGACCCCCTCCCACCCAAACCAGTGGTGCAACTCACCGCATCACTCCAGCTGCCAAATGGAATCACCCTGGAAGTCCCTATTACCATTGACTCTGGTAGTAATACAGACTTTATAGGAGTGGACTTCATCAGGCTACATCGCATAGCGCTCCTACCAGCCACGATGCCCCTAAACGTCGTCACGGTCGATGGCAGGAAGCTGCTGGGTGGACAGGTGGTGCAGCAAACATCGCCTATGGTAATGCAAATTGGAAATCACCGCGAAGTCATCAGCTTCAATGTCACCCACCTGTCGGACACGCCCATAGTGTTGGGCATGAGTTGGCTGGATAGACACAGCCCGGCATTAGCATGGTACCAGCGGCAATTAACCTTCTGCTCCTCCTACTGCGCAGAACACTGCATCCGAACCAGCCAGGAAGACGAGGGACAAGGGGATGAACCACAGCTACACCTAGGCATGGTGCAGGCGGTACCCAACAAGTACAAGGCGTTTTTGGAGGTCTTCTGCGAGAAGGAAGCGGACAAGCTGCCTCCCCACCGGCTCTACAACTGCGCGATTGACCTCCTACCGGGGGCGACGCTGCCGACTGAAAAACTGCATTCCATGTCTGAAGACGAACTGCAAGAACTCAGGGAGTTCATAGATCACAACTTGAAGCGGGGATTCATCCAAGAATCCAAAGCAGTGGGGGGCAGTCCCGTGTTTTTCGTGAAGAAGAAGGACACGCCCCAACGCAGATTGGTAGTTGATTACAGAATTATAAATTCCAGGACAAAGCCCACAGCATTCCCCATGCCCAAGATCGACGACCTGCTCGCGACGGTGAGGAAGGGACGAATCTTCACCAAGTTGGATCTACGAGGGGCGTACAACCTTATACGCATGCGGGAGGGCGATGAGTGGAAGACGGCCATGTTTACGCCTTTAGGCACCTATGAATATCGTGTTATGCCATTTGGTCTGCAAAATGGCTCGCATTGTTTCCAAGCCTTCATGCACCACGTGTTAGCGGGCCTCCTCTACAAGAAGTGCGTATGCTTCCTAGACGACATCCTGATCTTCTCGGAATCGCAGGAGGTTCACGAGGGGGACGTCAAGGAGGTCCTGCAGAGACTGCGGGAGCACAGACTTTACGCCAAACTGGAGAAGTGCCAGTTCGACGTGACGGAGGTGGATTTCCTGGGCTACAAGCTGTCCGACAAGGGACTCGCCATGGACAGCACCAAGGTCCGCTCAGTGTTGGACTGGAAGAGCCCGCGCAATCGGAAGGAGGTCCAGAAGTTCGTCGGCTTCGCCAACTTTTATCGCAAGTTCATCAGGGGTTCGCGAAGAAGACGGCGGCCATCACGGACACCCTCAGCTCCATGAAGAAGAAGTTCACCTAGACGGACCAGGCAGAACAGTCTTTTCGGAGACTCAAGCGTCTCTTTGCGTCCAAAGAACAGCTGCTACACGTAAACCCCAGCAAACCAATGAGGCTTGAGACGGACGCATCGGACAGAGTGGTGGGGGCGGTCCTGTTGCAGCGAGATCCTCAAGGGAACTGGAGGCCCTGCGCATTCTACTCCAGGAAACTCAGCAAGTCGGAACAGAACTACACCATCTGGGACAGGGAGTTGCTGGCCATTCATGGAGCCTTCAAGGCGTGGCAGCACTTCCTCATCGGAGCCAGACACACTGTGCAGGTCCGCACGGACCATAAGAACCTGGAGTACTGGCGCACGGCACGGTTCCTGAACCAGAGACACATCCGCTGGGCGGAGTTCTTTGCGGATTTCGACTTCCGGATAGAATACATCCCGGGAGACAACAACATCATGGCAGATGCACTATCAAGGAAACCGCAATATCTCGAGGAAGCGGCACCGGTGGCGGCCAAACACATTTTCGCACCGAAAGCGTGGGCATGCGCTTCAGCCACCGTGGACCTGGACGCAGTGCGTCGCGCGCTGCAGACGGATGCGTTCGCACAATCCAAGATGGAGGAGGTGCGAAGAGGCACAGCGAAGGACGACAAGTTCCAGATACGCGACGGACTGCTCACCTGCAAAGGGGCTCTCTACGGGCCGGGAGACGACCTCCGCGCGAAAGTCCTGCAGCAGTTACACGACGCGCCCAGTGCTGGGCACTTCGGCAAGGACAAGACGGCGGAATTAGTGGCCAGAGACATTTGGTGGCCCCAGATGAGAGGAGAAGTCGCGGATTACGTCTCTAGGTGTGACACATGCCAAATGGCCAAACCAGTGCATAGGAAGCCGGCGGGACTGCTGGAACCGCTACAGACGCCGCTCGAACCGTGGGAGAGGGTGGCCCTGGACTTTGTCACGGATCTGCCCAGCTCGCGAGGCAAAACAGCGGTACTCGTGGTCGTAGACCTGTTCACCAAGATGGCGCACTTCATTCCTTGCGCGAAGGTGGCCACGGCGGAACAGACTGCCAAGCTGTTCATAGACCACGTGTTCAAAGTTCACGGCTTACCACGGTCCATCCTGTCCGACCGGGGTCGCCAATTCATCTCGAGCTTCTGGCAGAAGCTGCTGGGCATCCTGAACGTCAAGATCAACTTAGCGTCGGCACGACACCCGCAGACCAACGGACAAGCGGAGAGGGTCAACGCCATCATGCAGCAGTACCTGCGATGCTACGCTAATCAACAGCCCTTGACCTGGGTGGACTACCTACCGCTGGCCGAGTTTGCCTACAACAACACGAAGCACGGGTCTACAGGGGTGACACCGTTCTTCGCCAACAATGGGCGGCATCCCAGAACCTTCCCGGGGTTAGAGACGAAGGGGGAGGGGGAGCCACGGCGTGCAGAGCACTTGGCAGCAGAGTTGCAGGAGGTCACGACCAACTCCGAAGGCACTTGGAACTAGCAAAACACGCCTACAAAATGCAGGCAGACAGGCACAGGAGAGTCGGGGAAGACATCCAGGTGGGGGACTGGGTCTGGTTAGCGGCCCAGGCAGTGCCGGCCAGAACGTTAGCTAAGAAGAAGCTCAGACACAAGCAGCTAGGGCCTTACCAAGTCGAGGCACAAATCAACCCAGTGGCCTTCCGGTTAACACTCCCGGAGGGCTCCAGAATGCACCCGGTATTTCATAGGTCAGTGCTCACACCCTACAAAGAACCCCACAGGTTTCAGGCGCCAGGGACCGCACCACATCCACTCAAGAAATCACCAACGTGAATTAACATGCCGTGAATTTAATCCCGGTGGTCCACAACTGTTCCCAGTCAGCGAACATAATGTTATGACCAACGTCCTGTGCCCATTTAATCATAGCTGTCAGAGCTGCCCGAGGTCCCAGCTCACAAAGGACCAACGCCAGTTCGTTGTTATATACAAAAGTCTTTATTGAAGTTCAGTTTCACCTTCACAACCGTAGCGCGCAGCTCTACGTCTGAAACTCTAGACCGTCGAAGCTCCGTCTGAATCTCCTCCCCCCAGACTCTAGCCTTGCTCCACCTCTTCCTTTGCTCTTTCCTCCTCTGGCTCCGCCTGTCAGCTGGGGTCTCGCCCTTCCTAGACTCATCTGACGCTGAGTCCCCTGAGTCTTCCCCCTGCCTCCGGCGGGCTTTAGGACCTGGTTCCCAATCCGGGTTTTCTGCTGTCCCCCGCGCCTGTACATTCGAACTTGGCACGCGCGCCCAGCCGGCAACCTTCCTCCTGACCGTTACACTGCTCCTGTCACTGCTTCCCCCTTCTGGGAGGCTAGCTGGACCCGACCTCCCCTCCGTTCCTCCACTCTCCGATAGAGGCGTGGTCAGCCCTGACTCATCTTCTCTCCCTGCTGGAGGAGACGTTGGTCCTGACACCTGGGACTCTTCCCCCCCACTACGCTCTGGTGGGGAAGCTGATCCTGATCTCCCGTTGCTGCTTTGGGAGTCCCCGCTGGCCCCTTGTTTCTGGTGTGTTCCCCCTGGGACCCCCCTTGCTCTGACCATCGGCGCCTCCTTCTGGGAATCTTCTGATTCGCTGGAGAAGCTCATGGAATCTCTCGGGTCGCTGTCATACTCCCCTACGCTGCCCTCAGATTCTTCCCCTTCGCTCTCCATTTCCTCTCTCCCCTGTACCTCTGTTCCTGAGCCCCTGACACCTGCCAATGCCTAACCGCCACTCGAGCGAAGCTCGCCGCCAATACCTTCAAGCCTGCAACCAACTCCTAATCCCAGCTAAGATGTCCCCCAACCAGATATCGTTTACAACGTCAGATAGATGCACGCCATCACATCTGTAGAGGGCCTCGTTGCTGTACTGGATGCCGGGGTGGCCGATGACACACCCGCCCAGAGCCGCCACTCTACGCTCCACGGCCCGCTGCAAGACCTTTCTTGCCTTATTGATTCCAACCGGGCTCACACAATCCCTCCATGTCCTCCTCTCAAGCAACGAGGACCACAAAATAGTCACGTTTGGGTAAACCGCCATCAATTCTGCCAAGTCGTCAAAAATGTTCCATCTCAAGTCAGTAGCTTTGCGGTACGCTAGGTCATTCTCCCCCAATTGGATAACCAGGGCATCTGGGGGGCCCTCAGAGGCAGCTCTCGCCATCACAACTGGCATGAATTCACACCAACGCATGCCTCTTCTCGCCATCCAGGTCAACTGGACACCCGCCGGCAAGTTCAAGTTTTTCCCCAGCCCGGTACTCATTGCACGCAGCCTTGCCCAATGCACGATACTATGGCCTACCAGCCAGATGCGTACCCCTCGGCAATCTGAAAATGAAATAAACAGGGAAAGCGAGGTCAGGACTTTATGACCTAGTAGTCATAAAGTCCCCCTTACATAAGCTCTGAATGCATTCGACTTCCAGCGGCCCAGACCCTTTATCCTCTCTGCGGAGAGACCAAGATGTGCCGCCGTGGTTGCAGCGCCGATCCGAAAAGAGTGAGCCGCAAATTCACCCGCGGGTAGCCCACATGCGGCCAAAGCCCTTCGCATCACCCGTGTAAACTGATGCCTGGCCAAAGGTGAGCCGTCGGCATGAATTAAGAGGGGGCCTGGGCTACCAGGCCTTAGGTAAAGAAAACGCCTCGTATCCCTAACCGGGCATGGGCCAGGGCCTTGCACCGCCGGCAACCTTAGAAGGGCCCCCCTCCCCTGCTGGTCGGTCTTGGAGCTCCTAACTTGGACTATAAGCTCGTTTGTTGACAGGGTCAGATCACCAAAGAGGATACCCCTCCGGGCTTGGACGGCCCCTCCATCGCAAACCACCTCCCCTATGCGAAGGGCCCCGAAGAAGGCTATGGAGTAGGCAGCCGAGAACAGGCGAGCCTCATATTTTGACCAGCATATGGCACGTAATTTTTTGTGTATTTGGGTCAGAACCAGGTGGTTGCTGCCGGCGCCACCCATCTAAAGCCTTACGCACTATAAATTTGGCGCATGGGTCAGTGTCGAAAAATGTTTTGCCAAAATATTAAATCCCCTGCAGACTGAATATTGAGAGTCCTGGGGCCCTGCCCAGCTCCCTCAAGTGAGCTAAATAATGGAGGACTTCCCTCGCTGAGGGAACCGGGTTGCGTTTTGACTTGGGAAACTTATTGCGGAACACTAGGAAGTCGGCCCACGCTTTCTTGTAGGATCTCATTGTGGAAGGGGCGACTGCACCGAATACTCCCTTCAACACTTCTTCCTCCCAAGACTCCAGAGATGCTCCGGGAAAGGCATCGATGACTGTTCCGCATCCGGCGCTAATAAGTGGAAGCGCTCCATCTGAAAGCGAGACAGAGCATCCGCGATGTCATTATTAATGCCGGGCACGAATTTGGCCGAGAAATATATATTGTTCTCTAGACACAGGAGGACGAGGCACCGCAACAAGTTTCCCACCCTAGGGGAGCGGGTGGCCTGCCTGGCAAGAACCACTACCACTGCCTGGTTATCTGTGTTGAAGCAGACCCTATGATTGCGAAACTGGTCTGTCCAGAGGTGCACTGCCACCAAGATGGGGGAAAATTCAAAAAATGTGAGGTCCTGGGAGATAGGCTGGCCCTGCCAGTCTTTTGGCCACCTTTCTGCACACCACTGGCCCCTGAAATATACTCCGAAACCTAGGGACCCCGCAGCATCTGACTGAACCTGGAAGTCGGCATCAAGCATCAAGGAGTCCTGCCACAGGGATATCCCATTATAATTTTCAAAGAATTGCAACCAGACTTCCAAATCTGCCTTGACTTCTTTTGAGAGGCGAACCCTATGCTGTGGTGCCCTGAGACCTGCCGACAGTCTTGCCAGCCGGCCACAGAAAGGGTGACCCGGGGCCACTACCCTACAAGCGAAATTTAAGTGACCTAGCAGAGATTGAATTTGCCTTAAAGTCACCTTCTTCAGCGGCAAAAGCTGTAGTATTGTCTCTTTAAGGGCACACAGTTTTTCCCGAGGCAGTCTGGACGTTTGGGCTATAGTATCTAATTCAATGCCTAGGTAAACCAAAGAAGTGGAAGGCCCCTCAGTTTTTTCTGCGGCTAATGGCACCCCTAGCTCGCCTGCTAAGGCGGTGAAGGCCTCCAGGAGGGTGGAGCACCGCTGCCTGCTATCGGCCACCAAAATAAAATCATCGCGGTAATGCGATATGCCCGACGACCCTGTCCTAAAGCGTAAGGCCCAGTCGAGAAATGTACTGAACGACTCAAAAGCTGAGCATGCCATGGAGCAGCCCATAGGCATTGCTTTGTCAATGAAATACGCCCCCTCGAATCTAAACCCCAGCCAACGGAAGTCAGCCGGATGCACGGGAAGAAGGCGAAACGCCGACTCAATTTCACATTTGGCAAGAAGTGCCCCACGCCCGAACTTGCGGATCATTTTTACTGCTTGGTCGAAGGAGGCGTATTTTACTGTGCAAAGCTCCTGGGGGATCGCGTCATTAACCGACCCTCCCCTTGGGTATGAGAGGTTGTGGATCATGCGGAATTCCCCTGGGGTCTTTTTTGGTACAATGCCCAACGGGGATAGATGAAGACCTTCCACTGGAGGCTCAACAAAAGGACCTGCCACCCTACATGCACTGATTTCCTTCTCTATCTTTTTCTTTACTTCCTCTGGCCTCTCCCTGACTGATTTCTGATTTTGTGGGTCCCTGGTGTTAGGGGGGAAAGATACAGGGATCCTGAAACCCGTGGAGAACCCCTCCCACAGGTACTGCGCAGCTTTTCGATCGGGATATTGATCCAACAGGGTTTTGAGGGGCTGAAGGCGGATGGGGGAGAAGGCTAAGCCAAGATGCAAGTTACTGGCGGCCACCTGGCCCTTGTTGGGAGGATCTGGGGGCACCCCTGTTATTACCGTGGGAGAACCCCCGGGCCCCATGAAAGGGCTGCTGCTTGTTCTTGAAGCATGCAGAGGCAGGGTGGTTGCCCCAGCACCGCTCACATTCGTGCAGATACTTACAGGAAGGCCACGAGCATACTCCCCTGTTGTATTCCCAGCAATGGCGGTGCCGACTAGCCTCTGTCTTACCCGCCTTGGCTGAGTCTTGGCCTTTCTTTCCGATGTACGGGTTGACGTCCTCGCCCCAGAAATTAGGATCTGTCAGATCCCATTGCGTGGAAGGCAGGAGAGAAGCGTTTCTACGGAAATTCTCATTGTACGTTAGAGCGGCATTTTGCCCCGCGAGCGCGTGGTCCCTCCTCACGTGAGCCAGGTACGCAACCAAATCCATGGAACGCCGCGGATAAGCCACACAAACGACTCCCATAAATACCTGGTATCCATCCAGCCAGTTCTCGAAGGTGCGCTCTGCCCTAGACGTCCTATACCTCCGCCTACCATAGGAGCGCCTCTTCTCACCTTTACCCGTTATCTTAGTCGGGGGGAAAAGGGTAAACATGTCAACATAGTCACCATTGAGGATCTTATTCCTCTTCTTCTGTGACAAATGGTTCCCCAAAATATAATCAGTGGGTTGATTAGTAGCGACTTTTACATCTTCCACCAATGCCCCATCCTTCCATTCTAGCACGCCATTAAAGGTTCTACGATGGGAATTGGCCCTCCTTTCATGTGCCCAAAGTGGAATCCCATGATTCGCCTCACCCAAACCCCAGTAACCATCCAAGGGGCCCTCGCTATCCGAATCCGAGGATGACGTACCTGAGTCGTCCTCCGTCTCGGACTGCTTACTTATTTTCTTCTTCGAAGAGGTATGTTTCTTCTTGGACTTTCTTTTCCCTCCTTGCACCTCGACGTTGGCTGGGTTCATGCTGGCGGCTGCCTGGACAACTTGGGGCTGCGCGTGCTCCTCCTCCAAGGCGGAGCCCGCACTGTCCTCGGTAGAGCTGTGCTGGGTCTGCTGCTCCTGAAACACACTAGGGATATCTACAACGTGTGAGACAGCGCTGCCACTGGTACCCGTGGCCGTCGCCCTCCCCTTCCCGGTACTTTTTGCAGGCACCTTAACTTTACCACTGCTTTGGTTGGCTTTTCTAGCGATGGCTGCCTGGGCACGGGTATTAGGGCGGCTGACGGTAGCCATGACCGACGGGGTGCTAACTCCACCCCCCGCTGAGCTGCCCTGCTGCCCTTGACAGCTGGGAGGAGTATCCGGTATCACGACCTGTGATGGTTCAGGGACCGGCGGGGACAAAGTCCCTCTGGACCTGCACTGTTTGTAAAAAGTTTCGAAAGCTGCCATGAAACATTGGGCAAAAGCTTGGGGATCGTATGGCATGGCCGGCACCTGGGCACCACCAATGCCTGCGGCGGGTGCGGCTTGATTACCTGAGGTGGATGGTTGCTGGTCCCCACCGGAAGCCACTTGCTCTCCTGACGTAGCAAGGGTAGGTACTAAGACTATTCGTTCGATAATACAGTGCTGTCCCCCCCTAGGATGACTGTGTTCCCCGCTAGTCAGTGCTCACTAAGATGACCTAAATTGTGCTCAGCTCAGAATTGACTGTGAACTCCCCCCTAGTTCTGTATATCCTAAGCAAACTTACAAACCACCACCGGCCAATGCCCAGCTGTTGGCAACACCACCTAAAGCTGCACCCAGTTCAGTATTGTTTACAATGACTTGGCACAACGTTGAATCTGGAAGGGCTGGTTGCCCTAGTTCAGAATTATCAACACTGACCCAGCTGTTCCTTTACCTGTGGTACTGGCTGCCAAGTTCAGTACTATCGGCACTGGCTAAGGTTCAACTTAAAATAGAAATGCAAGCTGCAACAAAGTTCGATAATCTCAACACTGGCTTAGCCGCTACTTAACTCTTTAGACGTTAGCAGAACTAATTCCAAGAAATACCTACGCTGGTGCAGCTGTAACTTAAACCAGTAAAAGCTAGTTCAGAACCACTAGACGTTGGCAGGACCTATTCTAATAATACCTACGCCGGTGCAGCTGTGACTTAATTCAATAAAAGCTAGTAAGACCCACTAGCTCTATTAAGTAAAAGAATTATTATTTTTTATCAAATACTGCTATTATTAGCATTTAACTATATATTGAATTGTATATCCTAACCAGTAAGCTCAAATTAAATTTTCCTAACCAATAGGTTCAAGCAAAACCCAAATCCCAGTGAGTGAGGACGTTTATATTTATAGAGGCTATTAGTTCAACTTCCTGAATGAAGGAGAGGGCTTAACTAACCACTGCCAAATAATCTCCACTATACCAGGCACTGTGCCCCAACAGCATAAAAGCCACTTAATTATTTACAGCACTCAGCACTTTAGCACCAACAGCATAGAAGCCACTTAACACTATACCAGGCACTATGCCCCAACAGCATAAAAAAACCACTTAATTATTCCCAGCACTTAGCACTTTAGCACCAACAGCATGGAAGCCACTTACAAATACTAAAGCACACAGCACTTTTGTCCCCCAGCCGAATGAAAACCAAGCAATCCAAGAATTAACCCCCGATGCCTTCAGACTTACTGCCTAAATCAATGCACAACTATACCCTGAAAAGGAAAGTTCCTAATCAGTAAAACTATGAAACCGCGTACGTAAAGGGTCTGATTGAACTGTGTGCAAACCTTGCTTGCCCAATTGCCGCTTGCAAAGCTGCTACCTCCGCTTTTTTTTCCAAAGAATACTCTGCTTGCATTCAGAATATGTTCCTAACGCCACACCTAAAATGGCCGCCCGTGCCTCCACAAGTGTCCCTTCCCAAGATGGCGGCCGTGATCTCTTCCCCTTACCTCAACAAAGATGGCCGCTCGCACTACCACCACGTGTGCCCACAAAGATGGCGCCTGTTCTCTGCCCTTAACAAGCCCTTAACAAAAATGGAAGCCTCTGCTTCAAAACCCACACTTAGTGGAGGCGGGGGTTAGAACGGGGGGCGCGGACCTGGCGCTAAGAGGGAGAAAAGCAGGAGAACAGCTAAGTGAGGCAGCCAGCCGTTAAAGCCAAGAAAGTAACAAACAACCAAACGCACAAACAAAATAGCAAACTGAAGGGGGAAAACCAGGAAACCCGAGAGCACAGCAAGGAATACAAGAAAACAAACCGCTGGCGAGTACCCCCGCGATCCAGCGAGAAGGGGGGAGCGGAAGGTGGCTGCGCTCCGTGTACTTTACCCCTCCTGCTCTCCGCCTTCAAACAATACGCTCCCTGCATTGCCTGATCGTCGGTGTTGCAGCCGCTGCCTGGTCCTCCAAACTAACAAGGTAAGTGTCCTCCACGCGCAGGCAAGCAAATCGGAAAGTTCCCAAGGAGCCGCTGGTGCCTCCCAACCTTCTTTCTGCCGTCAAAACACCCCAGCAAAAGTGATTTCAGCTCTAGTGGAGACTGTGGTCTCCTTAGTGATTTAGCTCTGTAGGTGTGAAGCCAAGCACGAGGCAGAAGGTGCGGCTCGCAACGGCTCCAAAACAGCGACGAAAACCTCACAGAGAAAACCCGCTCAGCTGGAAGGGGCAAAGAGGGCGGTCCCCGGGCGTGCCTAGCCTTAAATAGGCTAGACCACGCCTCCCCGGCCCGCTGATTGGCGGGCCGGGTCGTCGACACGCCCGGGGATTCCCTACTCTCGCGGGGGCAAAGGCTAGCCCCGCGTGAGGATGTGGGAGGATTTCTGCCCGCAACCCCCTCTCCTCTCTCTTTTTTTTTTTTATAAAATTTTTATTGGTTTTACAAAGTTTTTAAAGAACAAACAAACACTTAAAAAGACAAACATACACGTATAATTTCAAACATATTTTCATAAACCTCTTTTCTTGGACTTCCCCATACCCCCCCTTTCTGCATCCCAATGTCCATAATCTCACAGCAACTCCCAATTATTACTTTCCAACCTCTGTCATCTTAGTCCTCTTTATATTCTGACCTTATATCACTATACCCCTTTGTTTCTGAAAACCATAACATTTTAACATTCATTAAGTTTATAGTAGTCCTTAAGATAACTTTTAAATTTCCTCCATTCTTCTTCCACCGTCTCTTTTCGTTGGTCACGTATTCTGCCTGTCATCTCGGCCAATGTCATATAGTCCATCACTTTCATCTGCCATTCTTCCAGAGTGGGTAGATCTTGTGTCTTCCAATACTTTGCGATGAGTATTCTTGCTGCTGTTGTAGCGTACATAAAGAAAGTTCTATCCTTCTTTGACACCAATTGGCCGACAATGCCCAAGAGAAAGGCCTCTGGTTTTTTAGGGAAAGTACATTTAAGTACCTTTTTCATTTCATTATAGATCATTTCCCAGAAGGCCTTAATCTTCGGGCATGTCCACCAAAGGTGATAGAAGGTACCTTCTGTCTCTTTGCATTTCCAACATTTGTTATCGGGCAAATGGTAAATTTTTGCCAGCTTGACTGGAGTCATGTACCACCTATAAACCATTTTCATAATGTTTTCCTTTAAGGCATTGCATGCCGTAAATTTAATACCGGTGTTCCATAACCATTCCCAGTCAGCTGACATAATGTTATGTCCAACATCCTGTGCCCACTTAATCATAGCCGATTTGACTGTTTCATCCTGTGTACTCCATTTCAGCAACAAGTTATACATTCTAGATAAATTCTTAGTATTGGGTTCTAACAGTTCAGTTTCTAGTTTTGATTTTTCCACCTGGAAACCAATTTTCCTGTCCTGTTTGTAAAATTCCATTATTTGACGATATTGAAACCAATTTTGTACTTTATGTTTCAATTTCTCATGACTTTGTAGTTTGAACTTATCTCCATCCTGTTCTAAAATTTCCCAATACTTCGGCCATCCGACCTCCATATTGAGTTTCTTCACTGCTTTGGCCTCCACTGGTGAAACCCATCTAGGGGTTTTGTTTTCCAATAGATCTTTATATCTTATCCAGACATTGAACAATGCTTTTCTGACAATATGATTTTTAAAGGTACTATTAACTTTGTCATACCATAGATATGCATGCCAGCCAAAAGCATTGTTAAAACCTTCCAGATCCAAAATGTCCGTATTCTCGAGGAGCATCCATTCTTTCAGCCAGCAGAAAGCTGCTGCCTCATAGTACAATTTTAAGTCCGGCAGGGCAAAACCCCCTCTTTCTTTAGCATCTGTTAATATTTTAAATTTAATTCTGGGCTTTTTGCCCTGCCAGACAAATTTCGAAATGTCTTTCTGCCACCTCTTGAAACATTCCATCTTGTCAAGAATCTGCAAGGTCTGAAACAGAAATAGCATTCTAGGCAGTACATTCATTTTAATCACAGCGATTCGGCCTAACATTGACAATTTCAAATTTGACCATATTTCTAGATCTTTTTTGATTTCTGACCAACATTTTTCGTAATTGTCCTTAAACAAATTCACATTTTTAGATGTTAAGTAAACCCCTAAATATTTCACCTTCTTGACCACTGTCAACCCTGTCTCCTCTTGGAATTTCTCCTTTTCCATATCTGTTAAGTTTTTCCCTAAAACTTTGGTTTTCTGTTTATTCAACTTAAATCCAGCTACCTGGCCAAACTGCTGTATTATTTCTAAAACCTTTTTCGTACTAGTGTTTGGCTCTTGCAAAGTCAATACTAGGTCATCTGCAAACGCTCTTAACTTGTAATGTTTAGCTCCGACCTGCACTCCTTTAACCTGCTGGTCATTTCTTATCATGTTCAGCAGTACCTCCAGGACCGAAATAAAAAGTAATGGGGAAATTGGGCACCCCTGTCGTGTTCCTTTTTCTATCTTAAGTTCCTCAGTCACTACATTGTTTACAATCAATTTAGCTTTTTGTTCGGAATATATTGCAGCCATACCATTCTCAAAACCTTGGCCTACCCCCATCCCATGAAGATTCTTTATCATAAAACTCCAAGAAATATTATCAAAGGCTTTCTCCGCATCCACAAAGATCAATACTGCTTTAGTGTTTATATTCACCTCTAACTTTTCCAAAATGTCTATTACATTCCTTACATTATCTGCTAGGTGTCTTTTAGGGAGAAAGCCTGCTTGGTCCTTATGAATCTTCTCCATCAGCACTCTTTTAAATCTTTTTGCCAAAATGTCTGCAAAAATTTTGTAATCCACATTAAGTAGTGATATTGGGCGGTAGTTCTTAAGTTGGGTCTTTTCAGTCTCTGACTTTGGTATGAGTGAAATATATGCTTCTTTCCACGATTCAGGTGCCCTTTTTCCCTCAAGGATCTCGTTACAAACTTCTTTTAGTGGTTGAGTCAGCCATTCCTTCAACGATTTGTAGTATCTGGAGGTCAGTCCATCTGGTCCTGGAGATTTGCCCAGTTGCATATTCTGAATGGCAGCCTCTATCTCTTGTTCTGAAATTCTCTGGTTCAGGTCCATCTTACTTTGATGAGAGATTTTTTGTAGTCCATATTTTTCAAGGAATTTGTCTATATCTTCTTCATTTTGCGGGCCTTGAGTGTAAAGTTTTTTAAAATAGCTCAAAAAGCAATTTCTAATTTCATTGGGTTTAGATATATTTTTTCCATCCACCTCTAGGCTTGTAACTGTATTTAGTTTCTGCCTTTTCTTCAATTGCCATGCCAAAAGTTTGCCACATTTATTTGCTGATTCAAAAGTCTTTTGCTTCATTTGCTTTATCTTCCATTCAATCTCTTGGTTCATCAATTCCATATATTTTGTTTGATATAGCTTAATCTCTCTTAAAATCTCCTGGGACTTTGGTTTTGTTCTTAGTTTTCTCTCTCCTTCCTTTATCTTTTCCAAAATCTTTTCTTTTTTCTCATTTTGTTTTTTCCTCTTTATTGAGTTTTGTTGAATCAAGAATCCTCTCATCACCGCCTTACTTGCGTCCCAGATCACTCTTTTCTCCACGTCGGCCCTTAGATTTATTTCAAAATAGTCTTTTAGAGTCTTTTGGGCCTTCGTGAGGATCTCCTTATCTCGAAAGAGAGTGTCATTCATTCTCCATCTAAATTGACCAGTTATTGTAAGTTTCATCTCCATCCTCACGGCATTATGGTCGGAGCAACCCCCTCTCCTCTCAAGTCGGAAATGGCTTTCTGGGAAATGATATATAATGAATTGAAAAAGGTATTTAAATATACCTTACTGAAGAAACCAGAGGCCTTTCTCCTGGGCATTGTCGGCCAATTGGTGTTAAAGAAGGATAGAACTTTCTTTATGTACGCAACAGCAGCAGCAAGATTACTCATCGCAAAATATTGGAAGACACAGGAGCTACCCACACTGGAAGACTGGCAGATGAAGGTCATGGACTACATGGAATTGGCAGAGATGACCAGCAGAATCCGTGACCAGGGAGAAGAGTCGGTGGAGGAAGATTGGAAGAAGTTTAAAGATTACCTGCAGAAGCACTGTAAAATTAAGGAATGTTGAAAGGACGTTTGATTGAAAATAAGTGGTACTGGTTAAGAGATGCTTATGAAAATGTAAATAGGGAATGATAATTGGAAATGGATATTTATAATAATAGGTTAATATATGGAGTAAGGATAAAATGCTAGAGGGTAAGGATTTGCTGAATTTAATATTTGAACTGGAATACAAAATGGGAGGTGTGAGGAGGTCAAGAAATTAGTGAAGAAAACATAAGATTTGAAAATATCAATACATTTTTAGCTGTTTGGTGGTTTTTTCCTCTTCTTTTTATTCTCCATTTTTTATTTTTTTCTATCCTTCTTCTATCAACTGTTTTTCTACAGTGTATTTTTTTATTTGTCTTGTTTTTGTAGTTTAAATGTTTAAACGTTTAAATGTTGGATTTTGTTTTTATTGTTTCTTGTCTGTGAAAAATTAATAAATATCATTTTTTTTAAAAAAGTGCATTAACACCGAAGAACACGACTTGTAATAAGCGAAATCCAAGATTCTTCTTTCTACGTAGCTGGAACCCAAAACAAGCTGTTTGGCTTTGTTTAGGCTTATTACATTTCTCTTTGCTAGGGTTGGGGTTATGGTTAGGGTTAGAGTTACTGTTAGGGTTAGGGTTAGGGTTAGGGTTAGGGTTAGGGTTAAGGTTAAGGTTAAGGTTAAGGTTAAGGTTAGGGTTAGGGTTAGGGTTAGGGTTAGGGTTAGGGTTAGGGTTCGGGTGAATTACCACCGAAAGAACAATCCAAGTTTATTTGTTCTCCTTCTATTGAGATAGAACCGAAACACCTATGGTTCATTTCGGCTGATAACAAACATGTCACTCTGCGATTTTTGAGTGAATGTGCATTCTATAAAATAAATGAATCTTTGGAATCTCTGACAAAACAAGGTGCGGATAATAGTAGACAATTGGCAGAGCTCTCAGCAAAACTTGATCTGAACACGCAAAGTGTGAATGAACTCAGCAAGAGGGTGTCTTCAAATACAGAGACTATTAATAAACTTCTAGAGGACTCTGCCACTACTCGAAAGATTGCAGAAGAAGCTAAGGTTTCTGCAGATGCCACTCAGGAAAGGATAATACCAGTCTGTAAAAAGTTAGAAGACCATGAACTGGCTTTGTCTATGCTCGAGATACAAAGGAAGGAGAGAAATCTGAGATTGAGAGCAGTGCCTGAAAGCGAAAAAGACGACCTGGTGGACTTCCTTTCTAAAGAATTCTCGGACTTTTGGCAACAGGAGTTGGAGAAGGAAGAAATTAAGATAGTGTCTGCGTTTAGATTGGGCAGAAGACAAGGCAGAAAGAAGCCAAGGGACTGCTTGATAACTTTAAGATCAAAAGAAGAAAGAGATAAAATGTTGAATCTGCATTTTCAAAGAACTCTGGAAATTGAAAATGCTTTCGTGGAGATTTTCAAAGATATACCAAAACATATTTTGGATGTAAGAGCCCATTATAAAGAGCTGGTTGATTTATTGAGAAAGAACGAAATACCCTTTAGGTGGGAATTCCCTCAAGGCCTATCCTTTAAATACAAAGGAAGGAAAACCAGAATAAGATCTGTCCAAGACAAAGAGCAATTCTTACGAGACAACGAAGAAGATCTTGTGAAAGGGACGGTCGAAGTGGAACCAACCCAAGCAGTAAAGGAAGCAACAGACATTTTGAACTTAACATTTGGATTGAAATCACCGATGGAAGGTGAACAACTACTTGGAGCAGTGGGAGGAAAAAGTAAATAGCAACAGGATGGCTCTGCAACTTCTAAGTTGGAATTGTAATGGTCTTAACCTTCCCCGAAAAAGACGAAATGTTTTTCATATATTGAAAAAAGAACAATTGGACTTGATTTGTTTACAAGAAACTCATGTGACAAGACTGCATAGAAAACTACTTATCAACAAAAGATTAGGATAAGAATTTATTTCATCTGATAAAGTTAAGAAAAGAGGAGTGGTAATCTATGCAAAGGAAAATTTCCCCCCGAAATTGATGTTTAAAGATGAACATGGAAGATTTTTGGCAATTGAAATTCAAGTTCAAGGTGAAAAATTCTTGATATTAGGGATCTATGCACCAAATGAAGGGAAGTCGGAATTCTTTAAGAAGCTGCATGAGATTTTACTGGACTATTTGGATTACAATTTAATCTTGTTGGGAGACATGAATGGAGTAGTATCTACAAATATGGACAAATCACAAAGACAGGTAGTTTCCAAGGATGGGAGACTACCAAAGACTTTTTTTGAAATGACTGAAAATATGGACTTGATTGACATTTGGAGAACAAAGAACCCTCTTGAGAGAGCGGGAACTTTCTTTTCTGAAGCTATGATGACATGGACTAGAATTGACCAAATATGGGTTACTAGTGGGATGGCTCCAAAGATAAAGAAAGTGGAAATCTGCCCAAAAACCTGCTCCGACCACAATGCCGTAAAGATGGAGATGAAGTTAACAACAGCTGGTTCCTTTAGATGGAGGATGAATGACACCTTATTTAGAGATGAAGAGGTCTACAAAAAGGCTCAAAAAACTTTGAGAGACTATTTTGAAATAAATTTAAAAACGGATGTGGAAAAATGAGTAATCTGGGACGCAAGTAAAGCTGTTATGCGAGGATTTTTAATACAACAAAACTCTATAAAGAAGAGAAACCAAAATGAGAAGAAGGATAAGAAGGAAAAGATTAAAGAAGGAGAAAAGAAATTGAGATCTAAACCAAAGTCCCAGGAGATTTTGAGAGAAATTAAGTTACATCAGACACAATACATGGAATTGATGAACCAAGAAATAGAATGGAAGATTAAGCAAATGAGACAAAAGACATTTGAATCTGCGGATAAGTGTGGTCAACTTCTGGCTTGGGAATTGAAGAAAAGGCAAAAACTAAACACGGTTACAAGCCTAGAGGTGGAAGGAAAGAACATTTATAAGCCAAATGAGATTAGAAACTGTTTCCAGAGTTATTTCAAAAAATTATACTCACAAGGGCCGCAGAATGAAAGAGATATAAATGAGTTTCTTAAGAAATTTGGTCTACAAAAAATCTCTCATCAAAGTAAAATAGACCTGAATCAGAAAATAACTGAACAAGAGATAGAAGGTGCCATTCAAAACATGCAACTGGGCAAATCTCCAGGACCAGATGGGTTGACTTCCAGATACTACAAAGCCTTGAAGGAGTGGTTGTTACAACCTTTGAAGGAAGTCTGCAACGAAATTTTGGAGGGGAAAAAGGCACCAGAATCATGGAAAGAAGCGTATATCACACTCATACCGAAAACAGAGACTGAAAAGACTCAGCTTAAGAATTACCGCCCTATATCATTACTTAATGTGGATTACAAAATTTTTGCAGACATTTTGGCAAAAAGATTGAAAAAAGTATTGGTGGAAGAGATTCACAAGGACCAAGCAGGCTTTCTCCCAAGAAGAAGCCTTTGACAACATTTCTTGGAGTTTTATGAAGAGGAATCTACATGGGATGGGGGTAGGGCAAGGATTTGAGAATGGTATGGGTGCAATATATTCTGAACAGAAGGCTAAGTTAATTGTAAATAATGTGGTAACGGAAGAATTTAAAATAGAAAAAGGGACACGACAGGGGTGCCCAATTTCCCCACTACTTTTTATATCAGTCCTGGAGGTTTTGCTAAACATGATTAGAAGTGATCAGCTGGTTAAAGGGGTTCAGGTCGGAGCCAAACAGTATAAGTTAAGGACCTTTGCAGATGACTTGGTACTTACTTTACAAGAGCCAGACACTAGTACGAAAAGGGTTTTAGAACTAATTCAAGAATTTGGTCAAGTTGCAGGATTCAAGTTGAATAAACAAAAAACTAAAGTTTTGGAGAAAAACTTAACAGCTATGGAAAGGGAGAGGTTCCAGAATGAAACAGGGTTGACAGTGGTTAAGAAGGTGAAATACTTGGGGATTAATATGACATCTAAGAATGTGAATTTGTTTAAAGATAATTATGAGAAATGCTGGACAGAAGTTAAGAAGGATCTAGAAATATGGTCAAATTTAAAGCTTTCCTTGTTAGGCCGAATTGCAGTTATTAAGATGAATGTATTGCCTAGAATGTTATTTTTATTTCAAGCATTGCAAATTCTTGACAAGATGGACTTTTTCAAGAGGTCCCAGAAAGACATTTCTAAATTTGTCTGGCAGGGCAAAAAACCCAGAATAAAGTTTAAAATTTTAACGGATGTAAAGGAAAGAGGGGGATTTGCCCTGCCGGACTTAAAACTGTACTATGAATCAGCAGCTTTTTGCTGGATGAAAGAGTGGCTGCTCCTCGATAATACAGATATTTTGGACTTGGAAGGTTTTAATAATGTATTTGGATGGCATGCATATTTATGGTATGATAAGGTTAAAGCGCATAAAGCTTTTAAAAATCACATTGTTAGGAAAGCATTATATAATGTCTGGATCAGATATAAAGATTTGTTGGAAAATAAAACCCCAAGGTGGCTGTCGCCAATGGAGGCTAAAGCCGTGAAAAAACTTAATATGGAGGCCAAATGGCCAAAATATTGGGAAATTTTGGAACAAGGGGGAGATAAAATGAAATTACAGAGTTATGAGAGATTAAAGTCTAAAGTACGAGACTGGCTCCATTACTATCAAACCTCCGGCGAGGTTCGCAAGAAGGAGGGGAAAACGACCAAGAAGTGTTTTCTCTGCCAACAGCCGGGACATTTTGCCAGAGTCTGCCCTCAGAGAAAGGCGTGGCAAGGAATGGTGGGGGCAGCTGGTGGTGAGCAGGAGCAGGGAAACGGCAATGCTTGGCTGCAGGAGAGCGGGCACAGCAGCCAGGCGAGCAACCAGTGAATGTGCCCAAACCAGACCCCCCCCCCCGGGCAGCCATAGCCATAGAGGTGGTGTTAGAACTCCCTAACAGACACCCTATTAAGGTGAAGGCATTGCTGGATTCTGGCAGCTCTTGCAACTTCTTTAGCAGGGATTTTGCACTAGAACACCAGCTCCACGTGGTGCCTCTAGAACACCCCTTGCAAGTAACGGCCATTGATGGGAGAGAACTCTTGGGGGGGGGAAGTGACCCACCAGACCCCTCCCATGAAAATGAGGGTCTCCAGACACACTGAGACAATTGCCTTTCACGTTGCCACATTAGCCGGGCCACCAATCATACTGGGAATGAGCTGGCTGGCACTGCACAATCCAGTAGTGGGGTGGCACCAGCGGACAGTCACCTTTGGGTCAGCTCACTGCGTAGAGCACTGCCACGAAGGGGAAACCCCGAGGATGGCAGTAGCCAGGGTGGCAGGGATGGCGGTGGGAGAAAAGGGGAGAGTACCACCTCAGTATGCAGACCTGGAAGAAGTCTTCAGTGAGAAAGAGGTGGATAGACTGCCCCCTCACAGGCCCTTTGACTGTCAGATCAACCTACTCTCAGGGGCTCAGTTACCAGTGGGTAAGCTGTACGCCATGTCGGACAGGGAGATGCAGGAGTTGCGGAAGTTCATTGACAAGAACCTGAAGAGGGGTTTCATACGAGAATCAAGGGCGGTGGGGGGCAGTCCAGTGTTCTTTGTAGACAACAGAGACTCCAAAGAGCCCAGATTGGTCGTAGATTACCGCGCGGTGAACCGGGTATCAGAACCAGTGACCTTCTCTATGCCCAGAATTGATGACATTTTGGCCAGGGTAAGGAAAGGGAAGGTCTTTACCAAGCTGGACCTTCGGGGGGCGTACAATTTGATAAGGATGAGAGAGGGGGACGAATGGAAAACCACGATGTTCACCCCTCTGGGGGCCTTTGAGTACCTAGTTATGCCCTTCGGATTACAATCCGGTTCGACCTGCTTTCAAGCTTTCATGCACCACGTGTTGGGGTCCCTGCTGTACAAGAATTGCGTGGCCTTCCTAGATGATGTGCTAATCTACTCGGAGAACGAGGAGCAGCATGTTAAGGATGTCAGGGAAGTGCTGAAGAGGCTGCAGGAGCACCAGCTGTGGGTCAAACTGGAGAAATGCCAATTCCACGCCCGAGAGGTTGAGTTCCTGGGCTACAGGTTGTCGGACAAAGGCTTAGCCATGGACCCAGGCAAGGTGCAGGCGGTACTAGAATGGAAGACTCCCAAGACCCGGAAGGACGTGCAGAGGTTCCTGGGGTTTGGAAACTTCTATAGAAAGTTTATCAAGAACTTTGCCCACTTAACGGCACCCATAACTGATTGTCTCAGCAGCAAGAAGAAGTTTGAATGGACAGAAGCGGCTCAGCAGTCTTTTGAAAAGCTAAAGAGGGCATTCGCTTCGGAAGAGCAACTCTTACACGTGGATCTGCAGAAGCCTATGAGATTGGAAACAGACGTGTCAGACAGAGCGGTGGGAGCTGTGTTGCTCCAGCCGGGAAATCGATCAGAGTGGAAGCCGTGTGCCTTTTTTTCAAGGAAGCTGAACAAGTCCGAACAGAACTACACAGTGTATGACCGGGAACTGCTTGCAATTCATGAAGCCTTTCGACGTTGGAGACATTTTCTAATAGGCGCGCAGCACAAGATCCAGGTGTGCACGGACCATAAGAACCTGGAATATTGGAGGACTGCACGAGTTCTCAACCAAAGACAGGTGCGATGGGCACAGGAGTTTTCCAAGTTCTTCTTTGAAATTCAGTATGTGCCGGGAAAGGAAAACGTCAGGGCAGATGCCCTTTCCCGTAAACCAGAGTACTTGGAAGGAGAGGGGGTGCCGGAAGTACGACATGTGATACCCGAGGACCGATGGGTGTGTGTGGGAGTGTTGGTAGGGAGACAAGAACTAGCCGGGTTGACGAGGAATGACGAGTACGCACAAACTAAAATCAGGGAGATACGAGACGCAGAAGAAAATCAGGGGGGTTTTGAGGAAAAGGAGGGGGCTCTGTACTATAAGGGAGCATTGTACATACTAGAAGGGGACCTGAGGAGAAGAGTACTCAAACAACTACATGATAACCCCACGGTGGGACATTTTGGTCAACACAAAACCATGTTGCTTGTCACCAGGCAGTTCTGGTGGCCAAGAGTGAGGGAAGATGTGCGGAAATACGTACGGGGGTGCGAGCACTGCCAGAGGGCTAAAGGGGAGAAGGCAGCACCTGTGGGGTTACTGGAGCCCTTACCCACCCCTGGAAGGCCCTGGGAGGTGGTATCCATTGATTTTATGACCGATTTACCCAAGTCCAGGGGGGAAACAGCAGTCATGGTGGTAGTGGACTTGATGACCAATATGTGCCATTTTATTGCTTGCTCGCATGCAGTGACAGCGGAGGAGACAGCTAGGCTGTTTATAGATCACGTTTTCAGGTTGCATGGCGCCCCCCTGAGGGTTTTGCCCGACAGAGGCAGGCAATTTACTTCCAGGTTCTGGACGTCGAAGTGAGCTTCTCGATGGCCAGACACCCGGAGACCAACGGACAAGCAGAAACAGTCAATAGCGTACTTCAACAGTACCTACGCTGCTACGTCAACGAAAGGGAGAACGATTGGGTGGAAAAACTAGCGGTGGCCGAATTTGCATACAATAACGCTGAACACGTGTCCACGGGGATGAGTCCCTTCATGGCCAATTACGGGTGTCACCCCAGGGCCTTCCCAGGGGAGGAGGAGGGGAGGGGGAGTGTGCCGGCGGCCAAACAATTTGTGGAAGAAATGGAAACTTTACACCAACAACTTAAGGTTAACCTGGAGAGGGCTAAGGAAGTGTACAAGAGGCAGGCAGACAAGCACCGCAGAGAAGGGGAGACAATAAGGGTTGGGGACCAGGTGTGGTTGTCAACCCAAGGGTTACCGTTCAAAGGGGGGGTGTAAGAAATTATGGCCAAGGCGACTGGGACCCTTCGAGGTAACCCAACAGGTGAATCCTGTGACCTTTAGACTCAAATTGCCCACCAACATGAAACTACACCCGGTGTTCCACAGGTCCTTGCTCTCACCGTACCGGGAAGGGAGGGAATTTCAGGGGCGAGAAAGAGAAATCCCCATGCATCCACTGGTGGAGGAAAGGGAATTTAGTGGTCACGCAGCGGAAATTCTCGATTCAAGGTGGAGAGGGAGAAGGGTGGAATATTTGGTGGCTTGGGAAGGGGAACCAGAGTCGGAAAACACTTGGGTTCCTGCAGAAGAGATCAGGGATGAGTATCTGCAGGAGGAGTTTCATAGCAGGTTCCCAAAGAAGCCCAAACCCCTAGGAAGGTTCTGGGAAGAGCAATTTGGCACCACGGATGATGAAGAAGAGTTTGAGGGGTGGCCAGCCTCCGAAGAGGAGGAAGGAGGGGTATCTGAGGGAGAGGAATCCAACTGGGGAGATTGGGCAGCGGAAAGAGACAGCAGCAGATGGGGAGCGGTGTTTGAATCTTCTGAGGAAGGGGATAGCTCCTTCCCGGGGTTTCCCACGTCGCCGTCCAAGGAACGGAAAACCGCTCAGCTGGCAAGGGGAAAGAGGGCGGTCCCCGGGCATACCTGGCCTTAAGTATGCTAGGCCACGCCTCCCCAGCCCGTCGATTGACGGGCCAGGTCGCAGGCACGCCCGGGGATTCCCTGGATCTCGCGGGGGCAAAAGGCCAGCCCCCGCGTGTGTGGGAGGGGTAACCCGCAACCCCCTCTCCTCCCAAGGTCGGAAATGGCTTTGCGTGGCAAGTCCCCTCCCCCATGTGAAATGAAGACACTGGACACATTATATAAGGTTAATGGGCATAAAAAGGCCACAACTGTATTGATTACAGAATTGAAAGGTATTGGCCTTAGGCATTGGCTCCTATCGACTACCCGGCATGGAGACCGGGAAGGGTTATCCACAAGCCGTGGGAGTCCTGTTGAAGTACGCCAACTAGGATCCCACGGGTGTCACCACTCGGGGGCGTGCCAGAGGCCCTTACCTCCCTAGGTTTCGGACAAGGCAACGCCCCCCGGAGTCCTCTACCGGACTACCCTTTCCTTGGGGGAAGGTGATGGCGCTTCCTTCCCCCCATTCATTTGCATAACAATGAACCCCTGCCAATGAACCCCACACCTTCGTTGCTGTACTGGATGCCTGGGTGTCCTATGACGCACCCGCCCAGAGCCACCACTCTACGTTCCACAGCCCGCTCCAGGACCTTTCTTGCTTTATTGATTCCAACCGGGCTCACACAATCCCTCCATGTCCTCCTCTCAAGCAAGGAGGACCACAAGATAGTAATGTTTGGGTAAACCGCCATCAGATCAGCAAAATCGTCAAAAATGTTCCATCTCAAGTCAATAGCTTTGCGGTACGCCAGGTCGTTTTCCCCCAACTGGATAACCAGGGCATCAGGTGGGCCCTCCGAGGCAGCTCTCGCCATCACGGCTGGCTTGAATTCGCTCCAGCGCATCCCTCTTCGCGCTATCCACACCAGCTCCACATTTGCGGGACCTCCGCTTGGCACGCCCACGCTGCGCAGAAGGCTTCCGCGCAGAGAATCTAGGAGGAGACTTGGAGTCAAAGAATTTCTATGTTGGAGGAAGTTTAGGAGACGCCCACTCACGGATTCTGCCAGCGACTAAGACAGTCGCGTTGTAAGGGCTGTCAAACCAGGGAAAGGTTTAGCTATACGACCAGCTTGGAGCAGTTTGCAGTTTACGCACAAGTAACCCCAATTCCCATTACACAAGGCCTTGAAGGAGTGGCTATTACAACCTTTGAAGGAAGTCTGCAATGAAATTTTAGAGGGGAAAAGGGCACCAGTATCGTGGAAAGAAGCTTATATTACACTCATACCGAAAACAGAGACTGAAAAGACTCAGCTTAAGAACTACCGCCCTATATCGTTACTTAATGTGGATTACAAAATTTTTGCTGACATTTTGGCTAAAAGGTTGAAGAAAGTATTGATGGAAGAGATTCACAAGGACCAAGCAGGCAAACACTAAAGCAGTACTGATATTTGTGGATGCGGAGAAAGCCTTTGACAACATTTCTTGGAGTTTTATGAAGAAGAATCTACATGGGATGGGGGTAGGCCAAGGATTTGAGAATGGTATGGGTGCAATATACTCTGAACAAAAGGCTAAGCTAATTGTAAATAATGTGGTTACGGAAGACTTTAGAATAGAAAAAGGGACATGACAGGGGTGCCCAATTTCCCCTTTGCTTTTTATATCGGTCCTGGAGGTTTTGCTGAACATGATTAGAAGGGACCAGCTAGTTAAAGGGGTACAGGTCGGAGTTAAACAGTACAAACATAGAACATTTGCAGATGACTTGGTACTTACATTACAAGAGCCAGACACTAGTACTAAAAGAGTTTTAGAATTAATTCAAGAGTTTGGTCAAGTTGCAGGATTCAAATTGAATAAATTAAAGACTAAGGTATTAGAGAAAAACTTAACAGCTACAGAAAGGGAGAGGTTCCAGAATGAAACGGGGTTAACCGTGGTTACGAAGGTGAAATACTTGGGGATTAATATGTCAGCTAAAAATGTGAACTTGTTTAAAGACAATTATGAGACATGCTGGACGGAAGTAAAAAAGGATCTAGAGATATGGTCAAATTTGAAGATTTCACTGTTAGGCCGTATTGCTGTGATCAAAATGAATGTATTCCGGAGGCGGCGCGAAACGGCAATGGCGGTCCTCTTTGCGCTGTGAAGAGGGGCTCCGCGGAAAAGGGTCGTCCTCTGCGGCAGAGCGGAGACCCGTTAAGAAAACCCACAGGCAGAGTGAGCTTGTGGTCGTGGGACTCGGCGGGCACCAGGAGCGACCCTGGAAACGAAGAAGGAACCCCGTAAGGGGCTCCGGAACGTGAAAGGGGGAGCGGTGCTGTGAGTTCATCGCTCTTTCCGCGGAAGTGAAGCCGCGCGGCTGCTGCTGATGAGCGCTGACCTTTCTTCTATGAATATCCGACTCTAAACAACATACTCGTGAGTAAGAACCACAAGATTGGGGAACTAAATTATTGAATTCGGCTGAAAACGGGAGACGTCAAAAGGGAAGTCCGTCTTCCGATTCTGCTTAAGTTCAAAGCAAAGACCTCGACAAGCGGGAGGCGCTGAAAGAGGGACTTTAAAGGGAATCCGCTTATACTGTGCAAATTCTGACTTCGCTACTTATAAGTAAAGAGGATTACTTTTGTGTAAATGAACTGGACTTGGACTGGGATTGCGCCTTCTCTTGGTGGATTACAAAATTTTGAGAAAAAATAGTCTGCGGACTGCCTGGATATAAAGATCTGTCAATTTGCGGAAACTGTATCTAAAGTTTCAACGTGCTACATTTGAGCCTTACTGTGGGATACAAATAGGGAACTGTTGCATGCACCATTATTGAGACTTTCTTTTCAACTCGGGCAAAGCTCTGCAAGTTTAAAGGAATGTTGAAGGTACTTCCTATTTTCTTCTTCTTTGTTGGTCCATTGGGAATTTAATGGTGGAAAGTTTTTACTTTTTTTTTTTTTGACTACAGGGGAGCTCCCCCTAGAGGACTGTGGATTATTTAGTCTCTGAGAACTGCTTATTGTTTTGTTCATCTTCTGCCTGGATGTTTTTATTCTGGACTGTTTTTCCCATGGGATTTACAATTTGACCTTGATACATAGACAGCTGTGGAATGAGTGGCACAGGGAGAACAAGGGCTGCCAAATCAAAACCAAAACAATCTGAACTGTTGCAAACAACTTTGACTGCGCAGACACGTAGATCATCTGTCCCAACTGTCCTAGGCTTGCAAGAAGGAGAAATCAAGCAGCCAGACCTAGGGGATATGGCTTCAGGAGGGCTTGACCCAGTCTCTAAAGAAATTTTGGAACAATTGGCAGCTTTAAACAGGAAAGCGGATGAACAGGCGGAAAAATTTGATCAAGTGACAGCCGCTATCAACAAATTGACTGAGCAAGTTTCCCAAAATACACAAGCAATTGGGAATATTCAAACAACAACAGCAGAGAATCGCAAACTGGCTGAAGAAGCGAATCAAAAAGCAGAACAAGCCAATAAGAAAATTGAGGAAGTAAGAAAGGAAGTAAGGCCACTGAGCAGGCAAATCAACGAACAACAGGCCTATCTGTCCATGGTGGAATTGAAAAATCGGGAGAACAATTTTAGATTGAGATCAATTCCAGAACTTGAAAAAGAAGATTTGATTGGCTTTTTGACAGCAGAATTTTCAAAGTTCTGGGGTATAGCGGAAGATAAGGACTTTAAAATCGTCACCGCTTTCAGACTGGGAAGAGTGGTGAGGAAGGATAGATCTAGAGACTGCCTGATCATTTTAAGATCTAGGCAAGAAAGAGATAATATACTAGGCCTACATTTCAAAAATCCACTGGTGATTCAAGGCAAGAAAGCAGAAATCTACAGAGATGTTCCGAAACAACTTTTGGATTTAAGAACTACATATAAAGACCTAGCAGGACTGTTGAGAAACAACACAATTCCCTACAGGTGGGAGTTTCCCCAAGGAATATCCTTTAACTTCAAAGGGAAAAAAGTAAAAATCAGATCAGCAGAGGACCAAGAGAAGTTTCTACACGACTACGGGGAGGACCTTCGGAAAGGAGTGGCAGGAGTCTGGCCACCACCTTCGCCTGAATCAACACCAGGGCCACCTGCAGGTCTGGACGAAAAGGAAGTCGACTCCCTATTAGGACTTACAAACTGATTCAGGATGTCTCTACAGCTGCTTAGTTGGAACATTCATGGCGCAAATTCCCCGGAGAAAAGAAGAAAGATATTTCATATTTTGAAAAAAGAACAATTGGACATTATTTGCTTGCAGGAAACACATGTGACTAGGCTCCACAGAAAAGTGCTAATTAACAAAAGATTAGGTCACGAATTTATTTCTTCAGATAAAGTTAAGAAAAGAGGCGTAGTGATTTATGCAAAGGAGAACCTGTCGCCGAAATTTCTGTTTAAAGATGAGCAAGGAAGAATCATGGCAATAGAGATACAATCACAAGGAGAAAAATTCTTGATAGTAGGAATCTACGCACCAAATGAGGGGAAATCGGAATTTTACAAGAAGCTGCACGAGACAATGCTGGATTATTTGGACTATAATAACATCATCATGATGGGAGACATGAATGGAGTGGTCTCTACTTATATGGACAAGTCACAAAACCAAAATTTGACTAAAGATGGCAGACTACCTAAAACTTTTTTTGAACTAACTGACAGTATGGACTTGATTGACATTTGGAGGACAAAGAACCCCCTAGGGAAAGAAGGAACATTCTTCTCTGAGGCCCACCTATCATGGTCAAGAATCGACCAAATATGGACAACTAGAGGGCTGGCACCTAAGACTAAAAAAGTGGAAATCTGCCCAAAAACCTGCTCCGACCATAACGCCTTGAAAATGGAATTGAGACTTACTCCAGCCGGTTCCTTCAGATGGAAAATGAATGACACTCTGTTAAGAGATCAGGAGATCATGAAGAAGGCCCAAAAAACCTTGAAAGATTATTTTGAAATAAATTTAAACACTTCGGTTGAAAAGAGAACAATCTGGGACGCAAGCAAAGCTGTGATGAGAGGGTTTCTGATACAACAGAATACGATTAAGAAAAAACTCTGGAGTGGAAAAAAGGATAAGATATTAGAGAAGATAAGAGACGGAGAGAAAAAGTTGAGACTAAAACCAAAATCAAAAGAAATTTTAAGAGAGATTAAATTCCACCAAGCACAATATGCGAAATTGATAAACCAAGAAGTGGAATGGAAAATCAAACAAATGAAACAAAGATCTTTTGAATCGGCGAATAAATGTGGAAAGCTGCTAGCATGGCAGCTGAAAAAGAGACAAAAATTGAACTTTGTCACCAATCTGGAGGTTGAAGGGAGAAATATTCAGAAACCAGAAGAAATTAGAAAGTGTTTCCAGAGATATTTCAAAAAACTGTTCACGCAAGGGCCACAGGAAGAGACTGAGATAGACCAATTTCTAAACAATAATGGATTACAAAAATTATCTCAAGAGAAGAGAACAACCCTGAATTATAGAATAACACAACAGGAAATCGAGAGTGCCATTCAGAATATGCAATTAGGGAAATCTCCAGGCCCAGACGGACTTACCTCCAAGTATTATAAGACATTAAAAGACTTCTTGATTCAACCATTAATGGAGGTATGTAATCAGATCATGGAGGGGAAAAGGGCACCAGAATCGTGGAAAGAAGCATTCATCACATTGATACCTAAATTGGAATCTGAAAAGACCCAACTTAAGAATTACCGTCCCATCTCACTCCTTAATGTGGATTATAAAATTTTTGCTGATATTTTGGCAAATAGACTTAAAAAAGTGTTAAATGAAGTAATTCATAAGGACCAGGCTGGCTTCCTCCCTGGTAGACATTTGTCTGATAACACTAGGAATATTATTGACATTTTGGAATTATTGCAGACCAATATCAACACGAAAGCAGTTTTAATCTTCATAGATGCAGAGAAAGCCTTCGACAACATTTCTTGGAAGTTCATGAAGAAAAACTTGGAAGGGATGGGAGTGGGACAGGCGTTTCAAAACAGTATAGAAGCAATTTATTCAGAGCAAAAGGCCAAATTGATAGTGAACAATGTGGTGACGGAGGAGTTCAAAATTGAAAAAGGGACACGACAGGGGTGCCCTCTCTCCCCTCTGTTATTTATTTCAGTCCTGGAGGTGCTTTTGAATTTGCTTAGGAAGGACCGGTTGGTGCATGGAATACAGGTCGGAGTGAAACAATATAAACTGAAAGCTTTTGCAGATGATTTGGTGTTAACACTACAGGAGCCAGAACCTAGTACAAAAAGAGCTCTAGAACTGATTTATGAGTTTGGTCGGGTGGCAGGATTTAAGTTGAATAAGCAAAAAACCAAGGTTTGGGGGGAAAATTTGACACCTTCAGAAATAGATGGGTTTCAGAAGGAGACAGAGTTAAATGTGGTTAAAAAAGTGAAATACCTAGGGATTAATTTGTCTGCTAAAAACTTGAATTTATTCAAAGATAATTATGAAAAATGTTGGTCAGAAATCAAAAAGGATTTTGAAATCTGGTCAAGACTTAAACTTTCCTTGTTGGGACGAATTGCTGCTGTTAAGATGAATGTATTGCCAAAGATGTTGTTTTTGTTTCAAACCCTACAGATCGTGGACAGAGTGGAATGTTTTGGAAAGTGGCAGAAAGATATTTCGAAGTTTGTCTGGCAGGGCAAAAGGCCCAGGATAAAGTTTAAAATATTAACTGATGCAAAAGAAAGAGGGGGGTTTGCCCTGCCGGACTTAAGGTTATATTACGAAGCTGCATCTTTCTGCTGGATGAAAGATTGGTTCTTATTAGAAAACACTGATGTCCTAGATCTGGAAGGGTTTAATAATGCTTTTGGATGGCATGCATACTTGTGGTACAACAAGGTAAAAATTCGCAAAATGTTCAAAAACCATATTGTCAGAAAAGCTTTATTTATAGTCTGGACTAAATATAAGGACTTGTTAGAAAACAAGACCCCGAGGTGGCTATCACCAATGGAGGCTAAGGCCCGAAAAAGACTCAATATGGAGGTTGGTTGGCCAAAATACTGGGAGATAATAGAAAAAACCAGAGATAATTGGAGATTGCAGAGCTTTGACAAATTAAAAAACAAGGTGCAAGACTGGTTGCACTATGCTCAAATTCAAGAGGTCTTTAAAATGGATAAAAAAACAGGTTTCCAGGTGGAGAAATCAAAGTTAGAAACAGAACTATTGGAACCAAAGACTAAAATTCTATCAAGAATGTATAACTTGCTGCTTAAATGGAACACTCAGGATGAGATAGTCAAATCAGCCATGATAAAATGGGCTCAAGACATTGGGTACAACATCATGTTTGAAGACTGGGAAAGGTTATGGACCACCGGTATGAAATTTACGGCATGTAATGCCTTGAAAGAAAACATTATGAAAATGATATACAGGTGGTACATGACCCCAGTCAAGCTTGCTAAGATATATCATTTGTCTGATAATAAATGTTGGAAATGCAAGGAGGCTGAAGGGACATTCTTTCACCTCTGGTGGACTTGCCCGAAAGTGAAGGCCTTCTGGGAAATGATCTACAATGAGTTAAAAAAGGTATTTAAGTATACCTTCCCCAAGAAACCAGAGGCCTTCCTTCTGGGCATTGTCGGCCAGAAAGTGTTAAAGAAGGATAGAACTTTTTTCATGTACGCAACTACAGCAGCAAGAATTCTTATCGCTAAACATTGGAAGACACAAGATCTACCCACGCTGGAAGAGTGGCAGATGCAATTGATGGACTATATGGAACTGGCTGAAATGACTGGCAGAATCCGAGACTTGGGTGAAGAAAAAATGGAGGAGGACTGGAAAAAATTTAAAGACTACTGTGAGGGTTTGATTAGCTGCTTGTGCGTGAAAACGTGCTCCCTCAGAGTTTGTGTGCCCCCACAAACCTCTGTGTGTGACGGAGCTCCTCAGACATGTCTGCTCTAGTCACTAGTAGAGTCCGACAGTGGCTGCCTGCGGAAGCGTTTCCAGCAAAGAAGTTCCTTAACGGAAACGCGTCTCCTGGACTCACGGCGTGACAGTTTCCTGCGAGGTATGGGTCTCCCTATGTGAGACTCAGATACCTCCCCACTATTTTCGCTGGAAGCGTCCCTGAGCCCTCCCTCCTGCTCACATTCCCTCAGAGAATCACTCCTCCCCCTGCTGGTCCCTGCTTCAGCAGTTGAGTCTCTTTCATCCTGCCTGAGTCCCTCCACCACCTGATGCTCTGATGGCAGTTCCCTGACATCCACTTCCCCTCCAGGGCCCCCCTCACCCCCTCCCAATTCCTCCCCCCTGGGAGGTGAAGGGCTAAAACCCCGAAACGAATCTTCCTCATCTTCTGACGTCTCGAACAATTCTCTCCATCGATCGTCGTCCTGGCCAGCTGAATCCTCCTCCTCTTCAGAATCTGGGAACCCCTCCAACTCCTCTTCCTCGTCGGTGGTGGCAAAGTATTCCCTTCGGAACCTCGCTACAGGCTGAGGTTTACGTGGGAACCTCTGATGAAAAGTCTCTATTAAAACCTCGTCATTGACATCCTCTGCCCTAACCCAGGTGTTTTCCGACTCCGGTTCCCCTTCCCACATTACCAAATACTCTACTTGATCTCCCTTCCACCTGGAATCGAGGATCTCTGCTACATGGTAGCTGTGTTCCTTCTCCTCCATTGCTGGTCCCCTAGTGACCCTCCCCTCACTGTCTCCTCTATACGGTGACAGCAACGACCTGTGAAAAACTGGGTGCAGCTTCATGTGGTTCGGTAACCGGAGCCTGAAAGCCACTGGATTGACCTGCTGTATGACTTCAAATGGACCCAGCCTTTTGGGTCTTAATTTCTTACAACCTCCTTTGAATGGCAACCCTTGGGTAGACAGCCACACCTGGTCCCCCACCCTGATGCTTTCACCTTCCCTTCTGTTTTTGTCTGCTTGCCTCTTATATTCCTCCTTAGCCCTGTTTAAGTTGAGTTGGAGCTGGCGATGGATCGCTTCCATTTCTTCCACGAACTGTTCTGCAGCTGGAACGCTCCAGTTCTCCCCCTCCCCCCCTGGGAAGGCTCTGGGATGGCACCCGTGATTGGCCAAAAAGGGGCTCATCCCCGTGGACACGTTCTCTGCATTGTTGTAGGCAAATTCTGCCAACGCCAGCTTCTCCACCCAATCATTCTCCCTGTCATTAACATAACACCTCAAATATTGTTGGAGAACCCCATTTGCTCTTTCCGCCTGCCCGTTGGTTTCAGGATGACGGGCCGTCGAGAAATTAACCTCTACATGCAGTAAGCTCATGAGCTTCCTCCAGAACCTGGAAGTAAATTGTTTCCCTCGGTCTGAAACCACCCTCAAGGGGGCGCCATGCAACCTAAACACATTCTCTACAAACAATTTGGCGGTTTCTTCTGCTGTAACCGCATGTGAGCAGGCTATGAAGTGGGCCATTTTAGTTAACAGGTCTACTACAACCATGATGGCTGTTTTCCCTCTAGACCTTGGCAGATCAGTCATGAAATCTATTGCCACTGCTTCCCACGGTCTCTCAGGTGTGGGCAGTGGTTCTAATAAACCAGCCGGCGCCTGCCTCTCCCCCTTGGCTCTTTGGCATTGTTCACACCCTCTCACATACTCCCGCACATCTTCCCTGACCTTGGGCCACCAAAATTCCCTGGTAACCAGCCACATGGTTTTGTGTTGCCCAAAGTGCCCTGCTGTGGGGCTATCGTGCAGCTGCTTGAGTACTTTCTCCCTCAATTCCCCTTCAGGTATATATAACGCTCCCTTATAATACAATGCCCCATTTCTCTCCTCAAAACCACCGGGTTTGTCTTCCTCCCCTCTGAGATCCCTGAGTTTCCCCTGGGCGTATGCATCCTGCACCGTACCCTCTACCAATTCCCTTTGCCCCACCAAAGTCGCCCCACACACCCAGCGGTCCTCTGGAATGATATGGGTTTCTTCGGGTGCTCCCTCCCCCTCCAAATATTCAGGTTTGCGTGAGAGAGCGTCCGCCCTAACATTCTCTGGGCCTGGCACATAACAAATCTCAAAGTTAAATTTGGAGAACTCTTGGGCCCATCTCAACTGCCTTTGGTTGAGCACTCGCGCCGTTCTCCAGTACTCTAGATTTTTATGGTCCGTGCACACTTGCACTTTATGTTGTGCACCAACCAGCAGATGCCTCCATCTCCGGAACGCCTCATGAATAGCAAGCAGTTCTCGGTCGTACACCGTGTAGTTCCTCTCGGATTTGTTCAGCTTCCGCGAGAAGAAGGCACACGGACGCCACTCCGACTCCTCCTTCCCCGGCTGCAGAAGAAGCACCGCCCCTATGGCTCTGTCAGATGCGTCTGTTTCCACCCTTAGCTTCTTTCGTAAATCCACATGCAGAAGTTGTTCTTCAGAGGCGAAGGCCCTTTTCAGTTCCTCAAACGCTCGCTCCGCCTCCGCCGTCCATACAAACTTCTTCTTACTGCTGAGACAGTCAGTGATGGGCGCCGTCAGATGGGCGAAGTTGCGGATGAACTTACGATAAAAGTTTCCAAACCCTAGGAACCTCTGCACATCCTTCTTGGTTTTGGGTGTTTTCCATTCCAGCACTGCCTGTACCTTGCCGGGATCCATGGCCAATCCCTTGTCTGACAGGCGGTACCCCAGGAATTCCACCTCCTTGGTATGGAACCGACACTTCTCCAGTTTGACCCACAGCCTGTTGGCTTGCAGTCTGCTCAACACTTCTCTGACGTCTCTCACATGTTGCTCCTCATTCTCAGAATACACCAACACATCATCTAGAAAGGCAACGCAATTCTTGTAGAGCAAAGGGCCCAGCACGTGGTTCATAAAAGATTGAAAACACGCGGAGCCTGCTTGTAATCCAAATGGCATAACGAGGTATTCAAACGCCCCCAAAGGGGTAAACATGGTGGTTTTCCATTCATCCCCTTTCCTTATGCGTATCAGGTTGTACGCCCCCCTTAGATCCAGCTTTGTGAAAATCTTTCCCTTCCTCACCATGTTCAAAATATCATCAATTCTGGGCATAGGGAACGCCACCGGTTCAGTCACTGCATTCAGCCGCCTAAAATCACATACAAGTCTCGGCTTGTCCGCATTTTTTTTTGTCCACAAAGAACACTGGGCTCCCCCCTGCTGCTTTGGACTCTCTGATGAAGCCTCTCTTCAGGTTCTTGTCAATGAACCCTCGCAACTCCTGCATTTCCCTGTCTGACATGGCATACACCTTGCCCACGGGAAGCTGTGCTCCAGGGAGTAAATTGATCTGACAATCAAAGGGTCTATGAGGTGGTAGTTGGTCAGCTTCCTTCTCACTGAACACGTCGCTGAGATCTGCATACTGTGGTGGTACCTTCACCTTCCCCATTACTTCAGTCCCTGCTAGGGTGGCTTGGACCCCTACTGAACCCTTCTCCCCTTTGCAGTGTTCTAGGCAATGTGCTGAACCAAAGGACACCACTCTTTGATGCCAGCCAACCAGCGGATCATGTAGAGCTAGCCAGCTCATTCCCAAAATAATGGGAGCGCCTCCCAGGGTGGCCACATTAAACGCTATCAGTTCTGTGTGCCTTGCCACCCTCATTATCATTGGGACAGTCTGCAAGCGGACTCCTCCTCCCAACAACTCCCTGCCATCAATCGTGGTCACCTGCAGGGGGTTGCTTAAAGGGATGGTCTGTATCTGGTGTTCAGCAGCAAACTCCTTGCTCATAAAATTGCAGGAGCTGCCTGAGTCCAATAGCGCCTTTATTTTTAGGGGGTGCCCATTCTGCAGCTCTAGCGACACTTCAATCACTAGAGCAGGTCGAGGAGCTTCTGGCACGGGCACTTTCACTGCTCTTTGGCCTGGCTGCAGTGCCCCAATTGTGGCAACCAGGCGTTGGCTTTTACCTGCTCCTCTCCCCCTTCTTCTCCCCCCTCAACAGCTCCCACCATCCCTTGCCATTCCTTCCTCTGGGGGCAGACTCTGGCAAAGTGGCCTGGCTGTTGGCAGAGATAGCATTTCCGGGGGCCCTTTCCCTCCTTCTTAGCTCCCTCGCTGGTTTTTGAAAATGCGCGCGCGCGCGCTGTTCCGATTTCCATCGGCTCTGCCGGCGGGAAAGCTGGCTCAGGAATGTCTGGAATGCGGAACTCCTTCCAACGTTCCCCTCTCCCTTCCCGCCTCTCCAAGGCTCTTGCCTCCTGCCGCGCTCCTATGGTCAGCGCAGATTTGGTCAGCTGATCCATAGACTCCGCCCTGGGGCTCCGTGCCAGCTCGTCTTTCACCCCCGAAGAAAGACCTTCTTCAAATAGCATTTGAACGGGTGCCGCCGATAAATCCCAACTCAGTCTGTGAATCAGCATGGTAAACTCAGTCCAATATTCACGGACAGATCGACTCCCCTGCTTACAAGCCATTAGCTGTCTGCGCACCACCCCTTCCTCAATATCGCTGGAAAACATGATATCCATTGCACGAAAGAACTTCATTGTGTCCTTTAGTATGTCATTGTGCGTTGCCATTAGGGGTCGAACCCAGTCTCTAGCCCCTTTCTCAAGATGCCCAATTACAAAAGCAACTCGCGATTCCTCATCAGGGAACTCATCGAACTGCACATTAAGGGCATATTGCATCTCTGTCCTAAAAGCATGGTAGTCCTTGGGGTCCCCCCCAAATTTCTGCACCAATCCTGGTACCTTTCTGGGGAATTGAGTGGCTCTCCCCTTCTTGTCTGCATCCTGAGCCCTTCTCTCCTCCAGCCTCGCCGTCTGCAGGGCCAGTTGAACCTCCAACGCTCGGTATCTATCTTCCAAGCTTGGACCAGCTCCAGCCCCTGCTCCTCCGGTTCCGGTTGGTTCGCTCATGATGCCTTCTCTTGCACAGGCAGCGTACAAAGACTGTCGGACTGCTATGAGGGTTTGATTAGCTGCTTGTGCGTGAAAACGTGCTCCCTCAGAGTTTGTGTGCCCCCACAAACCTCTGTGTGTGACGGAGCTCCTCAGACATGTCTGCTCTAGTCACTAGTAGAGTCCGACAGTGGCTGCCTGCGGAAGCGTTTCCAGCAAAGAAGTTCCTTAACGGAAACGCGTCTCCTGGACTCACGGCGTGACAGTTTCCTGCGAGGTATGGGTCTCCCTATGTGAGACTCAGATACCTCCCCACTATTTTCGCTGGAAGCGTCCCTGAGCCCTCCCTCCTGCTCACATTCCCTCAGAGAATCACTCCTCCCCCTGCTGGTCCCTGCTTCAGCAGTTGAGTCTCTTTCATCCTGCCTGAGTCCCTCCACCACCTGATGCTCTGATGGCAGTTCCCTGACAACTACCTACAAAAACAACATAAGCTATATGAATGTTAAGGGTTTGCGTGGCTGGGAAAGTCTAGCTTCAGCAATTAAAATTTGATGATCTGGGAAATTAAGTTATAAATTAGGAAGGAACTAAAGTTTAAACTAATCTTTATGTCTATTTTAGGATAAAGGCAATTTGACAACAAGTATTTTAAACTTAAAGTATAACTATTTGAAAGTACAAAAAACGCATGAAACAAGGTAACAATTTGCTGATATCTTTATTGTAAAGAATGCAGGGAGAGGGAGACGTGGGGAAGTCCAGATGGTTATGAAAAGATGTTTTGGAAAAATGAATTTTTCTGTTCTATTGTTTTTCTTTCTTTTTTCTTCTTTCTTTTCTTTTTTGTGGATTCTATCATGTATTTGACTTTACGTTTATATCTGGAAAAAAGCAATAAAATATTATTTTTAAAAAAACAAAATGAATGTATTGCCTAGAATGCTGTTTTTGTTTCAAACATTGCAAATTGTGGACAAGATGGATTGCTTCAAGAAGTGGCAGAAAGATATTTCAAAATTTGTGTGGCAGGGCAAGAAACCCAGAATAAAATTTAAGATTTTAACTGACACCAAAGAAAGAGGGGGATTTGCCCTGCCAGACTTTAAACTTTACTATGAATCAGCAGCTTTCTGCTGGTTGAAAGACTGGCTGCTTCTTGAGAACACAGACATTTTGGATTTAGAAGGCTTCAACAATGTTTTTGGGTGGCATGCATATTTATGGTATGATAAGGTTAAGGCCCATAAAGCTTTTAAAAATCATATTCTCAGGAAAGCACTATATAATGTCTGGATTAGATATAAAGACTTGTTGGAAAATAAAACCCCAAGGTGGTTGTCGCCAATGAAAGCTAAAGCTGTGAGAAAACTCAATATGGAGGCCAAATGGCTGAAATATTGGGAAATTTTGGAACAGGAGGGGGATAAAATGAAATTGCAGAGTTTTGAAAAGTTAAAGGACAAAGTGCGAGATTGGCTCCATTATTATCAAATAATGGAGGTTTTCAAGTTGGACAGGAAAATTGGCTTTCAGGTGGAAAAATCAAAATTAGAAACAGAACTAAGAATTTGTCAAGAATGTATAACTTGCTGTTGAAATGGAATACACAAGATGAAACAGTGAAATCAGTTATGATAAAGTGGGCACAAGATATTGGTCATAACATTATGTTTGCTGACTGGGAACAGTTGTGGAACACCGGTATGAAATTTATGGCATGTAATGCCTTAAAGGAAAATATTATTGTCAGAGCTGCTTCAAGATCCTAGCTCACAGAGGATCACGCTAGCCAGCGATCATTAAGTAAAAGTCTTTATTGAGTTACAGTTTCCATTCTCAAGCTGCTGCGTGCAACTCTACGTCTAATGGCTAGATCGGCGAAGCTCCGTCTGAGTCTCCGCCCCTTGTGCACCAACTTAATATCCTAGCCCTGCTCCACCTTTTCCGCCTGACTGCTCTCCTCTGGGTCCCTCTGCCCCCCGGGGTCTCTTCCTTCCGGGATTCTTCTGACGCCGACCCCCCGGAACTCCCTGTCTCCTTGCGCCGGGCTTTAGGACCTGGCTCCCTTTCCTGGCTGCCTACTGCGTCACTTTCCTGTGCATTTGAACTTGGCGCGCGCGCCCAACCTTCCACTTTCCGTCTGACCGTTTCTTCGCTCCCCGATGGAGGTGTGGCCACTCCTGACTCGTGCCCTCTCCCCTGTTGTGAGCTGCCAGCGCTTGATCCCTGGCGCTCTTCCTCTTCCCTGCTCTCTGGCAGTGACGCTGGTCCCGATTTCCAACTGCTCTCCTCTGAGTCCCCTCTGGCTCTATCTTCCTGGGGTGTCCCCCTAGGCTCCCCCCTTGCCCTGGCCACTGGTGCTCCTTTCTGTGAATCTTCTGATTCACTGGAAAGACTCGGAGATCTCGGGTCGTCGTCATCACTCATCTTTTCTTCTGCCTCCTCCCCCTCGCTCTCTGTTTCCTCCCTTGCCCTTGCCTCTGCTCCTGAACCCCTGACATCCATCCCCCCCTCGAAGCCCCCCGTTCCCCCCTCCCCTCCTTCCGGTGCGGGAGCTGGGTGCTGCTGTGTCAGAGGGACGAACGTCGGATACAGTTCGCTTCCCGTGGCGGGCCTCCATCTGAAGTCTCCCGGTTCTTCCTCCCTGCTCTCGTCGACGACGGTCACCTCCGCTTCCATCTCTGTGCCGCCGTGCTCGAAACCAGGATCGTCCCCGAAAACGTCCATGTCCGTCTCTCCCTCACTTCCTCCTGGCGGCGTTGCTCGTCCTGGACCTTCCTGCCACTTCCTGCGCCACTGCTCCTCTGGTCTATCGTCCCACCAATACGAGGGTTCTGAGGCAGATCCCGAGGGTGACCCCTCCGGGGAACGGGCGTCTCGTATCGGGTCCTCGTCCGAGTCGAACCCCCGGAACGTGCTGGCAGAAAGCGTGGGCGTGAAAAGCCAGTCGTCGAAAAAGTCTTCTGGCATTGGTATATGTGGGAAGAGGGCATGAAACTCGTCTTTGAGCAGAGGTTCGTCCAAGGCGTAGCCCGGCACCCAGCTGTTCGCACTGGCCGGGGTGCCCTCCTTGGCGAGAAGGTATTCTACCCCTTCTTCCCCCCCCCATCTGGAGTCTAAAATCTCCGTGACTTCGTTGATGCGTTCCTCCTGTGCCACTCCCGCGTGCCCGGTTCTTTCTCTGAGCGGACTCGGTGCCGTTCCGGGTTCCTGAAACCTGTGCGGTGCCTTGTAGGGAGTGAGCACCGATCTGTGGAACACCGGATGCATTCTGGAACCCTCCGGAAGCGCCAGCCTGAAAGCCACCGGGTTGACCTGCTCTTCGACTTGGTAGGGCCCCAGTTGCTTATGCCCTAGTTTCTTCTTGGCCAACGACCTGGCCGGCACTGCGTGGGCTGCTAACCAGACCCAGTCTCCCACATGGATCTCTTCGCCAACCCTTCTGTGTTTGTCCGCTTGCACCTTGTATGCATGTTTGGCCAGCTCCAGGTGCCGCCGCAGCTGATCGTGGACCTCCTGCAACTCCGACGCGAACGCATCTGCTGTCTGCGGCTCCCCCTCCCCCATCCTTTCCAGTCCCGGGAAGGTCCTGGGGTGCCTCCCGTTGTTGGCGAAGAACGGCGTGACCCCCGTGGACACGTGCTTCGTGTTGTTGTAGGCGAACTCGGCGAGCGGCAGGTAATCCACCCACGTCGCAGGCTGTTGATTCGCATAACATCTCAGGTACTGCTGCATGATGGCATTGACCCGCTCCGCCTGCCCGTTGGTCTGCGGGTGTCTCGCCGACGCCAGGTTGATCTTGACGTTCAGGAAGCCCATCAGCTTCTGCCAGAAATTCGAGATGATGTTCAGTTTCGGTTTCAGTTTCTGTTAATTGGTTCTCGTGGGAAACTTGCAGATTCTAGCTTCACCAATTAACTCAAGCTGGTGTCAATTTACTCTTGGCAGAAAGCCCAGGTCTGCTTGACCTAGAAACTACTCACTCTGATTGGTTAACGAGCAGCACTCAACTCTGTTATTTAGGGATTGCTAGCACAGTTTGATGTGAGGTGTGTTAGGAGTTAGAAGTGCTGTGTATGGTTATGAGAGAGAAAGAGAGGGTTTATTTTGCTTTTATTTGTATGCAGAAACTCTGCTGGTTTTATTTTCTCCTTTTAATAAATCCTGTAAATAGTTATTCTGAGTCTAGCTGACTAGTCATTACTGCCGCAACTAGCTTCCTCGCTGTGCAGGAAAACTCTGCTACGTTTGGGCTAAAGCCAATAGGGCTATGCCTGACACTCCAAAGTTCCATGAGGTTATGGGCATTGTGCTGCCAGCCTGAGTTGCGGTGGTGTCAGCATCAACGGCGTTGGTTCCAGTAGTTCCAGAGGTTGTTGTTCCTGGCTGGTTCCTGACCGTGGTGAGCTGGTGACGCAGCGGACACAAGGACAACAGCTGCAGCGTGTGAGTGCTGGGTGCTGTGGTTCCTGTTTTCTCTCTCGGTGGTCGTGAGTAGCTGGTTCCGGGTTCCAGGGACATCGCTCTCAAGATGGCCTCACAACCAGTTCAGATGGCTTTTGAGCGTCTGAATGACTCCAATTACTTGCTGTGGTCGGAACGCATGCAGGCAGTGCTGCAGAGGGATCGTCTCTGGCAAGTGGTGAGTAAGTTTCCTACGAAGCCTGATGATGAAGACCTCGATAAAGACCAAAGAGCAAGGGCCACAATTGTCTTGGGGCTGGAAGATTCCCAGTTGCCGTATGTGAGGGGAATCAAGACAGCTAGAGGTGTGTGGCAAGCACTTAAAGAACTCCATGTGCGTGAGACAGCGGTTTCCAAGCTGTTCATTCGCAAGGCATTGTACAAGGCAATGTTACAGCCTGGGGTTACAATGCAGGAACACCTACACAGTTTACAGTTAAAGTTTGCTGCGCTACAGGAAAGAGACTGTGCATTAGACCAGCAGGAGAAGGTGGCTATTATTTTGAGTTCTCTCCCGGAAAGCTGGGATAATCTAGTTTTGTCTCTAGAAGGCATGCAGGAGCGTGATTTATCAGTCAGTTACGTTACTGGGCGTTTGATTGAAGAATGGCAGAAGAGGCAAGAAAGGTTGGTGGCTGCAGAGGTTTCTACAGGTGGGCGGTTTGGAAGGAGTTCTCATGCCGTGCCAGAGGTGGAGCAAGAGCAGCGTACCGGTGAGGAGTCAGCGTTTGCTGTTAGGCGTTGTTTCCGATGTGGGTCCTCAGCGCATCTAAAACGACAATGTCCGGAGTTGGTCAAGTCTCAGTTGCCGGTGCAGGAGCAGAGACGAGATCAGCAGCAGCAGCAGCAGCGTAAAAAGAAATTCTTCAAACAAAAACAGTCGGCTCAGCTGGTGACCGGCGAGGTCAAGATTGCTGATGAGAAACAAGCGGTCTGGGTGGTCGATTCGGGAGCGTCTCGCCACATCGTAAATTCAGATGAATTATTTGTTTCCAAGAACTCAGCACAGCGCAGCCAGGTGGCTCTAGCAGACGGAAGTACTTCCGAAGTGATTTCGGGGGGTGCAGTTTTTGTTCCTTGTCTTCGTGAATGCCTGCAAAATGTACTTTGTGTGCCGACATTAAGGAGCAATCTGATGTCTGTAGATTGTTTGCTGAAAGCTGGGTTTAAAGTGTATTTTGAAGGAGACAGTTGCATTATTAAGAAGGCTGGTGAGATTTTAGGCACTGCTAAGTCAGAGGGAGGCTTGTTTTGGCTTAAAGCAGGATCTCAAGTTGCAGCAGTAGTCAGTAAATCTCAGCCTGCAGTGAATAACAAAGCTATACATGACAACTGTGTGCACTTATTGCATAGGAAAATGGGGCATGCTTGCTGGAAAAGTGTACTAAAAATGTCTGAATTGGCTGATGGGGGTAATTTAAAGAGTTGTAACAAGTACCTTGATTGTAATGTCTGTAAAAAGGTTAAAACCCACAGAGTCTCTTACCCCAGAAGTGACAGAGTTAGTGAGTCACCGCTACAGCTGGTTCACATGGATGTAATTGGTCCATTTGCTGTAAGCAGGGGTGGATCGCGTTTTTCACTAACAATTGTGGATGACGCCACGCGTTATTCCTGGGTTTTTTCCCATGAAGAATAAGGGTGACGTGTTCACTAAGTTTAAAGGCTGGGTGGCATCTGTGGAAAGATTTCTGTCTGTTAAACTCAAAAGGATACAGACGGACAGAGGTGGCGAATTTATGTCAAATGCCTTTAAAGATTGGTTACAAAAGCGTGGCATTGGGCATAGAAAAACGAACGTTTTTTCCCCAGAGGAGAATGGTGTTGCAGAGCGAAAAAACAGATCTTTACAAGATATGATGTTTGCCATGCTTGATGATGCTGATTTGCCCATGTCTTATTGGGGGGAGAGCATGCTCACCGCGTGTTATCTCCAAAACAGGCTCTTTCATCAAACAATAGGTACAACCCCGTACTTTAAATTGTTTCAGAAAAAACCTAAAATTGACCATTTGCATGTGTTTGGATCAAAAGCCTGGGTATTAATTCCGAAACAAATGAGAAAGAAGGGAGATCCTAAGACCAAACAGTTAGTGTTTGTGGGTTACCAGGAGCTGGGAAAAGGTTTCCGCTTTGCTGAAGGAACAAATGGCATTGTGATCTCCAGGAATGCCAGTTTTTGTGAACATAGTGGCTGGGAGAGACTACATGCCAATACTGAGGTTTGGTTTGAACCTTCCCAGGAGCTTCATGACTCTGAAGGTAGACACAGAGAATCAGAGTCTGAGGGGGAGGAAAGTTCAGATAAGAGCTCTCAAGAAAGTGGAGTTAGCCAAAGACCAGTTGCTAAGCAACAAAAGAGAGGTCGTAGTTCTGAGGAGGAAAGTGGGTCAGAAGAAAAATTTTCTCCCAGAAGATCTAAAAGACAAAACAAAGGAGTGCCTCCAGTGCGTTTTTCCCCAGATACTGCAAATGTGTTTAGTGTAAGTGCGGAACCCAAGAGTTTTCAGGAGGTGTTAAAGTTACCAAAAGAGGAGGCAGAGCGCTGGAAACAGGCAATGGAGGAAGAGATGTCCTCTCTGAATGAGCACAAGGTTTTTACACCAGTAGCAGCGCCTGAGGGGGCAAAGGTTGTAGGCTGCAGGTGGGTGTACAAACTTAAACCTCTGGTGACAGGAGAGTACAAATACAAAGCTCGTTTAGTTGCTCAAGGATATTCTCAGAGGCCTGGAAAAGATTATGACGAGACTTTTTCCCCTACTGCTAAGGGGGACAGTGTAAGGCTGATTCTAACGCTTGGAGCAAAGAGAAAACTCCTGTTAAACCATTTTGACATTCAGACTGCATATTTACATGCACCAATATCAGAAGACCTGTATCTAGCCGAACCGCCTGGTTATGAGACAGGTTCCAATAGAGTGTTGAAATTAAACAAAGCTCTATACGGTCTCAAACAGGCTGCAAGATCTTGGAACAGATGTTTCCATGAGGCCTTAGTGTCATTTGGTTTCAAGCAGAGTACAGCTGACAATTGTGTTTATGTACGTGGTACAGGCAGTGATCAAGAGTTTTGTCTGATTTATGTAGATGATGTATTGTATGCCTGCAAAACAGATAAACAAACTAAAAGGTTTGCCAAGCAATTGTCCAGTAAGTTCAAAGTGAAGGACTTAGGCCCGGTTAGGACATATCTAGGGTTGGAAGTGTGCTGGGCCCAAGATGGCAGCTGCCTAATTAGTCAGCAGAACAAAGTTAAACAACTACTGACTACATACAGGATGCAGGATTGCAAAGGGGCAGCGGTGCCTATGGATCCAGGTTTCATAAAAACACTCCATATAGATGAGAGTCCTGAATTTGAACATCCTGATGTATATCACTCTGTAATTGGAAGTTTATTGTATATAGCACAGTGGTCCAGACCTGATATTAGCTATGCAGTAGGCATATTAAGTAGATTGGTCTCAAAACCCACACTAAATGCCTGGAAAGGGGTAAAACAAGTTCTGAGGTATCTCAAACAGACAATTGGCTATATGTTACAATTAAATTCTTCAGAGGATGAAATGTTGAGTTGCTACTGTGATAGTGACTGGGGAAATTTGCCAGATAGAAAATCTGTCACAGGACTAGTTATAATGGTCGGTGGAGCTTTAATCAGCTGGCGGTCACGCAAGCAAGACGTTGTAAGTGTGTCATCAACGGAATCAGAGTACGCCGCATTGAGTGAATTGTGCAACGAGGTGATTTATTTCAAGCATTTGTTAATAGATTTAAATGTAAATTGTGGAGAACCGGTACAAGTTTACATTGATAATCAAGCTTGTATAACCTTAAGTAAAACAGAGGGTTTCAAATCGCGTTCCAAACATATCTCTGTAAAATACCAAAATGTACGTTGCTGTGTACAAGACAATGTAATCACCTGTACTTATGTATCAAGTGAAGAAAATGTAGCAGATGTGTTAACTAAACCATTGGCAAAGATAAAGAACAAGCGAATGTGCAAGGGTTTAGGTTTGCTGGAAAAATAATCTCCTACATAGGTGTATTTGGTGTTAATTGTTCAGCAGAATCTGTGAGGGGGTGTTCAGTTTCGGTTTCAGTTTCTGTTAATTGGTTCTCGTGGGAAACTTGCAGATTCTAGCTTCACCAATTAACTCAAGCTGGTGTCAATTTACTCTTGGCAGAAAGCCCAGGTCTGCTTGACCTAGAAACTACTCACTCTGATTGGTTAACGAGCAGCACTCAACTCTGTTATTTAGGGATTGCTAGCACAGTTTGATGTGAGGTGTGTTAGGAGTTAGAAGTGCTGTGTATGGTTATGAGAGAGAAAGAGAGGGTTTATTTTGCTTTTATTTGTATGCAGAAACTCTGCTGGTTTTATTTTCTCCTTTTAATAAATCCTGTAAATAGTTATTCTGAGTCTAGCTGACTAGTCATTACTGCCGCAACTAGCTTCCTCGCTGTGCAGGAAAACTCTGCTACGTTTGGGCTAAAGCCAATAGGGCTATGCCTGACACTCCAAAGTTCCATGAGATGAACTGCCACCCCCGGTCGGACAGAATAGACCGTGGCAGACCGTGAACCTTGAACACGTGGTCTATGAACAGTTTGGCGGTTTGCTCCGCCGTGGCCACCTTGGCACACGGAATGAAATGTGCCATCTTGGAGAACAAGTCCACCACCACCAGCACGGCCGTCTTGCCCCTCGAGCTGGGCAGATCCGTGACAAAGTCCAGGGCCACTCTCTCCCATGGTTCGACCGGAGTTTGCAGCGGTTCCAACAGTCCGGCCGGCGGTCTGTGCACCGGTTTGGCCCTCTGGCAGGTGTCACACCTCGCCACGTAGTCCGCGACCTCCCCTCTCATTCCGGGCCACCAGAAGTCCCTGGCGACTAATTCCACCGTCTTCTCCTTGCCAAAGTGCCCGGCAGTGGGCGCGTCGTGCAGCTGCTGCAGTACCTTGGCGCGAAGTTCGTCTCCCGGCACGTAGATGGCCCCTTTACGAATGAGCAATCCATCTCTCAGCTGGAACCCGTCGGTCGCTGCCGTGCCCCTGTGCAGCTCTGCCATCTTTGCTTGCGCGAAGGAGTCATCCTGCAACGCTCGTCGCACCGCCTCCAGGTCCACTGTTGCCGCAGCGCACGCCCACACTGTTGGTGCGAAGATGTGCATGGCGGCCGCTGGCTTGGCGTCCTCCAGATATTGTGGCTTACGGGAGAGAGCGTCCGCCATGATGTTGGTGTCCCCCGGGAAATACTCTATTCGGAAGTTGAAGTTCGCAAAGAACTCAGCCCAACGTATCTGCCTCTGGTTCAGGAATTGTGCCGTGCGCCAGTGCTCCAGATTCTTGTGGTCCGTGCAGACCTGCACCGTGTGCTTGGCGCCGATCAGGAAGTGCCTCCATGCTTTGAATGCTGCATGAATGGCCAGCAACTCCCTGTCCCAGATGGTGTAGTTCTGTTCGGACTTGCTGAGCTTCCTGGAGTAAAACGCTCCCGGCCGCCAAACCCCCTGCGGGTCTTTCTGCAGCAGGACTGCTCCCACGGCTCTGTCCGAGGCGTCTGTCTCCACCCTCATCGGCCTGCTGGGGTCGACATGCAGCAGCTGCTCTTCCGACGCGAAGAGACGCTTGAGTGCCTGAAAGGACTGCTCCGCCTGCTCTGTCCAGATGAACTTCTTTTTCTTGGAGCTAAGCGTGTCCGTGATGGCCGCTGTCTGCATAGCGAAGCCTTTGATAAACTTGCGATAGAAGTTCGCGAAGCCGACAAACCGTTGGACCTCCTTCCGGTTGCGTGGGCTTTTCCAGTCCAACACCGCTCGAACCTTGGCGCTGTCCATGGCGAGCCCCTTGTCAGACAACTTGTAGCCCAGAAAATCCACCTCCGTCACGTCGAATTGGCACTTCTCCAGCTTGGCGTAGAGCCTATGCTGCTGTAGCCTGCTTAGCACTTCTTTGACGTGTCTGTCATGCTCCTGCTGCGATTCCGAAAAGATCAGGATGTCATCTAAGAAACAGACGCACGTCTTGTAGAGGAGCCCCGCCAACACGTGATGCATGAACGCTTGAAAAACGTGGGAGCCATTTTGCAATCCAAAAGGCATAACTCTATATTCGTAGGTGCCCAGAGGCGTGAACATGGCTGTCTTCCACTCATCTCCTTCCCGCATGCGAATGAGGTTGTACGCCCCTCGCAGGTCTAACTTGGTGAACACGCTGCCCTTCCGTACCTTTGCGAGGAGGTCGTCGATTCGGGGCATGGGGAAGTCCGATGGCTTGGTTACACTGTTTAAGATGCGATAGTCCACCACAAGTCTTTTTTGGGGCGTGTCCCGCTTCTTAACAAAGAATACAGGACTGCCCCCCGCTGCCTTGGACTCCCGGATGAAACCACGCTCCAAATTATGGTCTATGAACTCTTTGAGTTCCTGCAGTTCGTCCTCAGACATGGAATACAGCTTCCCTTTAGGCAGCGCCGCCCCCGGCAGCAGGTCAATTTTGCAGTCATATGGTCTGTGGGGGGGTAGCCTGTCTGCCTCCTTCTCGCAGAAAACCTCCAAAAATTCTGCGTACTTGTGGGGAATCGCTTGCAGCGTGCCTAGCAGCAGCTGTGACTCCTCTTCCTCTCCTTCCTGCCGGGGCACGATGCAGTGTTCAGCACAAAAGGAAGAGCCGAAGGTCAGCTGCCTCTGGTACCAAGCCAGCGTTGGGCTGTGCTTGTCCAGCCAACTCATGCCCAATACAATGGGCGTGTCCGATAGTTGAGTGACGTTGAAGCTGATGATTTCCCTGTGATTCCCAAGGCGCATCACCATTGGTGGCGTCTGCTTCACCACTTGCCCCCCTAGCAGCTCCCTGCCGTCCACCGTGACCACCTGCAGGGGCAGCGTGGCCGGCAGCAACTGTATAGCGTGCCGGTCGACAAAGTCCTGCCCTATAAAGTCCGCATTGCTTCCCGAGTCAATGGTGAGCGGCACGTCCATGGTGATTCCATTGGGCAGCTGGAGCGATGCGGTGAGCCTCACTACTGGTTTGGGCGGGAGGGGGTCCATGGGCTGTGAAATCTCCGGGGACTTCTTCACTGACACGTCTGGCTGGGCCCCAGTGCCTCTTCCTCCAGCCAGACATCGTCGTTTCCCTGCTGTGGTTCCCCTTGCTGCGTTGCTGCAGTTACCATTGCTGAGGCTGCCGTGTGCTTGTGGAGCCTCCGGGGACACTCTTTCGCCATATGCCCTGGATCCTCGCAGATGTAACACTTCCTGTTCCCTCTAGGAGGCTTCGCTTTCGCTGTTGTCGGTGCTAGGGCTCTGGCTGCTGACTGAGCCCTTGCACTTCCAACCTCCATAGGTTCCACCCCTCCTCCTGGCGGAGGCGTGGATTGCGCACGCACTGCTTCTCTGGGAAGGAAGGAGGAGCCCCTGGCTGGTTCGCGCCCTCCACGCCCTTCGTCCCTGCTCCACGGACGTTCTTCCAGCCGCACCCCCACCGCTAGCGCCCTCTGAACGATCTCCTGCGTGGTCCGGGGTCTCTCCCCCCTCGCAATTTCATCTTTCACAGAGCCGTGCAATCCCTCCCAAAACAGGTCTCTTACAGGAGCCGAATCCCTGTCCCATTCCAGAGCACTGACCAAAGCGAAAAAGCGGGCATGATACTGCCTTACGCTGGCCCTCCCTTGTTTCAGTCCATGTATCTGCTGCCGAGCAAGATCCACGTCAATGCTTGATAAAAAACACCCATCCATCGCTTTAATAAAGGCATCCGCATTTTGGAGCGCCGGATCCTTATCCCTCCACAAATTGCGCAGCCATGCTTTAGCTTCCCCATGCAAATGGGACATGATGAATCCCACTTTCTCTTGCTCATCTCTAAAGTCTTTTTTCAGCAGTTCCAGTGCGCACATTACATCTGCTTTAAAGTTGGGGTACTGCTGCAGGTTCCCATCGAAGTGAGAGACCAGACCGCCTGTTCGTCTCGCCAACCCAATTCCCTCCTGCTTGGGTGTCAGTTGCCCTTGCTTCGTAAGCATGTCCAACCTGACCTGGAGATCCCTGCAGGCGGCAGCTGCCTCCTCCTCTCTCTTCCTGGATGCGAGAGCCTCGGCATTCAGTTGTGACACTGCTTTTCTGAGTTCCTCTATCTGCTGCTCAGCCGTCATGTCGTCTGCCGTTCGTGAGCTAGATAGGCACCTGCTTCTCTCCTCTCCTCGAGGCTGTAGATGCCCACAATTAGGAGACGGAGCTTACTGTCAGAGCTGCTTCAAGATCCTAGCTCACAGAGGATCACGCTAGCCAGCGATCATTAAGTAAAAGTCTTTATTGAGTTACAGTTTCCATTCTCAAGCTGCTGCGTGCAACTCTACGTCTAATGGCTAGATCGGCGAAGCTCCGTCTGAGTCTCCGCCCCTTGTGCACCAACTTAATATCCTAGCCCTGCTCCACCTTTTCCGCCTGACTGCTCTCCTCTGGGTCCCTCTGCCCCCCGGGGTCTCTTCCTTCCGGGATTCTTCTGACGCCGACCCCCCGGAACTCCCTGTCTCCTTGCGCCGGGCTTTAGGACCTGGCTCCCTTTCCTGGCTGCCTACTGCGTCACTTTCCTGTGCATTTGAACTTGGCGCGCGCGCCCAACCTTCCACTTTCCGTCTGACCGTTTCTTCGCTCCCCGATGGAGGTGTGGCCACTCCTGACTCGTGCCCTCCCCCCTGTTGTGAGCTGCCAGCGCTTGATCCCTGGCGCTCTTCCTCTTCCCTGCTCTCTGGCAGTGACGCTGGTCCCGATTTCCAACTGCTCTCCTCTGAGTCCCCTCTGGCTCTATCTTCCTGGGGTGTCCCCCTAGGCTCCCCCCTTGCCCTGGCCACTGGTGCTCCTTTCTGTGAATCTTCTGATTCACTGGAAAGACTCGGAGATCTCGGGTCGTCGTCATCACTCATCTTTTCTTCTGCCTCCTCCCCCTCGCTCTCTGTTTCCTCCCTTGCCCTTGCCTCTGCTCCTGAACCCCTGACAATTATGAAAATGATCTATAGGTGGTACATGACCCCGGTCAAGCTTGCAAAAATTTGCCACTTGTCTGACAATAAATGTTGGAAATGTAAAGAAATTGAAGGTACTTTTTTTTCACCTTTGGTGGACGTGCCCAAGGATTAAGGCTTTCTGGGAAATGATTTATAATGAAATGAAAAGGGTATTTAAATATACCTTTCCTAAGAAACCAGAGGCCTTTCTCTTGGGCATTGTCGGCCAATCGGTGCAAAAGAAAGACAGAACATTTTTTATGTATGCTACAACAGCGGCAAGAATACTCATAACAAAGTAATGGAAGACACAGGATCTACCCAACGACTTGGATGATGGACTCAAGGGCATCCTGATCAAATTTGCAGATGACACCAAACTGGGTGGGGTGGCTAACACCCCAGAGGACAGGATCACACTTCAAAACGACCTTGACAAATTAGAGAACTGGGCAAAAACAAACAAGATGAATTTTAACAGGGAGAAATGTACAGTATTGCACTTGGGCAAAAAAAATGAGAGGCACAAATACAAGATGGGTGACACCTGGCTTGAGAGCAGTACATGTGAAAAGGATCTAGGAGTCTTGGTTGACCACAAACTTGACATGAGCCAACAGTGTGACGCGGCAGCTAAAAAAGCCAATGTAATTCTGGGATGCATCAATAGGAGTATAGCATCTAGATCAAGGGAAGTAATAGTGCCACTGTATTCTGCTCTGGTCAGACCACACCTGGAGTACTGTGTCCAGTTCTGGGCACCACAATTCAAGAAGGACACTGACAAACTGGAACGTGTCCAGAGGAGGGCAACCAAAATGGTCAAAGGCCTGGAAACAATGCCTTATGAGGAACGGCTAAGGGAGCTGGGCATGTTTAGCCTGGAGAAGAGGAGGTTAAGGGGTGATATGATAGCCATGTTCAAATATATAAAAGGATGTCACATAGAGGAGGGAGAAAGGTTGTTTTCTGCTGCTCCAGAGAAGCGGACACGGAGCAATGGATCCAAACTTCAAGAAAGAAGATTCCACCTAAAGATTAGGAAGAACTTCCTGACAGTAAGAGCTGTTCGACAGTGGAATTTGCTGCCAAGGAGTGTGGTGGAGTCTCCTACTTTGGAGGTCTTTAAGCAGAGGCTTGACAACCATATGTCAGGAGTGCTCTGATGGTGTTTCCTGCTTGGCAGGGGGTTGGACTCGATGGCCCTTGTGGTCTCTTCCAACTCTATGATTCTATGATTCTATATGTGACTAGCAGAAATGACTGGCAGAATCCGAGACCAGGGAAAAGAGACGGCGGAAGAAGATTGGAAGAAATTTAAGAATTATCTTAAGAAATACTGTAAAATTTATGAATTTTAGAATGATATGGTTTTTAAAATCAAATGGAGTACAGCTGTAAAGATAAAGTGAAAGGAAAGTAAGGATGATAATTAGATAAAATTAAGGGTGAGGATTTGCTGAACTAAATTTTTGAAATGGGAATGCAGAAAGGGGAGGTATGAGGAGGTCGGTGAAAGAAGTTTTATGAAAATAAGGTATTGAAATTATACTTGTTCTTTTTATTATTTTATTTTTGTTTGTGTTTGTGTGTATTGATATGTTTGTTATAATTTGTAAAATCCTAATAAATATTTATTTAAAAAAACAAAACAAAAAGACGGTGTTGTGTTATTTTGGTTTCATTACACACACTTTGCGATTTCTGGGTCAATGTGCATAAACACCAAAGAAAACGACTTGAAATAAGTGAAATCCAAGATTCTTCTTTCTATGTAGCTGTAACACAAAACAACCTGTTTGGCTTTGTTTAGGCTTATTACACTTCGCTTTGCTAGGGTTAGGGTTAGGGTGAGGTTTAGGTTTAGGGTTGGGGTTAGGGTTAGGGTTAGGGTTAGGGTTAGGGTAACGGTTACTGTCAGGGGCTCAGGGACAGAGGCACAGGGGAGAGAGGAGATGGAGAGCGAAGGGGAAGGAGAGTGGGGGGGAAGAGTCCCAGGTGTCAGGTCCAGCTAGCCCCCCCCCCCGAAGACAACAACGTCATGGGCGATGCACTATCAAGGAAACCGCAGTATCTCGAGGAAGCGGCACCGGTGGCGGCCAAACATTTTTTCGCACCAACGGCGTGGGCATGCGCTTCAGCCACAGTGGACCTGGACGCAGTGCGTCGCGCGCTGCATACGGATGCCTTCGCACAATCCAAGATGGAGGAGGTGCGAAGCGGCACAGCGAAGGACGACGAGTTCCAGATACGCGACGGACTGCTCACCCTCAAAGGGGCTCTCTACGTGCCTGGGGACAACCTCCGAGATAAAGTCCTGCAGCAGTTACACGACGCGCCCAGTGCTGGGCACTTCGGCAAGGACAAGATGGCGGAATTAGTGGCCAGAGACTTTTGGTGGCCCCAGATGAGGGGAGAAGTCGCGGATTACGTCTCTAGGTGTGACACATGCCAAAGGGCCAAGCCAGAGCACAAAAAGCCGGCGGGACTGCTGGAACCGCTACCGACGCCGCTCGAACCATGGGAGAGGGTGGCCCTGGACTTTGTCACAGATCTGCCCAGCTCGCGAGGCAAAACAGCGGTACTCGTGGTCGTAGACCTGTTCACCAAGATGGCGCACTTCATTCCCTGCGCGAAGGTGGCCACAGCAGAACAGACCGCCAAGCTGTTCATAGACCACGTGTTCAAAGTTCACGGCTTACCACAGTCCATCCTGTCCAACTGGCGGCGCCAATTCGTCTCGAGCTTCTGGCAGAAACTGCTGGGCATCCTGAACGTCAAGATCAACTTAGCGTCAGCACAACACCCGCAGACCAACGGACAAGCGGAGAGGGTCAACGCCATCATGCAGCAGTACCTGAGATGCTACGCGAATCAACAGCCCTCGACCTGGGTGGACTACCTTCCGTTGGCCGAGTTCGCCTACAACAACACGAAGCACGGGTCTACAGGTGTGACACCGTTCTTCGCCAACAATGGACGGCATCCCAGAACCTTCCCGGGGTTAGAGACGAAGGGGGAGGGGGAGCCACGGGGAGCAGAGCACTTGGCAGCAGAGTTGCAGGAGGTCCACGAGCAACTCCGCAGGACCTTGGAACTAGCAAAACACGCCTACAAAGTGCAGGCAGACAGGCACAGGAGAGTCGGGGAAGACATCCAGGTGGGGGACTGGGTCTGTTTAGCAGCCCAGGCAGTGCCGGCCAGAACGTTAGCTAAGAAGAAGCTCAAACACAAGCAGCTAGGGCCTTACCAAATCGAGGCACAGATCAACCCAGTAGCCTTCCGGTTAACACTCCCGGAGGGTTCCAGAATGCACCCAGTATTTCATAGGTCAGTCCTCACACCCTACAAGGAACCCCACAGGTTTCAGGCGCCAGGGACCGCACCTCACCCACTCAGGAAGTCGCAAACGGGGGAGGGGTCACCGAGGGCGGCGCCACTGAACGAGGTCACGGAGATTTTGGACTCGAGATGGGGGGAAGAGGGAGTTGAATATTTCCTCGCCAGGGAAGGCACTCTGGCCAGCGCCAACAGGTGGGTGCCGGACTATGCCTTGGAGGAGCACTACCTCAAAGACGAGTTCCATGCACTCTTCCCGCACAGACCTATGCCGGCAGATTATTTCGACAACTGGCTTTTCACACCCACACTTTCAACCAGCAGGTTCCAGTGGTTCTCATCCGCTGAGGAAACGGCGCCAGACACAAGCTCCCCGGAGGGATCGCTCTCGGGGTCTGCCACGGACCGCTCTTACTGGTGGGACACTCAACCGGAGGTGGGGTGGAGCAGGGAATTGATAAGGGGGCCCTGGCACGCAGCATCGCCCGAGGTAACAGGGGGAGAGACGGACATGGACGTGTTAGGGGAGGACCTTGGGTTCGAACACGAATGCAGGGAGATGGAAGCAGAGGAGATCGACGTCGACGAGCCCATTACGGATGGGCCGGATCCGACTGGGCGGTTGCACGCCAGGGGGAAGGAACTGTATCCAACACTCACCCCCTCAGCACTGGAGCACCCGAAACCCGCACCCGAAGAGAGGGAGGGGGGAAGGGGGGCTTCGAGGGGGGGATGGATGTCAGGGGCTCAGGGACAGAGGCACAGGGGAGAGAGGAGATGGAGAGCGAAGGGGAAGGATCTGAGGGCAGCATAGGGGAGTATGACAGTGACCCGAGAGATTCCATGAGCTTCTCCAGCGAATCAGAAGATTCCCAGAAGGAGGCGCCGATGGTCAGGGCGAGGGGGGTCCCAGGGGGGACGCACCAGAAACAGGGGGCCAGCGGGGACTCCCAAAGCAGCAGCTGGAAATCAGGACCAGCTTCCCCACCAGAGCAGAGTGGGGGGGAAGAGTCCCAGGTGTCAGGTCCAGCTAGCCCCCCCGAAGGGGGAAGCAGTGACAGGAGCAGTGAAACGGTCAGGAGGAAGGTTACCGGCTGGGCGCGCGCGCCAAGTTCAAATGTACAGGCGCGCGAGACAGCAGGCAGCCCGGATCGGGAACCAGGTCCTAAAGCCCGCCGGAGGCTGGGGGAAGAATCAGGGGACTCAGCGTCAGAAGAGTCTAGAAAGGGCGAAACCCCAGCTGACAGGCGGAGCCAGAGGAGGAAAGAGCAAAGGAAGAGGTGGAGCAAGGCTCGGGTCTTAAACTGGTGTATGGGGGGCGGAGACTCAGACGGACCTTCGGCGGTCTAGAGTCTCAGACGTAGAGCTGCATGCTGCTAATGTGAAAGACAAACTGAACTTGAATAAAGACTTTTGTATATAACAACGGACTGGCGTTGGTCCTTTGTGAGCTGGGACCTAGGGTAGCTCTGACAATTACGGTTACGGGTACGGTTAGGGTTAGTGTTAGGGTTAGCCACTTAATGGATCCAAATGGTTTCCAGAGAGTGGTAGGGGATGCTTTATCCCATGTTGATGGCCTTTCAGCTGATTCCCTGGTGGCCCGCTGGAATGTGGAGTTAACCAGGGCTATCGACTGTCTGGCTCCGAAGCGCCCTCTCCGATTGCATGGAGCCCGGACAGCCCCGTGGTTTTCCCCGGAGCTGAGGGCGATGAAACAATCGCTGAGGTGGCTAGAGCGTCGGTGGCAGAAAACTCACTCCGAATCTGACCGGACACAGTTTAGAGCTCATCGTCGAGCCTACCAAGTGGCGATAGCGACGGCGAAGAAGACTTTCTTCACCGCCTCTATTGCATCTGCAGAAAATAGTAGCAGGAGACTCTTTCAGGTGGTCCGCAATTTAACGGAACCACCTTTACCACCGGGGCCTTGTAAAGACCCCAAGATCTCCTGCAACGATTTTGCAAAGTTTTTTGCAGATAAAATCACTCATATTCGGAAGGAGCTAGACACCACCGTGGGAGCAGGGCTGGGGCGGGAGAGTGCTGGAGCTCTGTCTGGTCAAGTTGCATGGAATCAATTTCAATCCGTTACCCCCGAGGATGTGGACAGGCTGCTTGGACTCGTGAAACCAACCACCTGTCTCCTTGATCCTTGCCCATCCTGGCTAATAAAAGCAAGCCGGGAAGGGCTGGGCGATGGGCTCTGTGGGGTGGTGAATGCTTCCCTCTGTGAGGGAACATTCCCAGATCTGCTGAAAGAGGCGGTCATTAAACCGCTTCTTAAAAAAACCATCTTTAGACCCGGCCAGTATGGCCAACTATCGCCCAGTCTCAAATCTTCCATTCTTGGGCAAGGTGATTGAGCGTGTGGTTGCTGAACAACTCCAGGCATGCCTGGAGGATGCGGACCATTTGGATCCCTTCCAATCGGGGTTCAGGCCTCATCATGGGACTGAAACTGCCTTGGTCGCACTGGTTGATGATCTCCGGCGAGCTAGGGACAAAGGTGAGAGTTGTTTCCTAGTTCTGCTGGATCTCTCAGCGGCCTTTGATACAATCGACCATAACATCCTTCTGGACCGTCTAGAGGGGTTGGGAGCTGGGGGCACTGTTATACAGTGGTTTCGCTCCTTCCTCCTGGGCCGTGTTCAGAAAGTGGTGGGGGGGGGGATGAGTGTTCAGACCCTTGGGCCCTCACTTGTGGGGTGCCTCAGGGTTCCGTCCTCTCCCCCATGCTTTTTAACATCTATATGAAGCCGCTGGGAGAGATCATCAGGGGGTTTGGACTGGGTGTCCATCAATATGCAGATGATACCCAGCTCTACCTCTCTTTCAAATCAGAACCAGTGAAGGCGGTGAAGGTCCTGTGTGAGTGCCTGGAGGCGGTTGGAGGATGGATGGCGGCTAATGGATTGAGGTTGAATCCTGACAAGACAGAAGTACTGTTCTTGGGGGACAGGGGGCGGGCTGGTGTGGAGGACTCCCTGGTCCTGAATGGGGTAACTGTGCCCCTGAAGGACCAGGTGCGTAGCCTGGGAGTCATTTTGGACTCACAGCTGTCCATGGAGGCACAGGTCAATTCTGTATCCAGGGCAGCTGTCTACCAACTCCACCTGGTACGCAGGCTGAGACCCTACCTGCCCGTGGACTGTCTCACCAGAGTGGTGCATGCTCTGGTTATCTCCCGCTTGGACTACTGCAATGCGCTCTACGTGGGGCTACCTTTGAAGGTGACTCGGAAACTACAACTAATCCAGAATGCGGCAGCTAGACTGGTGACTGGGGGCAGCCGCCGAGACCACATAACACCGGTCTTGAAAGACCTACATTGGCTCCCAGTACGTTTCCGAGCACAATTCAAAGTGCTGGTGTTGACCTTTAAAGCCCTAAACGGCCTCGGCCCAGTATACCTGAAGGAGCGTCTCCACCCCCATCGTTCTGCCCGGACGCTGAGGTCCAGCGCCGAGGGCCTTCTGGCGGTTCCCTCATTGCGAGAAGCAAAGCTACAGGGAACCAGGCAGAGGGCCTTTTCGGTAGTGGCGCCCGCCCTGTGGAACGCCCTCCCATCAGATGTCAAAACGATAAACAACTACCTGACATTCAGAAGACATCATTCCCTGAGACATCTCAGGGAAGTTTTTAATGTATGATATTTTAGTGTTTTTTTGGTTTCTATGGAAGCCGCCCAGAGTGGCTGGGGAAACCCAGCCAGATGGGCGGGGTACAAATAATAAATTATTATTATTATTAGGGTTAGGGTTAGGGTTAGGGTTAGGGTTAGGGTTAGGGTTAGGGTTAGGGTTAGGGTTAGAGTTAGGGTTAGGGTTAGGGTTAGGGTTAGGGTTAGGGTCAGGGTGAATGACTACCGAAAGACCAATCCAAGCTTATTTGTCCTCCTTCTATTGAGATGGAACCAAAACACCTATGTTTGATTTGGACTGATAAAAATCATGTCACTCTGCGATTATTGAGTGAACGTGCATTCTAACCCCAAAAACACCAATTTGAAATAAGCCCAATCAGAACTTTATCATCTTCTTTTTATGTAGATGGCACCTGTCAGGGCTGCCTCAGGTCTCAGCTCACAAAAGACCAACGCCAACCTCTTCTTATATACAAGGGTGTTTATTGCAGTTCATTATTGGTTCCACAACCGAGGCGTGCAGCCCCGCGTCTCTTTCTCCTAGACATTAGAAGTCCCCTCTGAATCGGTCCCACCCCTACACCAGTTTAATAAGCTAACGCTGCCCCACCTCTTTCTCTCTTTCCTTTTCCGCAGGGTCTTTCTGCCCGTCGGGGTTCCTCCCCTCCTGCTTTCTCCTGAAGCAGAGTCTCCAGACTGCTCCTGCCCCCTCCTGCGGGCTTTGGGTCCTGGCCCCTCCTCCTCCGGGCTCCCTGTTCTCCCGCGCGCCTCCTCATTTGAACTTGGCGCGCGCGCCCAACTTCTGACCTTCCTTTTGACAGTTATGCTACTCCCCTCACTGCTTTCCTTCCCTTCCGGGAGAACGGCTTGCTCTGATCCCTCCCCTTTCTCTGTCGCCGGAGCTGCTCCCTCTGACACACTGGACCCTCCCCCTCCCTCGCTGCGCTCTGGTGGGGAGGCTGGCCCTGATTCCCAGCTGCCGCTTTGGGGTCCCCTGCTGGCCCCCCGCTCCTGACACTTTCCCCCCGGGGCTCCCCTTGCCCTTACCACAGGCGCCCCTTTCTGGGAATCCTCTGATTCGCTGGAGAGACTCATGGAATCCCCTGCGTCATTGCTATCCTCTTCCTCTCTCTCCTGGGATTCCTCTCCATCGCTCTCCATTTCCTGCCTTCCCTGTGCCTCTGTCCCTGTACCCCTGACATCCATCCCCCCCTCGAAGCCCCCCCTTCCCCCCTCCCGCTGCTCGGGTGCAGGTTCCGGAAGCTCCTCAGTCGCTGGGGTAGATCTTGGATACAGTTCGTCGACGTCAATCGTCTCTGCTTCCAGCTCATTGCTTGTGTGCTCGAAACCAAGGTCCTCTCCTAACACGTCCATGTCCTCCCCCTGTCTCTTTGGACGTTGCTGTCTGCCAGGGCCCCCTCAGCAATCTCCTGCGCCACTCATCCTCTGGTTGGTCGTCCCACCAGTAAGAGCGATCCGTGTCCACCCCCGAGCACGATCCCCTTGGAGGACTCGATTCTGGCATGGTCTCCTCTGCTGAGGAGAACCCCCGGAAGGTGCTGCCTGAAAGTGTAGGCGTAAAAAGCCAGTCGTCGAAAAATTCCGCTGGCATGGGCCTGTGTGGGAAGAGTGCATGGAACTCGTCCTTAAGAAGGGGTTCTTCCAGAGCATAGCCCGGCACCCAACTGTTGGCACTGGCCGGGGTACCCTCTCTGGCGAGGAGGTATTCTACTCCCTCCTCCCCCCATCTCGAGTCCAGAATTTCTGTGACCTCGTTGAGTGTCTCGGCCTTCGGTGACTTCCCCCCCCCCTTGGTGACTCCCTGCGTGGGTCCGGTGCCGTCCCTGGCTCCTGAAACCTGTGTGGGGCTTTGTAGGGCGTAAGCACCGACCTATGAAAGACCGGGTGCATTCGGGAACCTTCTGGGAGGGTCAACCGATAAGCTACGGGGTTGATCTTGGCCTCAACTTGGTATGGCCCCAGCTGTCTGTGTCCTAGCTTCTTCTTGGCTAACGACTTGGTAGGCGCCGCCTGGGCTGCCAACCATACCCAGTCCCCCACCTGTATGTCTTCCCCGGCCCTCCTGTGCCTGTCTGCCTGCACCTTGTAGGCGTGTTTAGCCAGCTCTAAGTGCCGTCGGAGCTCCTCGTGGACCTCCTGCAATTCTGCGGCCAAATGCTCCGCTCCCTGCGTCGCTCCCTGCACCGTCGTCTCCACTCCCGGAAAGGTTCTGGGATGCCGCCCATTGTTGGCGAAGAACGGCGTCACCCCCGTGGACGCCTGCTTCGTGTTGTTGTAGGCAAACTCGGCCATCGGCAAGTAGTCCACCCAAGTCGCAGGCTTCTGATTGGCGTAACAGCGCAGGTACTGCTGCATGATGGCGTTGACCCTTTCCGCTTGGCCGTTGGTCTGCGGGTGTCTCGCCGACGCTAAGTTGATCTTGACGTTCAGGATACCCAGGAGCTTCTGCCAAAAACTGGAAACGAACTGGCGACCGTGGTCGGACAGGATGGATCGCGGCAAGCCGTGCACCCTGAACACGTGGTCTATGAACAGTTTGGCGGTCTGCTCCGCAGTCGCCACCTTCGCGCAAGGAATGAAATGCACCATCTTGGTGAACAGGTCTACAACCACAAGCACCGCCGTCTTGCCTCGCGAACTGGGCAGATCAGTGACAAAGTCCAGCGCCACCCTCTCCCACGGTTGCAGTGGCGTCTCCAATGGTTCCAGCAGTCCCGCTGGTTTCTGGTGCACTGGCTTGGACCTTTGGCAAGTGTCACACCTGGCGACGTAGTCCGCGACCTCCCCTCGCATCTGGGGCCACCAAAAGTCTCTGGCCACTAATTCCGCCGTCTTTTCCTTGCCGAAGTGGCCAGCGCTGGGTGCGTCGTGCAACTGCTGCAGAACCTTCGCGTGGAGATCGTCTCCCGGAACGTAGAGAGCACCTTTACGGGTTAGCAGGCCGTCGCGTATCTGGAACTCGTCGTCCCTCGCTGTGCCTCTCCGCACCTCTTCCATCTTGGACTGTGCGAACGGATCCGTCTGCAGCGCGCGACGCACTGCCTCCAGGTCCACGGTGGCTGAAGCGCACGCCCACGCCTGCGGTGCAAAAATGTGCTTGGCTCCCACAGGTGCCGCTTCCTCGAGATACTGCGGTTTCCTGGAGAGCGCATCTGCTATGACATTGTTGTCGCCTGGGATGTACTCAATCCTGAAATCGAAGTCCGCAAAGAACTCTGCCCAGCGTATGTGCCTCTGGCTCTGTAGCTTCGCCGTGCGCCAGTACTCTAGGTTCTTGTGGTCCGTGCGGACCTGCACGGTGTGCTTGGCTCCAATGAGGAAGTGCCTCCACGCCTTGAAAGCCGCGTGGATGGCCAGCAACTCCCTGTCCCAGATGGTGTAGTTCTGTTCCGACTTGCTGAGCTTCTGGGAGTAGAATGCGCAGGGCCTCCAGTTCCCCTGCGGGTCTTCCTGTAAAAGGACGGCCCCCACCGCTCTGTCAGATGCGTCAGTCTCAACCCTCATGGGCCTGCCGGGATTCACGTGTAGCAGCTGTTCTTCGGACGCGAAGAGACTCTTAAGTCTCCTGAAGGACTGCTCCGCCTGGTCCGTCCAGGTGAACTTCTTCTTCTTGGAGCTGAGAGTGTCCGTGATAGCTGCCGTCTCCCTGGTGAAACCCCTGATGAACTTGCGGTAAAAGTTGGCGAAGCCGACGAACCTCTGGACCTCCTTCCGATTTCGCGGGCTTTTCCAGTCCAACACCGTGCGGACCTTGGCGCTGTCCATGGCTAGTCCCCTGTCGGACAGCCTATAGCCCAGAAAATCCACCTCCGTCACGTCGAATTGGCACTTCTCCAGCTTGGCGTAAAGCCTGTGCTCCCGTAGCCTCTGCAGGACCTCCTTAACGTCGCTCTCGTGAGCCTCCGGCGATTCCGAGAAGATCAGAATTTCGTCGAGGAAACATACGCACTTCTTGTAGAGGAGTCCCGCTAGCACGTGGTGCATAAAAGCTTGGAAATAGTGGGAGCCATTCTGGAGACCAAACGGCATAACTCTGTATTCGTAGGTGCCCAACGGCATGAACATGGCCGTCTTCCACTCATCACCCTCTCGCACGCGTATGAGATTGTAAGCTCCGCGGAGATCCAACTTGGTGAAGATCTTCCCTTTCCGCACCGTCGCGAGCAGGTCGTCAATCTTGGGCATGGGAAAGGCCGCGGGCTTTGTCTTCGAGTTTATGAATCTAAAGTCTACGATCAGCCTCTTTTGGGGCGTGTCCTTCTTCTTCACGAAAAACACAGGACTGCCCCCTACAGCCTTTGATTCTCGGATGAATCCCCGCTGCAGGTTGTGATCTATGAACTCCCTGAGCTCCTGCAGCTCATCCTCGGACATGGAATACAGCTTCACAGGCGGCAGCGTTGTCCCTGGCAAGAGGTCAATTGCGCAATCGTAGGGCCGGTGGGGTGGCAACTGGTCAGCCTCCTTTTTGCAGAAGACCTCCAAAAACCCCTTGTACTTGAGGGGTACTGCTTGCGCCATGCTGAGACTTAGCTGCTGCCCCTCCTCTTGGCCCTCCTCCTCCTGACCGGTCTGGATGCAATGCCGCGCGCAATAGGACGAGCCGAAAGTGAGCTGCCGCTGGTACCACGCCATGGTTGGGCTGTGCCTATCCAGCCAACTCATGCCTAACACTATAGGTGTGTCTGACAGGCGGGTGACGTTGCAACTGATGACTTCTCGGTGATTGCCAATTTGCATTACCATGGGTGGCGTCTGTTGTACCACCTGCCCACCCAGCAGCTTCCTGCCATCCACTGTGACGACGTTCAATGGCAGCGTGGCTGGTAGGAGCTCTATGCGATGCTGCTTGACGAAGTGCACCCCCACGAAGTCTGCGTTGCTCCCACTGTCAATTGTAATGGGGACTTCCAGGGTGCGTCCATTAGGTAGCTGGAGAGTTGCAGTGAGCTGCACCACTGGCTTGGGTGGCAGGGGGTTTGTATGCTGCAAAAGCGCTGGGGACTGTCCTACTGACTCGCCTGGCTGTGCCCCAGCATTTCTGCTTCCAGCCAGGCATTGTCGTTTCCCTGAAATTGCTCTTCAGGTAGTGCTGCTGCAGTTACTGTTGCTAAGGCTGCAGTGTGCTTTTGGAGCCTCTGGGGACACTCTTTGGCCATGTGCATCGCACTGTCACAGATGTAACACTTCCTGTTCCCTCTAGGAGGCTTCGTCTTGACTGCTCCGGACGCTGGGGCTCCGGCAGCTGACTGAGCCTGTGCACCACCAAGTTCCATTGGTTCCTCCCCTGCCTGCAGCTGAGGTGAGGGATGCGTACTGTTAAAAGGTGATTGATTTATTGCTCAGATAAATCAGATAAATCTTCGGCTGTGCAACTCCTGGCCAGGCTTCGGACTTCAAAGGCCACATTCCGATGTTCTGAGCAAAACGCAGAGATCAGCAGCGGCAAGAGAAAGCCCCAAAAACTCCAGTGCCTGCTTCAGTGTGCTCAAATAAAGTCCACTCAGGATCTTAGCAGCTAAAAGCAGTTTTATTTACAGCAAACTATCCATTGTCGAACAGCATCGTGAAAACACGTCCACTCTCCTCAAAAGCGAAAGTAGAGAGTCAGAACAAAGACTTGAGAGACTCGGAAATGACGCAGAGTCTCCCCCCTCCCAACAGTAGGCAGGGCGTACACTCTGAGCTGTTTAACCCTGTAAGCTCAGGTTCCCTTCACACCCCCTCTCGTCCTGCGCTACTGTGGGGAAAGTATGTACAGAACTTACCCCCAACTCCAAACCACCACAAAACTCCCCATGACGCTGGAAGCTTAAAGGTTTGGTAAAGCCATCGGCCAAGTTATTGTGACTGGCACAATACTTCAGCCGTATCAAACCTGACTGAACACTCTGACACACATTTTGGAAACGTATGTCCAGATGCTTGGTTCTGGCCTTAAATTGCGCAGATTCAGCCAATTTCAAACAAGGTTGATTGTCTTCCCAAACCGTGATGGGCAAGCTACAATCTCCATAGATCTCTTGCACCAAGCATCTATAGAACTCTAGTTCCCGGCACAAATCTGACAGTGCACTGAATTCAGCCTCAGTAGAAGACAGCGCAATGAGACTTTGCTTCCGGGACTTCCACCCAATTAGTGACTTCCCAAACTTTACCACCAACCCAGACACAGACTTGCGGTCCTGCAAATTCGCCCAGTCACTGTCCGCATAGCATGTGAGCTTCGCCTCACCTTCAGCTGGCAGCTTAAGACAGAAGTCTTTGGTATGCTGCAGGTAGCGCAGTACCCGCTTGATACCGTGCCAAGCACTCACACTGGGCTTTGACGCTTCCCTACTTACCAGGTTGGTAGCAAAGGCAATGTCTGGTCTGCTCCATTGGGATAGATACAACAGACTACCTAGAGCTGACTGAAAGAGCTCAGCATTCTCGAACTCTGCACTTTCTGCTTGCTGGCTCTCTTTCACGAAGTTCGTCTCCATGGGTGTCCGAACTCCTGCACAATCGGACATTCTGAACTTCTCAAGCAACTGCTCAATCTTGCCTTTCTGACTGAGCAAGAAGCTACCATCCTCAGTTCTCGCTATCTGGACGCCTAGGTAGATCTTTACTGCACCCAGGTTCTTGAGCTGAAACTGTTTCCCAAGCTCTTTGGCAAACTTCTGTACCTGTTTGTCTGCCTTTCCAATGTGGATGATGTCATCAACATAAAACAAAACCAGTTCCTGTGAGTCTCCTGATCCTCTTAGGAACAGGCAACTGTCAGCAAGACTCTTCCTGAAACCTAGCTTCTCCAAAGCTTCATTCAGGCACAAGTTCCAATTCCTGGCCAACTGCTTCAGGCCGTAAATTGACTTGTGAAGTTTCCACACAGTACCTTGCTCAATGCCCTCAAACCCTGGAGGAGGAAGCATGTACAGATCCTCCTGGAGGTCTGAGTTCAAGTAAGCAACGTCCACATCAAAGTGATGCACCAGCAACCCTCTTTGTGCAGCAATGGCCAAGAGCAAACGTAGAGATTCACTCCTACAGGTGGGAGCATAAACTTCCGTATAATGCAACCCCCTGCGCTGCGTGAATCCTCTCGCCACTAATCTGGCCTTATACTGCGGTTCTCCTGTCGCTGTGGGCTTAAGTCGGTAAACCCAGCGGCTACCCACGGCCTTTTTGCCCACCGGCAACTTCGTGAGGGAGAACACACCTAAAGACTCCATTGAGTTCATTTCCTTCTGCATCGCCTCATGCCATTTTCTGGCTTCTTCCTGAGGCAGTTTCTGAACATCCTCAAAACTCTCGGGTTCACACTGTGCCATTCCGACCCACACACTAGTGACGGCAAACCTATCAGGAGGTTTCCCCTTGGTCGTCCGAGCTGATCGACGCAGCACTACTTCAGGAACCCCCTCTGACCCACTAGGGCCAGCCAGAACGTCCTTGGCATCAGAGAGCTCCCCCTCTGACTTACTGCGCCTTCTGGACTTCTCAGCCGAACCTGTGGGGGAAGATGGAGCACTGCGTTGCTCAATCTTCACAGCCTTGGGAGAAGTTCTCCCCTCTGCCTGCACTGGGTCTGGACTCTGAGCCACAGTAGCAGGTTCAACCTCTTCCTCTTCTTCATCAGCAGAGTCAAGCAGACTCTCTGACAGGATGTCAGGGTTCCCATGTATCCTTGCCCAGCCACTCTGCTCACAGAATTCAGCACTGTTGCTGAGCAGAATCCTGGACTGATTCCCTGACGGATACACAAACCTCCACCCCTTGGTCCCTGGCTCATACCCACAAAAAATCATCTTTTGGGACTTGGGTTCACCTTTCTTGCGTTTGGCCTTTGGTATGAAGACCCACGCTTCACATCCGAATACGCGGAAGTAGTGTACTTTCGGTTTCTTTCCATGCAGCAAAAAGTACGGGGTGTCACCTACCACTGAATTGAACGACCTGTTCAGAATAAAGTTGGCTGTTCGCCAAGCCTCCCCCCAAAAGCGCTGTGGGAGCCCGGCATCAAACAAAAGAGCTGCGGACATCTCCCCTAGAGTCCTGTTCCGTCTTTCCGCAATCCCATTCTGTTGGGGACTGTACGGAGAGGACAATCTGTGTTGAATCCCCTTTTTGCGGAAGAAACTTTGCAGTGCAGACCCGGTGAACTCCCCACCGCGATCGCTCTGAAAGTTTTGCACCCGTGTGGAAAACTGCAGTTCCACAGCCGCAATCCAGTCTTTGATTAGCGGTGCAGCTTCACTTTTGTGTCGGATCGTGAAGGTCCAGGAGTTGCGCGTATGGTCATCAATCAGAACCAGCGCAAATTTGGCTCCTCCCATACTGCTCACAGACATCGGACCACACAAATCTGCATGAATTAACTGAAAAGCCCTAGTGGTCACCCTCTCAGACCTTGGGTATGTGCACATTTTCACCTTTGCGGACTTGCACGCTCTGCAATCTAGAAACTTAGCACATGATTTCATTTTGCACCCTTGCGTACACTCTGGGATTTTTTTCACTGACCCCCAGGACACGTGTGCCATGCGTCTGTGCCAGAGGTGAGCACACGCATCATGAACTGGAACGTTGGCACACTGTGCTTGAGCCTCCTCCGTGTCACCTGGACCTGCAAAAGAAGCATTCAATACAAACAACCTGTCTTTACATTCAACACTAACTAGGTGCTGTCCATTCTTAGAAATAGAGCACTTATTGTCTTCAAAACACACTCTGTAGTTCTCAGCAAGAAGTGCGCTGACAGACAGCAACGCGCAAGACAGTCCTGGAACAACAAAAGCCTGGATTGAATCCTGTAAGAAAGAACAAAACAGTGAGCCAGTCTGCGTGAGTGGGTGTCGAGTCCCATCTGCTAAACAGACAGTCTTCCCAGAAGGTACAGAGGTGCAGTTCTCCAGGACTCCTGCAGATGGCATGAGATGATGGGAAGCTCCACTGTCTATGACAAAAGTCAGCACAGCATCCTGTTGACAACTCTTGACTGTAGCCATAGAGGCTGCCAAATGTTTATGTTCAGTGTCTCCGCCAGCTGCCTTCGGCTTGCCTTTCCCACGCTTTGAAGAAGAGCCCTTTATCTGGTTGCTACGGGACTTCCGGAGGCGGCGCGAAACGAGCAATGGCGGTCCTCTTCAGTCTCTGAAGAGGGGCTCCGCAGGAAAGGATCGTTCGCTACGGCACAGCGACGATCCATCAAGATAAACCACGAGCAGAGTGAGCTCGTGGCCGTGGGACTCGGCGGGCACCTGGAGCGACCCCCAAAACGAAGAAGGGACCCCGTAAGGGGCTCCGGAAGCGCGGAGGGGAAGCGGTGCTGAGAGTACATCGCTCTTTCTGCGGGAGCGAAGCCGCGCGGCTGTTGCCGATGAGCGCCGACCTTTCTTCCTTAAGCATTGGATCCTAAATCATCTACTCGTGAGTAAGAAGAGTATTAATTCGGAACTGTAAATTAGAAATTTGGCTGAAAGCGGGAAACGAGAAAAAGGAAGTCCGTCTCCCGGTAGCGCTTATGATCAAAGGCAAAGGATCAGACAAGCTGGAAGCAATAGAAAGAGACTTTAAAACGGGATGTTTCATGCGTCTGGTGGAGTTAGCAACTGAAGGGAAAGGCAAGCTATCTTTTTTCTTTTTGATTTAACTTGGAGATCCTCTCCTTTTGTGGATTCTAAAAACTTTAAGAAAAAAAAACACCCAGTCCCGGGCTGGCAGGGGGAAAAGGGTCGCTTTGCGGATACTTTTATAAAGTTGAAATGGACACATAAAGGCACCATTGGAAAGATACAATTAAACAACTGTATCTTGCACTTTTGGATACAATATTGTGGTAACATTGAAAGGGCTCTGCTAGGGAAAAAAGTTTTTTAAAGACTATTGTTAACTTATTCAGCTGCAGGAACTTTAATGGCGGCTAAAACTTTACTCCTTCTTTCCTGAACTGCAACAATACTCCCTCTAGTGGATTTTGGGACTTACAAATTCCTGAGAACTAACTTTGTTTTGACTCTCTGTGGTTTGGTTATTTACTTTGAGGCCTGTCTTTCCCATGGAACATTTGACAGTTTGACCTTGAATCCAAAGACAGGTGGGGAATGAGCGGCCCTCCAAAAACAAGAGCTGCGTCGAAAGCAGGGAAAGGCCAATTTGTACAAACAACTTTGATTTCCCAGTCTCGCAGATCTTCGGTCCCTGCTGTTCTACAGGGAGCTGCACCTCCAACAACAGCCCCATCTAAGGCAGCTGACCAGCCAACGACTGAGGATATGGCAGCAGGGGGATCTGGCACCCTTCTAGATGAAATGCTACAACAATTTGCAATTTTGAATAAGAAGGTTGATGACCAAACAGCAAAAATCGACTTAGCCACATCCTCAATTACTAAACTATCTGAACAAGTGGCTAAGCATTCACAAGAAATTGGGAATTTAAAAGACGCAACATCTGAGAACCGGAAATTGGCCGAGGCTGCAAACGAAAAAGCAAGTCAAGCAATTCAGAAAGTGGACGAATTGAAAGGAGAGGTAAGGCCGCTACACAAACACATCACCGACCAGCAGGCCTACCTGTCTATGGTGGAACTGAGAAATAGGGAAAACAATTTAAGATTACGCTCTATCCCAGAGATTGAGAAAGAGGATTTGACCGGCTTTTTGACAGCAGAATTCTCTAAATTCTGGGGTATAGAGGAAGATACAGACTTTAAAATAACAACTGCATTCAGATTGGGAAGAGTTGTCAAGAAAGACAGGCCTAGAGATTGCTTGATCATCTTAAGGACCAAGCAGGAGAGAGACAAACTACTTGACCTACATTTTAATAAAGCACTTGAGATCCAGGACAGAAGAGCACAAATCTACAAGGATATTCCTAAACAACTACTAGATCTTAGATCTAACTATACTGATCTAGCTGGACTTCTGAGAAGCAACGGAATACCTTACAGGTGGGAGTTTCCACAAGGCCTATCATTCAACTACACAGGAAAGAAGATTAAAATCAGGACGAAAGAGGACAGCCAGAAGTTTCTACACGACCACGGAGAAGACCTGCAGAAGGGAGTAGCTGCTCCTTGGCCTCCACCTGAGTCTGGAAAAGAGCCAGCACCCTCGGATTTGGACAAGAAAGAAGACGCCCCATAAAGAGCAACAACAGATTGTTACAGGATGTCTCTGCAGCTGTATAGTTGGAATATTAATGGCGCAAATTCCCCGGAAAAACGCAAAAGGATTTTTCATATTTTGAAGAAGGAACATTTGGATATAATCTGTCTGCAAGAAACTCATGTGACTAGGCTTCACAGGAAAGTGTTAATAAACAAAAGATTAGGCCAAGAATTTATCTCATCAGACAGAGTTAAAAAGAGAGGAGTGGTGATCTATGCAAAAGAGAATTTATCACCAAAATTTCTGTTTAAAGATGAACAAGGAAGAATCCTGGCAATTGAAATACAAATCCAAGGAGAAAAAGTTTTGATCTTAGGAATCTACGCACCAAATGAGGGGAAATCAGAATTCTACAAGAAGCTTCATGAGACACTACTGGACTATCTGGACTATTCTAACATCATCATGATGGGAGACATGAATGGGGTGGTCTCTACCTATATGGACAAGTCACAGAACCAGAACCTGACTAAAGATGGAAGACTACCAAAAACTTTTTTCGAACTAACTGACAATATGGATTTGATTGACCTATGGAGGACGAGAAACCCCCTAGGTAAAGAAGGAACTTTCTTCTCTGAGGCTCACCTGTCATGGACAAGAATCGACCAAATTTGGACAACTAGAGGGCTGGCACCTAAGACCACAAGAGTAGAAATCTGCCCAAAGACCTGCTCCGACCACAACGCTCTGAAAATGGAAATGAGATTTACTACTGCCGACTCCTTCAGATGGAAAATGAATGACAACCTGCTAAGAGATCAAGAGATTGTAAAGAAGGCCCAAAAAGCTTTAAAGGACTACTTTTAAATTAACCTCAACACCTCGGTGGAAAAAAGAATAATCTGGGACGCAAGTAAAGCCGTTATGAGAGGGTTTCTGATACAACAAAACACGATCAAGAAAAAATTCTGGAATGGGAAAAAGGACAAGATATTAGAGAAGATAAGAGATGGAGAGAAAAAATTAAGATTGAATCCAAAATCAAAAGAGACTCTAAGAGAAATTAAATTCCATCAGTCACAATATATGAAATTGATCAACCAAGAAGTGGAATGGAAAATCAAACAAATGAAACAAAGATCTTTTGAATCTGCGAATAAATGTGGGAAACTGCTAGCTTGGCAGTTGAAAAAGAGACAAAAACTAAATTATGTTACCAACTTAGAAGTTGAAGGAAAAAGCATTCAGAAACCGGGAGAAATTAGAAAGTGCTTCCAGAAATATTTTAAAAAACTGTACACCCAAGGGCCCGAGGAACTGACTGAGATAGAACAATTCTTGAAAGACAATGGCCTACCAGAACTATCCCAAGAGAAGAGATCAATCTTGAATTGTAAAATAACACAACAGGAAATTGAGGTTGCCATCCAGAATATGCAGCTAGGCAAATCTCCAGGCCCTGATGGACTTACCTCCAAGTACTACAGGATGTTAAAGGACTACTTGATACAACCATTACTGGAGGTTTGTAACCAGATTATGGGGGGAGGGAGGGCACCAGAAACGTGGAAAGAAGCATTCATCACACTGATACCCAAAGTGGAAACTGAAAAGACTCAACTTAAGAACTACCGTCCCATCTCACTCCTAAACGTGGATTACAAAATATTTGCAGATATTTTGGCAAACAGATTTAAAAAAGTATTAAATGAAGTAATTCATAAGGACCAAGCAGGTTTTCTCCCAGGTAGACATTTGTTTGATAACACTAGGAATATTATCGATATTCTGGAACTTTTACAAACAAATATTAACACTAAAGCAGTGTTAATTTTTATTGATGCGGAGAAGGCCTTTGACAATATTTCTTGGAAATTTATGAAGAAAAACTTGGAAGGGATGGGAGTGGGAAGGGGGTTTGAGAACGGAATAGAAGCAATCTATTCTGAACAAAAAGCTAAGTTGATAGTGAACAATGTGGTGACAGAAGAACTTCAGATTGAAAAAGGAACACGTCAGGGGTGCCCCCTTTCCCCTTTATTGTTTATTTCAGTCCTGGAGGTTTTGCTGAATATGATAAGGAAGGATCGGCAGGTACAAGGAATACGGGTCGGAGTGAAACAATATAAACTGAAAGCATTTGCAGATGACTTGGTTTTAACATTACAGGAGCCAGAATCTAGTACAAAAAGAGTTTTGGAATTGATCCAGAAATTTGGTCGGGTGGCGGGCTTTAAGTTGAACAAACAAAAAACTAAGGTGTTAGGGAAAAATTTGACAACTATTGAAACAGAGGGGTTTCAGAAGGAAACAGAACTAAATATTGTTAAAAAAGTGAAATACCTGGGGGTCAATCTCTCTTCCAAGAACTTGAATTTATTCAAAGATAATTATGAGAAATGTTGGTCAGAAGTTAAAAAAGATCTAGAAATTTGGTCAAGACTGAAATTATCCTTGTTAGGCCGAATTGCAGCTATAAAAATGAATGTTTTGCCAAAAATGTTGTTTTTGTTTCAAGCCTTGCAGATTGTGGACAGAGTGGAATGTTTTGGAAAGTGGCAGAGGGATATTTCTAAATTTGTTTGGCAGGGCAAAAAGCCCCGAATAAAGTTTAAAATATTAACTGATGCAAAGGAGAGAGGGGGGTTTGCCCTGCCAGACTTAAGGTTATATTATGAGGCTGCGGCCTTCTGCTGGTTGAAAGATTGGATTTTGTTAGAAAACACTGATGTCCTAGATCTGGAAGGCTTCAATAATTCGCTAGGTTGGCATGCGTATTTGTGGTATGACAAGGCAAAAACATATGGAATGTTTAAAAACCATATTGTCAGGAAAGCAATATTTATGGTCTGGAAAAAATACAAAGACTTACTAGAAAGCAAAACTCCGAGGTGGGTATCACCAATAGAGGCCAAGGCTCGGAAAAAACCCAATATGGAGGCCGGTTGGCCGAAATATTGGGAAATAATAGAAAACATTGGAGACAACTGGAGGTTGCAGAGCTTTGAAAAATTAAAGGGTAAAGTGCAAGACTGGCTTCATTATGCCCAAATTAATGAGGTTTTTAAGCTAGACAAAAAAACAGGATTCCAGGTGGAAAAATCGAAACTTGAGACAGAATTGTTAGAACCAAAGACCAAGCTATTATCGAGAATGTATAACTTGCTACTTAAATGGAACACTCAGGATGAGACAGTTAAATCAGCCATGATAAAATGGGCTCAGGACATTGGTTACAACATCATGTCTGAGGACTGGGAAAGGTTATGGACCACCGGTATGAAGTTTACGGCATGTAATGCCTTGAAAGAAAACATTATGAAAATGGTATACAGGTGGTACATGACCCCAGTCAAGCTTGCTAAGATTTACCATTTGTCCGATAATAAATGTTGGAAATGTAAGGAGGCTGAAGGGACATTCTTTCATCTCTGGTGGACTTGCCCAAGAGTGAAGGCCTTCTGGGAAATGATTTACAACGAGTTAAAAAAGGTGTTTAGATACACCTTTCCTAAGAAACCAGAGGCATTCCTCCTGGGCATTGTCGGCCAGAAGGTGTTAAAGAAGGACAGAACTTTTTTCATGTATGCCACCACAGCAGCAAGGATCCTTATCGCCAAATATTGGAAGACTCAAGATTTGCCCACACTGGAGGATTGGCAGACGCAATTGATGAACTACATGGAACTAGCTGAGATGACTGCCAGGATCCGAGATTTGGGAGAAGAAGCAATGGAAGAGGACTGGAAAAAATTTAAGGACTATTTGCAAAAGTATTATAAGTTATATGAACTGTGAGATGCCGTATGATTTGGAAGGTTAGCCCCAGCAATGAGAGTGGATTATATAAGAAATTGGATAATATTCATGAAAGAATCAAAGTTTAAATGGGTAAAAACGACAATATGCTATATTTTTAGAGTAAATGGAAAATAAGGGATTTAAACTTAAAATTGCAATTGAAAGTACAAAGAAACACAAGAAACAAGGGTATAACTTGCTGATAATTTTTATTGTTAAGAACGCACTGGGCGGGAGATGTGGGGAAGTCCGATAGAAATTTGAAATAAGTTGTTGAAATGGTTTGAATTTTCTGTTCTTTTTTCTTTCTATTTTCTATGTTCTTTCTTTTTTCTGTGGTAAAAAAATGTAATAAAAATTATTATTAAAAAAAATAAATATCTGGTTGCTACGGGAGACGGCCTTCGGCTGTTCCTGTGCCTCCACTGGACATTCTCTCACCAGATGGGAGGGGGAGCCACAGCGATAACAGCGACGCGTAGCAACAGCTCTCACAGCTCCCTCTTCAGCCATTTCTGCGTTCCCAGCACCCCCACTCCTGGGAGCACAGCCTGGGCCTGGAGCTTTTCCCCCAGCTCTCTGTCTGCGTGATTCTTCATCGCAGAGACGGCCCGCGACGTAATCCAGATTTAATTGGTCAGCCGGCATCGCTTCCATGGTCAGACACAACGTCTCATAGCTCCTGTCCAATGAGCTCAAAGGAATGTACACTTTGAGCTCCTCAGAGAGAGGGACCTGTAACTGCCGGAGCCTGTTGAACGCTGCCAGCATTTGGGTTATATGCTCCTGCATTGACCCCCCCCCCCGGCTGAAGCTTCAACTCAAAAAGGCTCCTAGTAGTATGGATTTTGGCCCCAGCCGTCGTTCTCTGGTGGACACGCTCCAAAGCGTCCCAGACGGCTTTCGCAGTGGTCAAACCATCAACATGAGGGAGCTGGGATGAGTCCAGGGCAAGGATTAAAAGCCCATAAGTCCTCTGGTCCCTTCTCTGTGCTGTAGCTGCCTGTACTCTGGCTGCTTCATCAGCACCAGCAGCTGCTGGGGTAGGTTCACGTTGAACACAGCTCCACAGGCCTTTCCCTGTGAGCCACGCCCGTGCTCTTCTTGACCAGTCCTCCCAATTTTGCTGATTTAATCTTTCAAAGGGGACGTTGAAACTCTCCTGGAGTTCTGCCATCTCCTCCCCCGGTCCCCCCTTGGGGCTTTGGAGTACTCACATGTACCAACCGGCTCCGAGGATAGGCTTCTGGCGTCCCTTTGCAGCACACAGCTTGCAGTCAGCCTCCCTGCGTTCTCCCAGGCAGAGCCTTAACGCAGGACTTTTTCCTCCGGCAGCAAAAACAGCAGCTTCTCAACACACAGCACTTCAAAGCTTTCTCTAATTGCAGTAACTGACGTCCATAACCTGTTAAAAGGTGATTGATTTATTGCTCAGATAAATCAGATAAATCTTGGCGTCCAGCCCGCTTCGGCTGTGCAACTCCTGGCCAGGCTTCGGACTTCAAAGGCCACATTCCGATGTTCTGAGCAAAACGCAGAGATCAGCAGCGGCAAGAGAAAGCCCCAAAAACTCCAGTGCCTGCTTCAGTGTGCTCAAATAAAGTCCACTCAGGATCTTAGCAGCTAAAAGCAGTTTTATTTACAGCAAACTATCCATTGTCGAACAGCATCGTGAAAACACGTCCACTCTCCTCAAAAGCGAAAGTAGAGAGTCAGAACAAAGACTTGAGAGACTCGGAAATGACGCAGAGTCTCCCCCCTCCCAACAGTAGGCAGGGCGTACACTCTGAGCTGTTTAACCCTGTAAGCTCAGGTTCCCTTCACACGTACGTCCTAGATCCCAGGGAAGGAAAGGAGGCGCTCTAGAGGGTGTGTGAAGCTGGCGACCCTCCTCATTGCGCCAAGGGCGTTCTTCGTGGCGCACTCCAATGGCGAGCGCCCGCTGCACAAGTTCTGCTAGGGTTTGAGGTCTGACCCCCCTTGCCAATTCATCTTTTACAGGGCCAGACAACCCCTCCCAAAACAAGTCTCTTACTGCCAGGGAATCTTTCTCCCATTTCAGTACATTCAGCAAGGCAAAAAACCTAGCATGATACTGACGTACTGTAGCCTTGCCTTGCCTTAAACCATGCAGCTCCTTGCGTGCTATATCCACATCCATGGTAGATTGGAAGCAAGCGTCCATGGCTTTGATAAATTCATCTGAGTCCCTTCGAGCAGGACAATCTTCGCGCCACAGATTGCGCAGCCAAGCCCTCGCTTCCCCATGCAAGTGGGACACAATGAACCCCACCTTCTCCTCCTCATCTTTAAAGTCGCCGCGAAGCAAATGCAACGCATATTCGACGTCTGCTCGAAAACTGGGGTACTGCTTCAGGTTCCCATCAAAGTGGGCTACCAAGTTGCCTCCCCTTCTGCCCAGTCCTACGCCTGCAGATCTGGACCCCGGGAATCCCACTTGGCATGCATGATCCCACCTGGCTTGCAGATCCTGGCATCGCTTTTCCGCCTCTTCCCCCTTCTTCTGGGAGACCACTACCGCAGTGGTAAGCTGGGAGACTGCGTTGCGTAGATCAACTATCTGCTCCTCCATACTCATGGCCGCCAAACTTCGTGAGCTTCGCAAAAAAAAAAAAAAAATTGAGTACTTTTGGGAGGGGACTTACTGTCAGGGCTGCCTCAGGTCTCAGCTCACAAAAGACCAACGCCAACCTGTTCTCTGATTCGCTGGAGAGACTCATGGAATCCCCTGCGTCATTGCTATCCTCTTCCTCGCTCTCCTGGGATTCCTCTCCATCGCTCTCCATTTCCTGCCTTCCCTGTGCCTCTGTCCCTGTACCCCTGACAGCACCCAAAACACCTTTTTGCTTTGGTTGGGGGTGATTCCGGTGCACACCCAAAAAACACCATGCGAATTGAAATAAGACCAATCAAAGCTTATTCGGCTTCTTTCTACGCATATGGAAGCGAAAAGACGGTGTTGTGTTATGTTGGTCTCATTACACACACTTTGCGATTTCTGGGTCAATGTGCATTAACACCAAAGAACACGACTTGAAATAAGCGAAATCCAAGATTCTTCTTTCTATTTAGCTGGAACACAAAACAACCTGTTTGGCTTTGTTTAGGCTTATTACACTTCGCTTTGCTAGGATTAGGGTTAGGGTCAGGGTGAATGACCATCGAAAGAAAAATCCAAGTTTATTCGTCCTCTTTCTATTGAGATGGAACCAAAACACCTATCCTTGATTTGGGCTGATAACGAAAATGTCACTCTGTGATTTTTGAATGAATGTGCATTCTAGACCCAAAAACACCAATTTGAAATAAGCCCAATCAGAGCTTTATCATCTTCTTTTTATGTAGATGGAACCCAAAACACCTTTTTGCTTTGGTTGGGGGTGATTCCCAAAAAACACCATGTGAATTGAAATAAGACCAATCAAAGATTATTCGGCTTCTTTCTACGCATATGGAAGCGAAAAGACGGTCTTGTGTTATTTTCGTTTCATTACACACACTTTGCGATTTCTGGGTCAATGTGCATGAACACCAAAGAACACGACTTGAAATAAGCGATCATAGAATCATAGAATCATAGAATCATAGAGTTGGAAGAGACCACAAGGGCCATCGAGTCCAACCCCCTGCCAAGCAGGAAACACCATCAGAGCACTCCTGACATATGGTTGTCAAGCCTCTGCTTAAAGACCTCCAAAGAAGGAGACTCCACCACACTCCTTGGCAGCAAATTCCACTGTCGAACAGCTCTTACTGTCAGGAAGTTCTTCCTAATGTTTAGGTAGAATCTTCTTTCTTGTAGTTTGGATCCATTGCTCCGTGTCCGCTTCTCTGGAGCAGCAGAAAACAACCTTTCTCCCTCCTCTATGTGACATCCTTTTATATATTTGAACATGGCTATCATATCACCCCTTAACCTCCTCTTCTCCAGGCTAAACATGCCCAGCTCCCTTAGCCGTTCCTCATAAGGCATCGTTTCCAGGCCTTTGACCATTTTGGTTGCGATATCCAAGAGTCTTCTTTCTATGTAGCAGGAACACAAAACAACCTCTTTGCCTTTGTTTAGGCTTATTACACTACACTTTGCTTGTGTTAGGGTTAGGGTTACAGTTAGGGTTGGGGTTAGGGTTAGGGGTAGGGTTGGGGTTGGGGTTGGGGTTGGGGTTGGGGTTAGCGTTAGGGTTAGGGTTAGGGTTAGGGTTAGGGTTAGGGTCGGGGTGAATGACCAAAGAAAGAACAATCCAAGCTTATTCGTCCTCTGCCTATTGAGATGGAACCAAACCACGTATGCTTGATTTGGGCTGATAAAAATCATGTCACTGCGATTTTTGGGTGATTGTGCATTCTAACCCCCAAAAACCCAATTTGAAATAAGCCCAATCAGAGCTTTATCATCTTCTTTTTATGTAGATGGCAGAGGACCTTTTTGCTTTGGTCGGGGGTGATTCCGAAAAAACACCAAAAAAACACGATGCGAATTGAAATAAGACCAATCAAAGGTTCGGGTTCGGGTTCGGGTTATGGTTATAGTTAGGGTTAGGGTTAGGGTTAGGGTTAGGGTTAGGGTTAGGGTCAGGGTCAGGGTTAGGGTTAGGGTTAGGGTTAGGGTTAGGGTTAGGGTTAGGGTTAGGGTCAGGGTTAGGTTTAGGGTTACAGTTAGGGTCAGCGTTGGGGTTAGGGTTAGAGTTAGGGGTAGGGGTAGGGTTAGAGTAAAAGTGAATTACCACCGAAAGAACAATCCAAGCTTATTTGTCCTCCTTCTATTGCGATGGAAACAAAACACCTTTGATTTGGGGTGATAACAAAAATGTCACTCTCCGATTTTTGAGTGAATGTGCAACAAAAACACCAATTTGAAATAATTTGCAAAAACGTTTTTCTTGTGTGTGTGTGTTCCTTTGTGGTTGACTAGCTGTTCTCCCTGTGCAAAGGTCAGAGGGGGCAGGGTTTTTGTTGACGCAGGTGATTTAGCTGTGGGAGGAGCTTATCAGAGCTAGCAGGGCAGCAGTTGAAGAAGGAGCAAAAAGGGTTTTCTTGTGTGTGTTTGTGTGTGTATGTGTGTTTCTTTGTGGCTGACTAGCTGTTCTAGCTTTGCGAAGGTCAGAGGGGGCAGGGTTTCTGTTGAGGCAGGTGATTAGCTGTGGGAGGAGCTTATCAGAGCTAGCAGGGCAGCAGTTGAAGAAGGAGCAAAAAGGGTTTTCGTGTTTGTGTGTGTGTGTTTCTTTTTGGCTGATTAGCTGTTCTCCCTGTGCAAAGGTCAGAGGGGGCAGGATTTCTGTTGAGGCAGGTGATTAGCTGTGGGAGGAGCTTATCAGACCTAGCAGGGCAGCAGTTGAAGAAGGAGCAAAAAGGGTTTTCTTGTGTGTGTGTCTTTCTTTGTGGCTGATTAACTGTTCTCCCTGTGCAAAGGTCAGAGGGGGCAGGGTTTCTGTTGAGGCAGGTGATTAGCTGTGGGAGGAGCTTATCAGAGCTAGCAGGGCAGCAGTTGAAGGAGCAAAAAGCGTTTTCTTGTTTGTGTGTGTTTCTTTGTGGCTGATTAGTTGTTATTTGTCCTGTCTTCACGCTTTTTATGATGGAGGACCGCTGTAGCCACCCCCAACGACACATTCTCAAGATGGAGGGGGAGGGAACAGCTGCAGTCGCCTGCAGTTCCTGCACAATGTTTGCCATCTTGCCAAAGGTTGCAGGCAGCTTTACCTGCAGCAATTGCATGTTGATTGCCCTCTTAAAAGACAAAGTCCAGCAACTGGAGGAACGTGTAGCTACGCTCCAAAGAATTAGAGAGCTGGAGCTCTTCTTGGAAGCAACAGAGCACACCGTCTCCACCAAGGAGGAGACAGGGGACTCCCCTGAGAAGGAGGCTAGTTCACCAACACAGGAGCCAGATATATGGAGAAATGTGACTCAAAGAAGAAGGAGGCCCAGGATTCGCTCTGATTGTTTAGAAATACACAATCGCTTTGAGGTCCTCTCCCCTAGCATGGAAGACGAAGAGCAGACTCCATTTGAGGATCTCTCCCTCATTACAGTCGATCAGGTATATGAAGATGAGAAGCAAAGTCAGTCCTCAGGGAATGTGCAGGCGACCTTGGAACGGACAGCTCACGGAAGAACTCCGACCAAACCCAAGAGGACGCGTGTAGTGGTGATAGGGGATTCCCTACTGAGGGAACAGAAGCAGTGATCTGTGGGCCTGACAAGATGTCACGGGAACTGTGCTGTCTCCCCGGGGCTAAGATCCAATATGTAACTGAACGACTGCAAGGAATCATAAAACCCACTGACAAATACCCCTTCCTCTTGGTTCATGTGGGAACCAATGACACTGCAAGCAATAGCTTCCAGAAGATCAAAAGAGACTACGAGGCTCTCGGCAGGAAATTGAAGCAACTAAATGCACAAATTGTCATCTCATCTGTCCTCCGAGTTGACAACAAACTTGACATGAGCCAACAGTGTGACGCGGCAGCTTAAAAAGCCAATGCAATTCTGGGCTGCATCAATAGGAGTATAGCATCTAGATCAAGCGAAGTAATCGTGCCACTGTATTCTGCTCTGGTCAGACCTCACCTGGAGTACTGTGTCCAGTTCTGGGCACCACAATTCAAGAAGGACACTCACAAACTGGAACGTTTCCAGAGGAGGACAACCAAAATGGTCAAAGTCCTGGAAACGATGCCTTATGAGGAACTGCTAAGTGAGCTGGGCATGTTTAGCCTGGAGAAGAGGAGGTTAAGGGGTGATATGATAGCCATGTTCAAATATATAAAAGGATGTCACATAGAGGAGGGAGAAAGGTTGTTTTCTGCTGCTCCAGAGAAGCGGACACGGAGCAATGGATCCAAACTTCAAGAAAGAAGATTCCACCTAAACATTAGGAAGAACTTCCTGACAGTAAGAGCTGTTCGACAGTGGAATTTGCTGCCAAGGAGTGTGGTGGAGTCTCCTACTTTGGAGGTCTTTAAGCAGAGGCTTGACAACCATATGTCAGGAGTGCTCTGATGGTGTTTCCTGCTTGGCAGGGGGTTGGACTCGATGGCCCTTGTGGTCTCTTCCAACTCTATGATTCTATGATTCAATGAAAGCTTATTCGGCTTCTTTCTACGCATATGGAAGCGGAAAAACGGTGTTGCGTTATTTTCGTTTCATTACACACACTTTGCGATTTCTGAGTCAATATGCATTAACACCAAAGAACACGACTTGAAGTAAGTGAAATCCAAGATTCTTCTTTCTATGTAGCTGGAACACAAAACAACCTGTTTGGCTTTGTTTAGGCTTATTACACATCGCTTTGCTAGGGTTAGGGTTAAGGTTAGGGTTAGGGTTAGGGTTAGGGTCAGGGTGAATCCAAGCTTATTTGTCCTCTTTCTATTGAGGTGGAACCAAAACACCTAGCTTGATTTAGGCTGATAAAAAACATGTCACTGCGATTTTTGGGTGAATGTGCATTCTAACCAAAAAAACACCAATTTGAAATAACCCAATCAGAGCTTTATCATCTTCTTTTTATGAAGATGGAACCCAAAAAATTTTTTTGCTTTGGTTGGGGGTGATTCTGGTGCACACCCAAAAAACACCATGCAAATTGAAATAATACCAATCAAAGCTTATGTGTCTTCTTTCTACGCATATGGAAGCGAAAGACGGTATTGTGTTATTTTGGTTTCATTACACACACTTTGCGATTTCTAGGTCAATGTGCATTAACACCTGTCAGGGGCTCAGGAGCAGAGGTACAGGGGAGAGAGGAAATGGAGAGCGAAGGGGAAGAATCTGAGGGCAGCGTAGGGGAGTACGACAGTGACCCGAGAGATTCCATGAGCTTCTCCAGCGAATCAGAAGATTCCCAGAAGGAGGCGCCGATGGTCAGGGCAAGGGGGGTCCCAGGGGAGACACACCAGAAACAAGGGGCCAGCGGGGACTCCCAAAGCAGCAGCTGGAAATCAGGACCAGCTTCCCCACCAGAGCAGAGTGGGGGGGAAGAGTCCCATGTGTCAGGGCCAGCGTCTCCTCCAGCAGGAGGAGAAGATGAGTCTGGGCTGACCACACCTCCATCGGAGAGTGGGAGAACGGAGGGGAGGTCAGGTCCAGCTAGCCTCCCCGAAGGGGGAAGCAGTGACAGGAGCAGTGAAACGGTCAGGAGGAAGGTTGCCGGCTGGGCGCGCGCGCCAAGTTCAAATGTAGAGGCACGTGGGACAGCAGAAAACCCGGATTGGGAACCAGGTCCTAAAGCCCGCCGGAGGCAGGGGGAAGACTCAGGGGACTCAGCGTCAGATGAGTCTCGGAAGAGTGGGACCCCAGCTGACAGGCGGAGCCAGAGGAGGAAAGAGCAAAGGAAGAGGTGGAGCAAGGCTAGGGTCTTAAACTGGTGTCTGGGGGGAGGGGACTCAGACGGAGCTTCGGCGGTCTAGAGTTTCAGACGTAGAGCTGTGCGCCGCGGCTGTGAAAGAAAAACTGAACTTCAATAAAGACTTTTGTACATAACAACGAACTGGCGTTGGTCCTTTGTGAGCTGGGACCTCGGGCAGCTCTCACAACACCAACCTGTTTGGCTTTGTTTAGGCTTATTACACTTCACTTTGCTACGGTTAGGGTTAGGGTTAGGGTTAGGGTTAGGGTTGGGGTTGCGGTTAGGGTTAGGGTTGGGTTAGGGTTAGGGTTAGGGTTAAGGTTAGGGTTAGGGTTAGGGTTAGGGTTAGGGTTAGGGTTAGGGTGAATGACCACCGAAAGAACAATCCAAGTTTATTCGTCCTCTTTCTATTGAGATGGAACCAAAACACCTATGCTTGATTTGGGCTGATAACAAACATGTCACTGCGATTTTTGAGTGAATGTGCATTCTAACCCCAAAACACCATTTTGAAATAAGCCCAATCAGACTTTTATCATCTTCTTTCTATGTAGCTGGAACACAAAACAACCTGTTTGGCTTTGTTTAGACTTATTACACTTCGCTTTGCTAGGGTTTCTGTTAGGGTTAGGGTTAGGGTTAGGGTTAGGGTTAGGGTTAGGGTTAGGGTTAGGGTTAGGGTTAGGGTTAGGGTTAGGGTTGGGGTCGAGACTTCCGGTGGAGCGTGATCTCATCGCAAGAGGGGATTTTTCCGTGAGGGAAATCCTGACCTACTTCGGGGGAAAAGGGTGTGCTAAAGGGCGTGGAGGCCCCTCAAAATACCTCTGGTGGGTGTCCGGAACGTCAGGATCCCAGCGGGACCAGAAGCGGCTCGCCTGGCTGTCAGGTAGCTTCCGAAAGAAGTGAAGAGAACGGAGGAGCGGAGCGGCAGGTCGAGGGAAGCCATTATCTACCCCCGAGTAGCGAAGTCTTGCAGAGAAAGCGCCTCGCTCTCAAAATAAAAGAAATCCGGGAATAAACTGAAATTGGCGATTAATAAAAGAATAAAAGAAACCCGGAGGAAAAAACAAGAATATTGCGGAGTTCAGCTATTATCCGGAATCAGCACGGACGCAAAGTGATTTGCAGAGCGGAGAAAGGAAAGTGAGTTGCCCTAGCGGCTAAGGAAAGTGAGTTTCCCTAGCGGCTGGTCAGACCTCACCTAGAGTACTGTGTCCAGTTCTGGGCACCACAATTCAAGAAGGACACTGACAAACTGGAACGTGTCCAGAGGAGGGCAACCAAAATGGTCAAAGGCCTGGAAACAATGCCTTATGAGGAACGGCTAAGGGAGCTGGGCATTTTTAGCCTGGAGAAGAGGAGGTTAAGGGGTGATATGATAGCCATGTTCAAATATAGAAAAGGATGTCACATAGAGGAGGGAGAAAGGTTGTTTTCTGCTGCTCCAGAGAAGCGGACACGGAGCAATGGATCCAAACTACAAGAAAGAAGATTCCACCTAAACATTAGGAAGAACTTCCTGACAGTAAGAGCTGTTCGACAGTGGAATTTGCTGCCAAGGAGTGTGGTGGAGTCTCCTACTTTGGAGGTCTTTAAGCAGAGGCTTGACAACCATATGTCAGGAGTGCTCTGATGGTGTTTCCTGCTTAGCAGGGGGTTGGACTTGATTGCCCTTGTGGTCTCTTCCAACTCTATGATTCTATGATTCTATGATTCTATGATTCTATGATTCTATGATTCTATTGTTTGTTTCCCTGCATGATTTTTACATCAAAAGTATCCTGTGGAAAGAGGATACTTAATATCAAGAACTGGTTAGAACTAAAATAGGGAACAGAAAGTATCGCTTTGAAAACTGGAAGTACTCGATGAACTGAGGGGGGGGGGGAGAGAAGAAGGAACTGTTCTCCACTTTCACTTTTAAAGAACAAAGGACAGTGAAAAGGAAGAGAAGGTTCCGACGCCATTAAAGAACTTGAAGCGTAGTAATCAACAACGCATTTTGGTGGCTTTGGTTGAATTAACTTATTTTTGTTTTTTGTTTGTTAATCCTGCTTATGTTATTACTGGAATTGGAATATAGTAATATTTAAAAGACACTAAAGTACTGATTCATTTCCTCAATTCCCTTTTCTTCACTTCCGAATTATGCCATAACAACGGAGGACACCTAGCGGATAGAATAAAATATTGCAATTTGTTTTTTCTTCTTCTTCCAATTTTACGGACTTTAATTAAAGGGTGCTCTTGGATACCAAGACAGACAGACTTTGGATGTTATAATATAGTCCTTCTCCCCCTCTTTGGGTTCGATAATATATATTCCCTTTCCTTTTTGATTACTTTTTTTATTATTAGGATTAAAGTGCTAATATTTGAAGTTAGGAATCTGAAGAGACTATAAAATTGAAAATCAAACTGAAAATTGATAACTAAAGCCAAAAGGAAGAAGCAGACTGGGTAACTAAGTGGATTAGCCTGAGTGGAGGCAAGAAGAGGAACAGGAACAGACCCTGCTTGGTTGCTGGAATATATTTTGGGGTTATATTGGTATTATTTGGGGATTGTGTAAAATTTTGTAAACTTACTTGGCATTTTGGTTGAGGGGTTACAAATTATAATTTAGAAATTGAGATATAAAAATATTTTGGTACGTAATAGAGGGTTTTGGGTTAAATAAGATATAATGCCGAATCCAACAAAGAGGATGGAGGGGGGGACACCAACAGAAAGAAAAGGATCCAAGCAAGAAATAGACTTCAAAGCAGATATATTAAGAATGTTTGCGGAAATTAAACAAAGTGAAAAAAATTAGAAGTAAAATTAGAACAAGTAGATAATAAGATTGGGAAAATGGATAAAAAAATGGACGAAACAGTTAATGAACTGAAAGGGCAAATAAAGGAAGTATTTAGAAGAACACAATCCGTGGAAGAGGGATTGAAAAAGACGAGATTAGAAATGAAAGATGTGAAACGTGAAGAAGATAGGATTAAAGTGGAGATGATGGAACTGAGTAAAGCGCAAGAAGAAATGAAGGACGTAATAGCCATGAATGAACTAAGGCAGAGGGAAGTTAATTTGAGACTTAGAGCAGTCCCAGAATCACAAGGTGAAAACATTAAAGAGAAATTGATAACAGAATTAGCTCAATGGATGGAATTACCAGTAGAAGAAATGGCAAGATCGGTACAATCTGCATTTAGACTACGTGTAAAAACAACTAGAGTTAAAAAATTTGTAGGAGACTGCTTGATCACATTTAAAGAAAGGGAAATGAGAAATATGATTCTGCAAAAAAATAGAGAAAAAAGACTGAGCATTAATGGGAACTACATAATAATCTTTAAAGACATACCAATTAGATTACTGAGACGCAGAGAGCCGTATAAAGCATTGGTGCAGACGCTGAAGAAAAATAACATAGAATTCAAATGGGAGTTCCCGGAAGGTATTTCATTCATTTACAGAAGCAAGAGGCATAGACTGATAAGCCTAGAAGAAACTGGAAAATTCCTGAGAAAATATAAAGAACTGAGATCAGAAAAAGAAGATAAAGGAGAAGAGGCAGCAGGAGGCGCAGACTCAGAGGAAGAAACAAGAAAGACATCAGGAGAAGAAGAGGAACAGGAGGAAGAAGAAACAGCTAAATTATAAAAGGAGAAACAAATCTATTTAAATTTAAATCACCATGGCGTTAAAAATTTGGAACTGGAACATTAATGAGATGAATGAGGAAAAAAAGGAATAAAATTGAACAAATCTTAAAAAAAGAAAACCTGGACATTATTTGCCTACAAGAGAAACACGTAGCAAGAAGACACAAAAGAATATTGATTAATAAAAGATTAGGAAATGAGTTTATATCCTCAGATAAAGATAAAAAAGAGGAGTGGTCATCTATGTCAAAAACCAAATTGAAGCTCAACAAATTTTTAAAGATGAAGAAGGAAGGATAATAGCGGTCCAAATCAAATGGCAGGGAGAAAATCTAATTATAGTCGGGATCTATGCACCAAATGGTAATAAGTCTGAGTTTTACAAAATTCTGGAAGAAAAACTATCTGAATATGTAGATCAGAAAATTATAATATTGGGAGATATGAATGCAGTGGTGTCATTGGAAATGGATAGACTCAGAGATGGAAGAAGTAAGGAAGGGAAGTTACCTAGAACTTTTTTTTCATTGGTTAAAAATTGTAATTTGATAGATATCTGGAGATTTAGACACCCACTGGAAAAACAGTTCACTTATTACTCTGAGCCGAACCAGTCAATGTCCAGAATAGATCAGATTTGGATTTCGAATGAATTAACGCCAAGAACTCTTCGGGTAGAAATCCAAGCCAAAATGATCTCTGATCACAACCCAATAAAAATGAAACTAAAAGGTTTGGAAGAAAGAACTTTTAGGTGGAGAATGAAAGACTACCTTTTAGACGACCAAGAAATTGTTGAAAAAGCACAAAAAAGGTTGACGGAATAGTTTATGGATAATTTGAATAAAGGTACAAAAATAAAAGTGGTTTGGGATGCAAGCAAGGCAGTGATGAGAGGTTTTTTCATCCAGCAGAATGTCATTAAAAATAAGGGTAGAGAAAAAGGGAAAAAAGATATTTTGAAGCAGATAATGGACAATGAGCAAAAATTAGTTAAAAAACCTAATAAGAGAATAAAAGAAAACATTAAAGCTTTGCAATCCCAGTTTGCAATGATAATAAACAGAGAAGTGGAATGGAATATTAAAAAACTAAGACAAAGAAGTTTTGAATTTGCAAACAAATCAGGAAAATTGCTGGCATGGCAAATCAAAAAAAGAAAGGAACAAAACACAATAAATAAAATTGTAGTGGATGGAGAAGAGATAACTAACCCTAAGGAAATAAGGAAGGGTTTCTTGGATTATTACAGAGGATTATATAAAAACAGAGAGAAAAACAACTTGAGGAAAATAGAAAGATTTCTGAAAGAAAAAAAGATGCAGACGATTCCGATAGATAAAAAAGAACAACTGAATACCCCAATAGAGATAGAAGAAATAAAAGAAGTAATAAAAGAATTAAAAAGGGGGAAAGCTCCAGGTCCAGACGGATTCACCGCTAACTACTACAAAGAAATGAAATTCGCATTGATGACACCATTGAAAGAAGTAATGAATAACATCTTAAAAGAAAGAGAAATACCAGAAACATGGAAAGATGCATTTATTACATTAATTCCGAAACAGGACTCAGATTTATTGCAAGTTAAAAATTATAGGCCGATCTCACTATTAAATATAGATTATAAAATTTTTGCAGGAATTCTGGCGAAAAGAATGAAAAACATATTGTTAGAAAGCATCCACGGGGATCAAGCGGGCTTCTTACCTGGCAGGTAAATGAAAGATAATATAAGAAACATAATATAGTAGAATATCTGTCTGCCAGGAGTGAGAAGCAAGCTATAATGATGTTCGTGGATGCAGAGAAGGCATTCGACAATATAATTTGGGACTTTATGTTAAAGCATCTGGAATATATGGAGGTTGGTAAAGAATTTTTCAACGGAGTAAAGGCAATTTACACAGAACAAAAAGCAAAACTGATTATAAACAATGTGGTATCAGAAGAAATAAAGATAGCAAAAGGAACAAGACAGGGATGCCCACTTTCCCCATTGTTGTTTATAACGGTGTTGGAAGTCCTCCTGAATTCAATAAGACAAAATAAGAAGATAAAAGGAATAACAATTGGCCAAAATGAATATAAAGTCAAAGCGTTCGCAGATGATTTGGTAATAACGATAGAAGACCCGACGAGTTCAATAAATGAGGTACTGGAAGAATTCGAACAATTTGGTAAAGTGGCAGGCTTCAAATTAAATAAGAAAAAGACTAAAATAATGACGAAGAATACAGACTTAAGTGTAATTGAAGAAGTGCAACAACAAACAGAGATAGAGGTGGTCAAAAAGGTGAAATATTTAGGAATATGGATAACCCCGAAAAATATAGATTTATTCAAGAATAACTACGAGCCGGCATGGAAATGAATAAGAAAGGACCTCGAGGTGTGGGGAAAGTTGAAACTGTCATTTTGGGGTAGGATATCTACAATTAAGATGAATGTGCTCCCAAAAATGTTGTTTTTATTTCAGACTATCCCTGTAATTAAGGGAACTAAGATATTCAAAGAATGGCAAAGAGAAATCTCAAAATATATCTGGCAGGGCAAAAGGCCGAGAATTCAGTTTAAGCTTTTAACAGACGCAAAAGAAAGAGGAGGTTTTGCCCTGCCAGATTTGAAACTATATTATGAGGCTTCGTGCCTTTGCTGGTTGAAAGCATGGATAAAATTGGAAAAGAAGGAACTGTTAGACCTGGAGGGATTCGACAACAGGTTTGGGTGGCATGCGTACTTATGGCATGAGAAGAAGAAAATCCATAAGGGTTTCGAAAGCCACATCTTTAGAGGTCCCCTGATTGAAGTGTGGGAAAGGAATAGATATTTATTAGAACCTAAAATTCCACACTGGCTATCCCCACTAGAAGTTATGAGCGTCAAGAAGATCAATATGAGAGGCAACTGGATTACTTACGATCAATTGTTATTCAAAGAAGGGGGGAAATGGAAAATGAAACCGTACGAACAGGTTAAAGAAAATGTGTTTGATTGGCTACATTGTTTTCAAATAAATGAAATGTTCAGGAAAGATATTAAAGACAGAGGATATGCTGATAAAGACTCCAAATTCCAGATTGAAATAATAAATAACGATTATAAAATTTTATCCAAAATGTACAATTTGCTGCTAGAGTGGAATCTGATAGATGAGGAAGTAAAGTCGGTCATGATACATTGGGCCAGGGACATCGGACATAATATACATTTTGAAGAGTGGGAAAAATTTTGGAAAAAAACCTAAAATTTACGGCTTGTATGACGCTGAAGGAGAATATAATGAAGATTTTTACCGATGGTATATAACCCCTGCAAAATTGGCAAAAATGTAAAAAAACTTGTAATAAATGCTGGAAATGCAGGGAAAAAGAGGGGTCTTTCTACCACATGTGGTGGGAATGCAAAAAGGTAAAAGGTTTTTGGGAAAGTGTATATAATGAAATGAAGAAAATTTTAAGGTATACATTTGAAAAAAAACCCCGAGGCCTTCCTGTTAGGAATATTAGGAAGGGAGATAAAGAGTAACGATTGTAAATTGTTTCAATATGCAACGACTGCAACAAGAGTCCTCCTGGCCCAAAACTGGAAACAACAGAAAATACCGACAGTTGAGGAATGGAGAATGAAACTGTTAGATTACGCGGAGTTGGATAGATTGACGGGAAAAATTAGATACTTAAGAGACCAGAGGTTCATTGAGGACTGGGGGAAATTTGTGGAACATCTGGAAAATATAAGTGAAGGACAGATAATGCTAGTGGGGTTTAAAAGAGCACTGTGAAAAATGTAGGAGTATTGTCTAAAGAGAAATGGAAGTAAGGAGTCAAATAATGTCAATATAAATTATGAAATGCGTAATTTAAAAAATGACTACGGATGGACTTCTGGAGGCGGCGCAAAATGGTAATGGCGGTCCCCTTTGCGCTGTGAAGGGGAGCTCCGCAGAAAAGGGTCGTCCGCTACGGCGAAGCGGAGACCCATAAAGAAAAACCACAGGTAGAGTGATCCTGTGGCCGTGGGACTCGGCGGGCACCAGAAGCGCCCCCCCAAAATGAAGAAGGAACCCCGTAAGGGGCTCCGGAACGTGGAAGGGCTGGCGCGGTGCTGTGAGTTCATCGCTCTTTCTGCAGAAGTGAAGCCGTGCAGCTGCTGCCGATGAGCGCCGACCTTTTTTCCTGGAACATTTGATTCAAAACTACAAACCCGTGAGTAAGGGGAATTTAAGAATTTCGGGACTAAAGTGACTAAATTTGGTGAAAGCAGGAGACGCAACCAGGAAGTCCGTCTCCCTGCAGTGCTTAAAGAATTAAAGCAAAGAATTTGACAAGCTGGAATCTTTTTAAAGTGACTTTAGAAGTTTGGACTTTTGTGCAACATTTGAACTGGTTTCTAAGAGATTAAGAGAGTTAACTTTTGTTCTACTTTTGTTGGCTTTGGACTGGACTTTCCTCCCCCTTTTGTGGATTTATAAATGACGGAGAAGCCCAAATTCACGGGCTGCCAGTTTAAAAAAGAACTGTCAAACTGCTGAGACTGTTTAACTACTGAAAGTGTTACATTGGAGCGTTATAGTCTGGATACAAATGGGAAAACTGTTTCTCGCACCTCTTTAGAGACTTTGTTTCAATTTTGGGAAAGCTCTGCATGCTAAAAGGGAGCTGAAGGATCCTTTCATTGCGGTTTAAAACTGTTTGGATTTTAATGGCGGAACAACTCTATTTTCTTTTCTGAGGCATCATTACACTCCCCCTAGAGGATTTTGGACTTACAGCTGTCTGAGACCTGCTTTTTGTTTTTATTCTCTACTGCTTTGTTGTTTACTCTCTGGAATTGTGATTCCCATGGGACTTTACACAGCTTGACCTTGGCACGTAGACAGGACTGGAATGAGTGGTACGGGCAAAACAAGATTGGCTAAAGCGAAAGCTAAACATTTAGTGCAAACAACTTTGACTTCTCAGCCACGCAGATCATCTGTCCCAGCTGTTTTAGAGATACATGAAGGAGAAACCGAGCAGACATCATTAGAAGATATGGCTACAGGAGGATCTGCAGCTGTTTTAGAACAAATTTTAGAACAATTGGAAAGTTTAAATAAGAAAGCAGACGAGCATTCAGCCAAAATTGATCAAGCTACAGCCAGTATCAGTAAATTGACTGAACAAGTTGCTCAACATACACAAGCAATTGGGAATTTACAGGAAGTAACTGCAGAAAACCGTAAATTAGCTGAGGAAGCGAATCAAAAAGCCGCGGAAGCCAATCGAAAGGCCGAAGCAGTACAGGTGGAGGTAAAACCTCTGCACAAACAGATAAGTGAACAGCAGGCCTACCTGTCTATGATGTCTATGATCGAACTGAGAAATAGGGAGAATAATCTCAGACTGAGAGCCATCCCAGAACTTGAACAGGGGGACTTAATAGGCTATCTGACATCAGAATTTTCAAAGTTTTGGGCTATTGGAGAAGACAAGGACTTTAAAATCGTAAGTGCTTTCAGACTGGGAAGATTGGTGAAGAAAGATAGATCCAGAGACTGTTTGATTATTTTGAGATCCAAGCAAGAGAGAGATAAAATATTAAGCCTTCATTTTGAAAAATCACTGGTTATTCAAGGCATTAGAGCAGAAATTTACAAGGATATTCCGAAGCAACTCTTGGACCTTAGATCTATATATACAGAATTAACAAGATTACTGAAAGGTAATTCAATTCCCTTTAGGTGGGAATTTCCTCAAGGACTATCCTTTAGCTTTAAAGGAAAGAAAATTAAAATTAAAACAGCAGAAGATCAAGACAAGTTTTTGAACGACCACAGAGAGGACCTTCAGAAAGGAATAGCAGGACCTGGGTCTTGGCCACCACCTCCACCTGTACCTGTACCTGCTCCTGCACCTTTGGGACCAGAGGATCAAAAGAAAGAGACGCCACCACCAAAGGAATAGCAGACTGATCCAGGATGTCTCTGCAGCTCCTTAGCTGGAATATTAATGGTGGGAATTCCCCGGAAAAAAGAAGAAGAATATTTCATGTATTGAAAAAAGAACAGTTGGACATTATTTGCTTGCAGGAAACGCATGTGACTAGGCTCCATAGAAAAGTGCTAATTAATAAAAGACTAGGCCAAGAATTTATTTCATTGGACAGAGTCAAGAAAAGAGGAGTGGTGATTTATGCAAAGGAGAGCCTGTCACCAAAATTCTTATTTAAAGATGAGCAAGGAAGAATCTTGGCAATCGAGATACAGACTCAAGGAGAAAAAAATTTAATATTAGGAATCTATGCACCGAATGAGGGGAAATCAGAATTTTATAGGAAGCTGCATGAGACAATGCTGGACTATCTGGACTATACCAACATCATTATGATGGGAGATATGAATGGGGTGGTCTCTACAAACATGGATAAGTCACAAAATCAAAATTTGACGAAAGACGGCAGACTACCTAAAACTTTTTTTGAGCTAACTGACAATTTGGACTTGATTGACATCTGGAGGACAAAGAACCCCCTAGGAAAAGAAGGAACATTCTTTTCTGAAGCACATCTGACATGGACAAGAATTGACCAAATATGGATAACTAGAGGACTGGCACCTAAGACTAGAAAAGTGGAAATCTGCCCAAAAACCTGCTCCGACCATAACGCTATGAAAATGGAAATGAGACTAATTCCAATCGGTTCCTTCAGATGGAAAATGAATGACACCTTGTTAAGAGATCAGGAGATTGTGAAGAAGGCCCAAAAGACTCTAAAAGACTGTTTTGAAATAAATTTGAATACTACAGTGGAAAAAAGAGTAATCTGGGATGCAAGCAAAGCTGTTATGAGGGGGTTTCTGATACAACAGAATACGATAAAGAAAAGACTTTGGAATGGGGAAAAGGATAAGATCTTGGAGAAGATAAGAGATGCTGAGAAAAAATTAAGATCAAAACCAAAATCACAGGAGGTTCTGAGAGAAATCAAATTCCACCAAGCACAATATGCTAAATTGATAAATCAAGAAGTTGAGTGGAAAATTAAATTAATGAAACAAAGGTCATTTGAATCAGCAAATAAATGTGGGAAACTGCTAGCATGGCAGTTGAAAAAGAGACAAAAACTGAATATGGTTACAAACTTAGAGAATGAAGGGAGAAACATCCAGAACCCTGAGGAAATTAGAAAATGCTTCCAGAGATACTTTAAACTGTTGTATTTGCAGAGTCCTGTACTCAGCGGAATGATGAGCAGTACGTGCCACATGCTTAACTTGCTTTATTTACAGTTCAATGTTGAGAAATTACAAACATGCATCTTGCCTCTGCGGGAGCAGAGAAGCAACCGTCCTTCTCCTTGGAACAAAAGAACACCGAGAGAACAGTGAAAAACAGGAAACCAGTGTACGTCACATCCAGTCTCCCATTCCCGTGGGAAAACCCAACAGTACTCTGACTGTGGAATGTAAACATTGTCTTGTGACAAGCACTTCGCTGCACAGTGAAGAGAGCAGAAACCAACATCCTCCCCCTTTCTGTGAATATCACTGGGCAGCGTGTTCGTACAATATCAGTACAAACCCAACTTCTGTACATAGGTACAGTGTTGATCCCTTGATGCAATCTTGGACAATACATCAGCAGGAATTTCATTACCTGGCATATAGGACACCGTTACGAGTCCCTTCTGAATATGTTCCCTAGCATGATGCAACTTCAATTGCAAGTGCTCCGTGCTTTGCTTACAACCTTCCGAATTCAGCAAAGCCAAACATGCTTTGTTGTCCTGGTAAACCTGGATTGGACATTTGACAGGAATTTTCATGTCTTTGTACAATTGTAACAACCATTCACAATCCTTAAGTGAATAAGACAGTGCATTCAATTCAGCTTCACAAGTACTTAAGCTAATTGTTGTTTGCTTCTTGCATGACCAATCAAATAGTCCCTGATTGTACATGTAGCAAACTCCAGACATACTTTTCCTGTCTGTAGTGTCACTTCCAAAACTTGCATCTGCAAAAATCTCAAGACCACCAGACTTCTGATTATTAAATCTCAGTCTGTAATGCATAGTGCCTTTCAAATAGCGTGCTAAGCGTTTCAGAGCTTTCCAATCCTTAACAGTGGGATTGTTAACTTGTCTGCTTAGCAAATTACAGCTAACAGCAATGTCAGGTCTTGAACATCAAGGGCATCCTGATCAAATTTGCAGATGACACCAAACTGGGAGGGGTGGCTAACACCCCAGAGGACAGGATCACACTTCAAAATGACCTTGACAGATTAGAGAACTGGGCAAAAACAAACAAGATGAATTTTAACAGGGAGAAATGTAAAGTATTGCACTTGGGCAAAAAAAATGAGAGGCACAAATACAAGATGGGTGACGCCTGGCTTGAGAGCAGTACATGTGAAAAGGATCTAGGAGTCTTGGTTGACCACAAACTTGACATGAGCCAACAGTGTGACGCGGCAGCTAAAAAAGCCAATGCAATTCTGGGCTGCATCAATAGGAGTATAGCATCTAGATCAAGGGAAGTAATAGTGCCACTGTATTCTGCTCTGGTCAGACCTCACCTGGAGTACTGTGCCCAGTTCTGGGCACCACAATTCAAGAAGGACACTGACAAACTGGAACGTGTCCAGAGGAGGGCAACCAAAATGGTCAAAGGCCTGGAAACGATGCCTTATGAGGAACGGCTAAGGGAGCTGGACATGTTTAGCCTGGAGAAGAGGAGGTTAAGGGGTGATATGATAGCCATGTTCAAATATATAAAAGGATGTCACATAGAGGAGGGAGAAAGGTTGTTTTCTGCTGCTCCAGAGAAGCGGACATGGAGCAATGGATCCAAACTACAAGAAAGAAGATTCCACCTAAACATTAGGAAGAACTTCCTGACAGTAAGAGCTGTTCGACAGTGGAATTTGCTGCCAAGGAGTGTGGTGGAGTCTCCTTCTTTGGAGGTCTTTAAGCAGAGGCTTGACAACCATATGTCAGGAGTGCTCTGATGGTGTTTCCTGCTTGGCAGGGGGTTGGACTCGATGGCCCTTGTGGTCTCTTCCAACTCTATGATTCTATGATTCTATGATTCTATCTGGCAATGAAGTTTAGCTTGCCTAGCACACTTCTGTAGAGTGTAGTGTCAGAAAATGCTTCTTCAGTGTCTTATACCTGATAACCTGTTGTCATCGGTGTGTCTACAGGGTTAGCATCCATCAGGTTCAGTTTGTCTAACACATCAGCAATTTTCCGTGACTGGTGTACTAGAATGTTACCACTTTGATCTCTCTCTATTTCCAGAGATAGGTAGTTGTTTACCTCACCAAGATCTTTCATGTCAAAGTGCTCTTTCATTTGAGCTAGGGCGTTATTGTACATTGTGACATCTTTCCAAAAGAATAAAATATCATCAACATAAAACAAACAATACAGCTTCTTTTGCCCCTCCTCTTTGACAAATACACATGGATCAGTTTTCCCTTGTTGAAAACCTAGAGAAAACAATGCTGCAGTGAGTTTTGTGTGCCAACACCGTGCACTTTGTTTGAGACCATAAAGGGACTTCTTTAGAGCACAAACAAATCCCTGTTTTACCTGTACGCCATCAGGTGGAAGCATATAAAGTGATTCACCTAGAGAGCCGTACAAAAATGCTGTATTCACATCGTGGTGACTAATGTGTAGATTCTCCTCTGCAGCTAGCTTGAGCATAAGCCTAATGCTCTCATACCTCACAGTGGGTGAGTAGGTCTCGTGATAGTCTTCACCTGGTTCCTGTGCAAAACCTCTGGCTACCAATCTGGCTTTGTGTCTGACTATCTTGCCATTTTGATCTGTCTTCGTTTTGAAGACCCATTTGCTTCCAAGCAGTTTCATTCCTGGAACTACTGGAACTAGCTCCCATGTTTTGTTCCTTTCTAAGGAATCAAGCTCAGCCTTCATGGCATTTAACCATGGCTCAGCTTCCTTAGAATCCAAATCCTGGATTTCTTGGAAACTTGAAGGTTCAAATACCTTCTTGGAGCTTTTAACAGCTGCTACTGCTCTCTTAGCAAATTCATCAGCAAATCTCTTTGGAGGTCTGCCTTTTGTGGCTCTTTGTGACCCGCGAATCAGCCTTTGGTCTTCAACACTTTCCTCTTCCTTCTTAGGAGAAAAGTGGCCTATTGTGAACAATGGTTCTTCCAATTCTTGATCAGAGCTTTCAGAGGGTCGCATAGAGGCTTTCGCACTCTTGAAATCCTCTGAATTATCCGATTCAGTTTCAGACTCAGAATCAGAACTTTTATCTGTGGGTGTGGGTTGTTGCGGCTGCTTTTGCTGTTGCTTATCCTCAGTTTCATCACTGTCATCAGGATAACATTGGAAAATTCCCACATTCTCCCCCCACTTGGCATTGTACTCAACACTTCTTGTGAGCTTAATTGTCATAGAATCATAGAATCATAGAGTTGGAAGAGACCACAAGGGCCATCGAGTCCAACCCCCTGCCAAGCAGGAAACACCATCAGAGCACTCTTGGAGTCAGTCAGTCAGTCTTGGAGTCAGTCATCATTATTCTGTAAGAACCTTTCTGATAACCTAGAAAGATACCATGCAATCCACGCTTGCCTAACTTGGAGCTTTGTGGTGAGTGAACCCACATGTCAGAACCAAAAATTTTCATGTGTTTGATGTATGGTTTCTTGCCAAACATCTTCTCATAGGGGGTACAACCAATCGCTGAAGATAACCTATGATTGTAACTGTAAACAAAACACGAGAGAGATTCGGCCCAATAACTCTCTGGAAGATTGGCATCATGCAGCAAGGTTTTTAACCCTTGAAGCAATGTCTGATTTGCCCTTTCGCAAAGTCCATTCTGCCATGGCGAGCGAGGACTGGACAAATCGTGTTGAATTCCTTTCTCAGTCAGAAAAGCTTCAAACTGCTGAGAAGTGAATTCTCCCCCGCGATCAGTGAAAAGAGTCTTTATCTTTTTACCATGCACATTTTCCAACCAAGCACAGAATTCCTTGAACCTTGGAAAAGCCTCTGATTTCTGCTTGAGATTGTACACATAAATATACCTGGAAAATGCATCAATGAGAACCATGAAGTACCTATTTCCACCCAAAGAGGGTGATAGTGGACCAACTAAATCAGCATGAACAACCTGGTATGGTTCTGTAGCTTGCCTACTAGACACCTTACCTTTCGCAGCCATTTTCACCTTGTTTGCTGCGCATGCCTTGCACTTCATGTGGTACTTGCAGGGTTTAATAGTCATACCTTCAACCAAGGCAGGCATTTTAGATACTGCCTCAAAATGCAAATGACCAAATTTCCTGTGAAAATCGTGAATACATCCTGCATGCAAACTTTTGTTAGAACCTGCAATGCAACAAGTCTCATTCTGCACAACATCATCATAATACAAAACAAACAAATGATCAACACATTCAGCATGCAATACATAATCGTCTTTCTTTGTGATGGTGCATTTCTTGTTCTTGAAGGAAACGTCAATGTTCCGTTCATTCAGCTGCATAACACTGAGTAGATTGTGTGTTGCATCTGGTACGTAAAGCACATCTTGTATCGATAAGTCCAAACTGTGAAGAACAACAGTTCCGTAGCCTTGACTGGGGATCGTGTGGTCATCCGCCTGGTGAATCGCACCTTCCTGCGGTGTAAAAGACACGAACAGTCGCTTATCGTTGCACATGTGGTGGGTAGCTGCTGAATCAACAACGAAGAAAGATCTAGACGTCTTCTGGACCTTTGCGACGTTTGGAGTGAAGCGTGAGACCATTGCCTTGTGCTGCGTTGTCCTGGAGACCGGACCTTTGCCGTTGCTTTGGCCTTTTCCACGTGATGAACTTCCGCTGCGCTGCTCTGTCTTGGCCCTGGGATATCTGCATTCCCTCTTCATATGGCCTAGACATCCACACAAGTAGCATTTCACTGCCTTCAAAGCTTTGGCGCCCTCTGGTGGTTCCACTGCACTCAGGGATGACGTCTGTGAAGACTCCCCCTTTCCCATGCAGCTAGCACCCCGGCGATCAGCTTCATTCTGGATCACGGCAGTAACATAGGCTACTGTGAGCTGAGCAGTTGGCTGAACAGCAATCTGAGTGGCAACGGACTCCCAACGTGGACCCAAAGAATGTATTATCATGAAGGAATACACAGCCTCTGGAAAGGTGAGTCCTCTCTGTTGCAACTCATGTCTCAGATTTTGCATCTCCATCAGGTGTGTACGCACATCTCCACCTTCAGCAAGAGCCATACCATGCAGCTTGGCATAGTAGTACATTGAGGAACCAGCTTCTGTCCTCAAGTGAGCCTCTCTTAAAGTGTCCCAAATTTCTCTGGCTGTGGTCTTTCCACGCAACAGACAGAGCTCTTCTGGGGATACTATCAATGTAAGTGTTCCCCTTGCTTTGGAATCCTTAGTAGCCCATTCAGCTGTAATTGGAGCTGGGGGGTTGTCTGTAATAACATTAAACAGACCTTCTTTCCGCAGAATTGCCTCTGCATAGAGTACCCAGTCCGTATAGTTTTTCTTATTGAGCTTAGGAATCCCAAAAGCATCAGCCAGCTTTGCATTAGCCATCATTGCTGCTTTAAACAAGCTGTGTCTGTGTACAGCTGCTTCCAAAAGCGCTTGTAAAGGTACTTTTGGTTTTCAAGCCTCCCAAGCCTGTGAGCTTGTGCCTTAGAGCCTTTGCCTGTATCGCGGCAAAACGGCTTTAAAAGTTCAAAGTCCAGCCATAAAACCATAACCTAGGAGCTGGCAGGCTGCCCGGAGCATGAGCACATACCTTCTCATCAATCAAACTTGACGCGCAGAGCAGATAACGCCGATCCGTTTCTCTGTCCTCTGCCGGCATTCCGACTCGGCTTCTGGAGTCTCCATTCTTCAGTTTGATTGCGTCTTTCTGGGCCCGGAACCAAAAATGTTGTATTTGCAGAGTCCTTTACACAGCGGAATGATGAGCAGTACGTGCCACATGCTTAACTTGCTTTATTTACAGTTCAATGTTGAGAAATTACAAACATGCATCTTGCCTCTGCGGGAGCAGAGAAGCAACCGTCCTTCTCCTCGGAACAAAAGAACACCGAGAGAACAGTGAAAAACAGGAAACCAGTGTACGTCACATCCAGTCTCCCATTCCCGTGGGAAAACCCAACAGTACTCTGACTGTGGAATGTAAACATTGTCTTGTGACAAGCACTTCGCTGCACAGTGAAGAGAGCAGAAACCAACATCAACAACTTTACACGCAAGGGCCGCAAAAAGAGACTGAGATAGACCGATTCTTAAAAATTAATGGACTACCAAAATTACCCCAGGACAAGAGAACAATCCTGAATTACAAAATAACACAACAAGAAATTGAAGGTGCCATTCAGAACATGCAATTAGGCAAATCTCCAGGGCCTGATGGACTTACCTCCAAGTACTACAAGACATTGAAAGACTATTTGATACAACCATTAATGGAGGTTTGTAATCAGATTATGGAGGGGAAGAAGGCACCGGAATCGTGGAAAGAAGCATACATCACATTGATTCCCAAACTGGAAACTGAAAAGACTCAACTCAAGAACTACCGTCCCATCTCACTCCTAAATGTGGATTACAAAATTTTTGCAGATATTTTGGCAGGTAGATTTAAAAAAGTCTTGAATGAAGTAATTCATAAGGACCAGGCAGGCTTTCTCCCAGGTAGACATTTATCTGACAATACTAGGGACATTATTGACATTTTGGAGCTTTTGCAAACAAATATGAATGCTAAAGCAGTGTTAATTTTTATAGATGCGGAGAAGGCCTTCGACAATATATCTTGAAAGTTTATGAAGAAAAATCTTAAAGGGATGGGAGTGGGACGGGGGTTCGAAAATGGGATAGAGGCAATCTATTCAGAACAAAAAGCTAAAATGATAGTTAATAATGTGGTGACAGAAGAGTTTAAAACTGAAAAAGGAACACGACAAGGTTGCCCTATATCCCCTTTGTTATTCATCTCAGTCCTGGAGGTGCTTTTGAACATGATTAGGGAGGACCGGTTGGTGGAAGGAATACAGGTCGGAGTGAAACAGTATAAACTTAAAGCTTTTGCAGATGACCTGGTTTTAACATTACAGGAGCCAGAATCTAGTACGAAAAGAGTTTTGGAATTGATTCATGAGTTTGGTCGGGTGGCGGGATTCAAATTGAACAAGCAAAAAACTAAGGTTTTGGAGAAAAATTTGACACCTTTGGAATCAGAAAGGTTTCAGAAAGAGACAGACTTAAATGTGGTTAAAAAAGTGAAATACCTAGGGGTTAACTTGACTGCGAAAAATCTGAACTTATTTAAAGATAACTATGAAAAATGTTGGTCAGAAATTAAAAAGGACTTAGAAATTTGGTCAAGATTGAAACTTTCCTTGTTGGGTCGAATTGCAGCTATAAAGATGAAAGAAATGAAGACATAAGAGGGAAAATGATCAAAGAACTCTCTAATTGGCTAGGTCTAAGTGAGGAAGAGATGGCATCTTCTGTAGATAATGTATTTAGGATGACAAGGCCCAAACATTTGAAAACGAGTAAATTCTTGGGGGATTGCTTGGTGATCTTCAACTCTCTGGAAATGAAAAATCTAATTTTGAGAAAGAGCTATAATAATAGATTAAGAATTGATGGAAGGCCTATTATTATTTACAAAGAAATACCGGTTAAGCTACTTCGCAAAAGAGATGGATATAAACAAGTGGCAGCAGCTTTGAAGAGAAACGGGATACCATTTCGATGGGAGTTCCCGGAAGGGATTGGTTTCTTCTATAAAGAGAAAAAATTCAGATTGTTGGACACACAGGAGGCGGATAAGTTTTTGAGAAGATATGAAAAAGATTTGGGAAAGGCAGAGAATAGACCAAGGAATAGAGAGGAGGAGGAGGAAGGGGAAATAAGGAGTAGACAGGAGGTGGAGAGGGGAGTAGGGGAGGGGGTAGTGGAATCAGATGAGGATGACGATGAGGCCGTAGTGGGAGTGGAGACGGCAGAAGAGGGGGAGCTCTCAGGAAACAAAGGCGATAGATTATAGTTTGTGAATCCGGTCAAAGGTACAGAAACAGATAAAGGTAAACAATAACACACACACTAAAATTTTTATCCTGGAATGTAAATGGGCTGAACGAGAAAGCCAAGAGGAATAAAATTGAGAAAGTTGTGAAAAATAAGAAGTATGACGTAATCTGCCTTCAGGAAACTCATATTGCTAAGAAACACAAACATATCCTGGTGAATAAAAAACTTGGAGTAGAGTTTATTAATTCGGAAGTTAATAAAAAAAAGGAGTAGTAATATATGTTAAAGAGAAGTGGGAACCGACTCTGATCTGTAAAGATGAGGAAGGAAGAATCCTAGGGATTCAATTAAATTTCCGGGGGGGGGGGGATTAATGTTGTGACGGTATACGCTCCGAATACAAATAGAGCAGAGTTCTTTGAGAAACTTGAAAGCATGCTACTAGAACTGGAAGCTCACAAACTAATCCTGCTTGGGGATATGAACGGTGTTCCGGCGCCGGACCTGGACAGGAGTGAGAAGAAGGGGAAATTGAATAGGGGAAAATTGCCGAAATCATTTAGTGATATGGAGGGAAATTTAGACCTAATTGACATCTGGAGGCACAAAAACCCTACTTCTAAACAGTTTACCCATTATTCCGAACCCCATCAGAGCTGGGGCAGAATCGACCAGATCTGGATGACAAGATTACTCTCGCTGAGAGTAAAGAAATGTGAAATCCACCCCAGGACAATATCTGATCATTGTGCCCTAGATATGGAAATAAAAAATGAAGTGAAGGGACAATATAGGTGGAGGATGTGTGAGAACCTATTTGATAGCGAAGAGGTGAGGGAAAGAATTAAAGGCACCCTAAAAGAATATTTGGATTTAAATTTGAACAAGGAAACCCCCATAGACATGGTATGGGACGCCAGTAAGGCGGTTTTGAGGGGCCTATTAATACAACAAAACAATTATAGGAGAAAAGTAAGGGAACGTAAGAAAGAGGATATCCTCACTCAATTGAGAAAATACGAGAGAAAATTGATTATAAACCCAACAGATGATGATGCCATCCGAGCCTCCAAGGTGCTTCAATCTCAATACTCAGCGATACTAAATCAGGAGATAGAATGGAAAATTAAATTTACAAAGCAGAGGTATTTCGAGTCAGCAAATAAAATGGGGAAGTTACTTGCTTGGCAGCTAAGAAAAAGAAAGAAACAAAATGTGATTAATAAAATAATAGCGGAGGATAATATCATAGAAGACCCAGATGAAATAGAAAATAGGTTTACTCAATTTTTTGAAAAGCTGTATGAAAGAGGAAGGGAAAACAGCGTAGAAATTAAGAACTATCTGGACCAAAGCGAAGGGAAATATATACTAGAGGAGGATAGAATACAATTGAATAAGGAGATCACAGTAAATGAGATTAAGGAGGCCATTAGCAGGATGAAGAATGGGAAAGCCCCCGGGCCGGACGGTTTGTCCGCAAAATATTACAAAACGTTAGAGGAATACCTAGCCCCGGTGCTTAAAGACGTGATTAATAACATCCTCCAGGGAGGGAAGATCCCGGTTTCGTGGAAAGAGGCATATATAACCTTGATTCCAAAAACAGAGAACGAGACTTAAGAAGCTTTTAATGAAATATATACATAAAGACCAAGTGGGATTCCTCCCTAATAGACACCAGAAAGAAAATGTTCGCCACATATTAAACATTATTGAATACCTAGATATGAGAATAGATATCCCAGCAGCATTAATCTTCATAGATGCCGAAAAGGCCTTCGATAATGTCTCATGGGAATTTTTACTACAATGTTCGGAAAAGGCAGGCATTGAAGGTCCCTACATGAAAGGTATTAGGGCAATATACTCAGAACAACAGGCCAGGTTGATTATAAACGACAATCTGACTAAACCCTTTAAGATCAAGAAAGGTACAAGGCAGGGCTGCCCATTGTCCCCCCTGTTATTTATAATGGTTCTAGAAGTAATTGCAAATAGAATAAGAGAGGCAGTAAATGTGAGGGGGATAAGAATTGGGAAAAAAGAATTTAAGCTCAAGGCCTATGCCGATGACCTGGTCCTGTCCGTGGAGAACCCAGTGGACAGTGCCAGTAGGGTGGTAGAACTACTGGAAGACTTTGGCAGATTGTCGGGTTTTAGATTAAACAGGAAAAAAACAAAAATTCTAATAAAGAATATGGCTGAACAGGATAAAACCCAACTGGAAGAAAAGATTGGTATTAAAATTGTGAATAAAGTAAAATATTTGGGAATCTGGCTCTCACCTAAAAATATAAACCTGGTTGAAGATAATTATAATAAGGTATGGCAGGAAATTAAAAAGGATTTAGACACCTGGCACAGACTGAAACTTTCATGGACAGGGAAGATGGCTGCAATTAAGATGTGTGTCCTTCCGAGACTACTGTTCTTGTTCCAAAACATCCCGATAATCAAAGGTACCGCCCTCTTCAGGAACTGGCAAAAAACCCTGACCAAGTTCATTTGGCAGGGGAAGAGAGCCAGAATAAAGCTTAAATACCTAACAGATTCAAGAGAGAGGTGCGGATTTGCGGTCCCGGACATCAGGCTTTATTATGAAGCAGCTTGCATATGTTGGCTAAAGGATTGGGCCACCCTTAGAAACACAGATCTTTTAGACCTGGAGGGTTTTAGTATCAGATACGGGTGGCACGCCTACCTTTGGCAAGAGAAAGGGGAGGTCCACAGAGGTTTTTCTAATCATATAATTAGAGGTTCATTACTAGAAGTGTGGAAAAGGTATAAAAAACTGATTGAAAAAGGCATCCCATGGTGGCTCTCCCCAACTGACATCATCAAAATAAAAAAAATAAATATGACAGAGGAAAGATGTACGCATGAGGACCTCCTAGTAAAGACAGAAGTAGGATGGAAGGTGAAGCCCTATGAGGAGTTGAAAGGCAAGATAAAAGAATGGCTTCATTTCCACCAGATTAATGCATTATGGGGTGAGCATAAGAGATTGGGGATGAGTGAAAAAAAATCAAAAAAAATCAAGGTTTCAGGTAGAAATTTTGGAGAGTAATGATAAACTCCTCTCCAAAATGTACAAACAATTGCTGGAGTGGGATACCAAAGAAGATCTGGTGAAGGGAACGATGATGAAATGGGAGAAAGACCTCGGTCATAATATAGATTATAACAAATGGCAGACACTCTGGACGAAAGGTGTAAAATTCACAGCATGTGTAACCCTTCGTGAAAATTTAGAGAAAATGATGTACCGCTGGTATTTGACCCCAGCAAAGTTAGGAAAGATGTATAAAACTGTTGATAATACCTGCTGGAGATGCAGAAACAAGGTTGGGACTTTTTTCCATATCTGGTGGACCTGCGATGCAGTGAAGGAATTTTGGAAACAAATATATGACGAATTGAAAAAAATCTTGAAGTATAATTTCCCAAAAACCCCTGAGCTGTTTCTTTTAGGTATGATTGGTAAGGAAATAAAGAAAATAGACCAAACCTTTGTTCAATATGCCATGGCTGCGGCGAGGATTCAAAAATGGAAAACCCCTGACTTACCTACGATCGGAGAGTGGCAAATGAGACTATATCAATATATTGAATTAGCGAGATTAACACAAAAAATAAGACAAAACAATACAGTTAAATACAAAGACGAATGGAATAAATTCTTAATCTATTTTGAGACCATCTTGGGACCATCTTGGGAATTAATAACTTATCAGTAGACGATAACTAAAATCATCGATGTATAATCTTTTAGTAATACTGCAGAAGTAATATAAGAATATGTAATTCCAAGACCGAGCTGGACGGAAGTTCTTTTATCTGTAACCGTATATGCTCTGTATGTCTTTCTTCTTTTTTGTCCTTTGCTTTCTTCTTTTTCTTCTCTTTTCTTTTTCTTTCTTTTCTTTTTGATGGAGTTTTTTTTTGTATGTACATATATGTAATATAATGTAAACTGTGTATCTTTCTTAAATAAAATTTAATATATATTTAATATATTAAATAAAATTTAATATATTAAATAAAATTTAATATATTAAAAAAAAAGATGAATGTATTGCCAAAGATGTTATTTTTGTTTCATACCCTACAGATTGTGGACAGAGTGGAATGTTTTGGAAAGTGGCAGAAAGACATTTCTAAGTTTGTCTGGCAGGGCAAAAAGCCCAGAATAAAATTTAAAATTCTAACTGATGCAAAGGAAAGAGGGGGATTTGCCCTGCCGGACCTAAGGTTATATTATGAAGCTGCAGCTTTCTGCTGGATGAAGGATTGGTTACATTTAGATAACACTGATGTCCTAGATCTGGAAGGGTTCAATAATGCTTTTGGATGGCATGCATATTTGTGGTACGACAAGGTAAAGGTTCACAAAGGATTCAAAAACCATATTGTCAGGAAAGCAATATTTATTGTCTGGACAAAGTACAAAGACTTATTAGAAAATAAGACCCCAAGATGGTTATCACCAATGGAGGCTAAGGACCTAAGGTTGTATTATGAAGCTGCAGCTTTCTGCTGGATGAAGGATTGGTTACATTTAGATAACACTGATGTCCTAGATCTGGAAGGGTTCAATAATGCTTTTGGTTGGCATGCATATTTGTGATACGACAAGGTAAAAGTTCATAAAGTGTTCAAAAACCATATTGTCAGGAAAGCAATATTTATTGTCTGGACAAAGTACAAAGACTTATTAGAAAATAAGACCCCAAGATGGTTATCACCAATGGAGGCTAAGGCCCGGAAAAGACTCAATATGGAGGCCGGTTGGCCAAAATATTGGGAAATAATGGAAAAAATCAGAGACAACTGGAGGTTGCAGAGTTTGGAGAAACTGAAGAATAAGGTGCGAGATTGGTTACATTACGCTCAAATTCAAGAGGTCTTTAATTTGGACAAAAAAATAGGATTCCAGGTGGAAAAATCGAAATTAGAAACAGAATTGTTAGAACCAAAGACCATGGTACTTTCAAGAATGTATAACTTGCTGCTTAAATGGAACACTCAGGACGAGACAGTTAAATCAGCCATGATAAAATGGGCTCAGGATATTGGGTACAACATTATGTTTGAAGACTGGGAAAGGTTATGGACCACCGGTATGAAATTCACGACATGTAATGCCCTGAAGGAAAATGATATATAGGTGGTACATGACCCCAGTCAAACTTGCAAAAATATATCACCTAGCTGATAACAAATGTTGGAAATGTAAGGTGGCTGAAGGGACATTCTTTCACCTCTGGTGGACCTGTCCAAGAGTGAAGGCCTTCTGGGAAATGATTTACAATGAGCTAAAAAAGGTATTTAAATATACCTTCACTAAGAAACCAGAGGCCTTCCTCTTGGGCATTGTCGGCCAGAAAGTGTTAAAGAAGGACAGAATTTTTTTTATGTATGCAACTACAGCAGCAAGAATACTTATTGCAAAATATTGGAAGACACAAGATTTGCCCACACTGGAAGAGTGGCAGACGCAACTGACGCAACAGGCCGAAATGCCTGGCAGAATCCGAGATTTGGGAGAAGAAACAATGGAAGAGGATTGGAAAAAGTTTAAAGACTATTTACAAAAACAATATAAATTGTATGAATGTTAAGAAATTGCATGATTCAGAAAAGCATGGCTCCAGCAACTCGTCTGAAAGATTTAGAAAATTAAGTGATATGCAAGAAAAGGTCGAAACTTAAAATAATATTATGTTTAACTTAAGTTTCAACTAATTGTCAAAAATTACTTTAAGATTAGAAGTATAATATTTGAGAGGTATAAAATAAGAATTGAAACAAGGTAATAATTTGCTGGTATTTTTATTATAGAGAATGCAGGGTAGGGAGATGCGAGGAAGTCCAGTTAGTTATATAAAAATATTATGAATAGTTGTGTTTTTCTTTTTTTCCCCTTTCTTTTCTTCTCTTTTCTATATTGTTTGTTGGTATGTTTGCTATGTGATTCTCTATTCTATGTTTGAAAATTGAATAAAATATTTTATTAAAAAAAATAAAAAATGACTACGGATGATTTGTGGAGAAGCTGAAGGAAGTCCTAAAGGAAGTAATTTGTGATAATAGGAGGCAGAATTTTATTTTTGTTTTGTTTTGGTGTAAATTAATAAAAATTATGTTTGAAAAAAGAAAAAAAAGGGTTGGGGTTGGGGTTGGGGTTGGGGTTGGGGTTTGGGTTTGGGTTTGGGTTTGGGTTTGGGTTTGGGTTTGGGTTTGGGTTAGGGTTAGGGTTAGGGTTAGGGTTAGGGTTAGGGTTAGGGTTAGGATTGGGGTTGGGGTTAACCCATTCGAATTGAAATAAGACCAATCAAAGCTTATTCGGCTTCTCTCTACGCATATGGATGCAAAAAGACGGTGTTGCGCTATTTTCGTTTCATTACACACACTTTGCGATTTCTGAGTCAGTGTGCATTAACACCAAAGAACACGACTTGAAATAAGCGAAATCCAATATTCTTCTTTCTATGTAGCTGGAACACAAAACAACCTGTTTGGCTTTGTTTAGGCTTAATTACACTTCGCTGTGCTAGGGTTAGGGTTAAGATTAAGGTTAAGGTGAGGGTTAGGGTTAGGGTTAGGGTTAGGGTTAGGGTTAGGGTTAGGGTTACGGTTAGGGTTAGGGTTAGGGTTAGGGTTAGGTTTGTTTAGGGGTTAGGGGTTAGGGGTTAGGGGTTAGGGGTTAAGGTTAGGGTTAGGATAAGGGTTAGGGTTAGGGTTAGGGTTAGGATTAGGATTAGGGTTAGGGTTAGGGTTAGGGTTAGGGGTTAGGGGTTAGAGGTTAGGGGTTAGGGTTAGGGTTAGGGTTAGGGTTAGGGTTAGGGTTAGGGTTAGGGTTAGGGTTAGGGTTAGGGTTAGGGTTAGGGTTAGGGTTAGGATTGGGGTTAGGGTTACGGTTAGTCTTAGGTTTAGGCTTAGGCTTAGGCTTAGGCTTAGGTTTAGGCTTAGGCTTAGTCTTAGGCTTAGGCTTAGGTTTAGGCTTAGGCTTAGGCTTCGGTTTAGGCTTAGGTTTAGTTTAGGTTTAGGATTAGGATTAGGCATAGGGTTAGGGTTAGGGTTAGGGTTAGGGTTAGGGTTAGGGTTTGGGTTAAGGTTTGGGTTTGGGTTTGGGTTAGGGTTAGGGTTAGGGTTAGGGTTAGGGTTAGGGTTAGGGTCAGGGTTATGAACACCAAATTATTTTTTTAGGGTTGGGGTTAGGGTTAGGGTTGGGGTTGGGGTTGGGGTTGGGGTTGGGGTTGGGGTTGGGGTTGGGGTTAGGGTTAGGGTTAGGGTTAGGGTTAGGGTTAGGGTTAGGGTTAGGGTTAGGATTAGGCTTTGGCTTTGAGTTAGGGTTAGGGTTAGGGTTAGGGTTAGGGTTAGCGTGAATGACCACCGAAAGAACAATCCAAGTTTATTCGTCGGTGGCAGAAAACTCACTCCGAATCTGACCGGACACAGGTTAGAGCTCAACGTCGAGCCTACCAAGTGGCGATAGTGACGGCGAAGAAGACTTTCTTCACCGCCTCTATTGCATCTGCAGAAAATAGTAGCAGGAGACTCTTTCAGGTGGTCCGCAATTTAACGGAACCACCTTTACCATCGGGGCCTTGTAAAGACCCCAAGATCTCCTGCAACGATTTTGCAAAGTTTTTTGCAGATAAAATCACTCATATTCGGAAGGAGCTAGACACCACCGTGGGAGCAGGGCTGGGGCGGGAGAGTGCTAGAGCCCTGTCTGGTCAAGTTGCATGGAATCAATTTCAATCCGTTACCCCCGAGGATGTGGACAGGCTGCTTGGACGAGTGAAACCAACCACCTGTCTCCTTGATCCTTGCCCATCCTGGCTTATAAAAGCTAGCCGGGAAGGGCTGGGCGATGGGCTCTGCGGGGTGGTGAATGCTTCCCTCTGTGAGGGAACATTCCCAGATCCGCTGAAAGAGGCGGTCATTAAACCGCTTCTTAAAAAACATCTTTAGACCCGGCCAGTATGGCCAACTATCGCCCAGTCTCAAATCTTCCATTCTTGGGCAAGGTGATTGAGCGTGTGGTTGCTGAACAACTCCAGGCACGCCTGGAGGATGTGGACCATTTGGATCCCTTCCAATCAGGGTTCAGGCCTCATCATGGGACTGAAACTGCCTTGGTCGCACTGGTTGATGATCTCCGGCGAGCTAGGGACAAAGGTGAGAGTTGTTTCCTAGTTCTGCTGGATCTCTCAGCGGCCTTTGATACAATCGACCATAACATCCTTCTGGACCGTCTAGAGGGGTTGGGAGCTGGGGGCACTGTTATACAGTGGTTTCGCTCCTTTCTCCTGGGCCGTGTTCAGAAAGTGGTGGTGGGGGATGAGTGTTCAGACCCTTGGGCCCTCACTTGTGGGGTGCCTCAGGGTTCCGTCCTCTCCCCCATGCTTTTTAACATCTATATGAAGCCGCTGGGAGAGATCATCAGGGGGTTTGGACTGGGTGTCCATCAATATGCAGATGATACCCAGCTCTACCTTTCTTTCAAATCAGAACCAGTGAAGGCGGTGAAGGTCCTGTGTGAGTGCCTGGAGGCGGTTGGAGGATGGATGGCGGCTAATGGATTGAAGTTGAATCCTGACAAGACAGAAGTACTGTTTTTGGGGGACAGGGGGCGGGCTGGTGTGGAGGACTCCCTGGTCCTGAATAGGGTAACTGTGCCCCTGAAGGACCAGGTGCGTAGCCTGGGAGTCATTTTGGACTCACAGCTGTCCATGGAGGCACAGGTCAATTCTGTATCCAGGGCAGCTGTCTACCAACTCCACCTGGTACGCAGGCTGAGGCCCTACCTGCCCGCTGACTGTCTGGCCAGAGTGGTGCATGCTCTAGTTATCTCCTGCTTGGACTACTGCAATGCGCTCTACGTGGGGCTACCTTTGAAGGTGACTCGGAAACTACAGCTAATCCAGAATGCGGCAGCTAGACTGGTGACTGGGGGCGGCCGCCGAGACCACATAACACCGGTCTTGAAAGACCTACATTGGCTCCCAGTACGTTTCCGAGCACAATTCAAAGTGTTGGTGTTGACCTTTAAAGCCCTAAATGGCTTCGGCCCAGTATACCTGAAGGAGCGTCTCCACCCCCATCGTTCTGCCCGGACACTGAGGTCCAGCGCCGAGGGCTTTCTGGCGGTTCCCTCATTGCGAGAAGCGAAGCTACAGGGAACCAGGCAGAGGGCCTTTTCGGTGGTGGCGCCCGCCCTGTGGAATGCCCTCCCATCGGATGTCAAGGTGATGGACAACTACCTGACATTCAGAAGACATCTTAAGGCGGCCCTATTCAGGGAAGCTTTTAATGTATGATATTTTAGTGTTTTTTGGTTTCTGTGGAAGCCGCCCAGAGTGGCTGGGGAAACCCAGCCAGATGGGCGGGGTACAAATAATAAATTATTATTATTATTATTATTATTTCTATTGAGGTGGAACCAAAACATCTATGCTTGATTTGGGCTGATAACAAAGCCATTTCCGACCTGGGAGGAGAGGGGGTTGCGGGCAGAAATCCCTCCCACATCCCACGCGGGGGCTGGCCTTTGCCCCCGCGAGATTAAGGAATCCCTGGGCGAGTCGGCGACCCGGCCCGCCAATCGGCGGACCGGGGAGGCGTGGCCTAGCCTATTTAAGGCTAGGCACGCCCGGGGACCGCCCTCTTTGCCCCTTTCCAGCTGAGCGGTTTTTTCACTTGCCTTAGTTTGGGAGTCGTAGTTTGGGAGTCGTAGTTTGGGAGTCGTAGGAGGATCAGTGCAGCCGCTGGAACACCCACGATCAGGCAATGCAGGGAGCGTCTTGTTGAAGCCGGAGAGCAGGAGGGGTAAAGTACACGGAGCGGAGCGCCCAGCCACCTTCCGCTCCTCCCTTCTTGCTGGATCGCGGGAGTACTTGCCGGCGGTTTGTTTTCTTGTCTTCCCTGCTGTGCTCTCGGGTTTCCTGGTTTTCCCCCTTCAGTTTTCTGTTTTGTTTGCGTGTGTGGTTGTTTGTTGCTTTCTTAGGTTTACCGGCTGACTGCCTCTCTTAGCTGTTCTCCTGCTTTTCTCCCTCTTAGCGCTAGGTCCGCGTCTCCTTCTAACCCCCCCCCCCACTGTTTTCAGCCCCCCGGGTTCACATTGCATTTTGCTCGCGTTTCTGCTTTCCAACTCCGCTCGCTTGCCTTTTCTCACGGGATTGGTTTGCTGGGTTGCTTTGGCATCCGCCCGCCTCCACTAAGGTGGGTTTTGAAGCTGAGGCTTCCATTTCTGTTAAGGGCTTTGTTAAGGGCAGAGAACCGGCGCCATCTTTGTGGGCACGCGTGGTAGTAGTGCGAGCGGCCATCTTTGTTGAGGTGAGGGGAAGAGACCACGGTCGCCATCTTGGGAAGGGACATTTGTGGAGGCACGGGCAGCCATTTTAGGTGTGGCGTTAGGAACATATTCTGAATGCAAGCAGAGTATTCTTTTTTTAAAAAAAGCGGAGGTAGCAGCATAAGCAAGCGGCGATTAGGCAAGCAAGGTTAGCACACAGTTCAATAACAAACATGTCACTCTGCGATTTTTGGTTGAATGTGCATTCTAACCCCAAAAACACCAATTTGAAATAAGCCCAATCAGAGCTTTATCATGTTCTTTTTATGTTGATGGAACCCGAAACACCTTTTTGCTTTGGTTGGGGGTGATTCTGGTGCACACCCAAAAAACACCATGCGAATTGAAATAAGTCCAATCAAAGCTTATTCGTCTTCTTTCTACGCATATGGAAGCGAAAAGACGGTGTTGTGTTATTTTGGTCTCATTACACACACTTTGTGATTTCTGTTTTTTAAAAAATAAATTTTTTATTGGTTTTACAGCATTTTTTAAACAATACAAACAAATAAAAAGACAAACAAACATGTATAATTTCATAACCTTTTTTTCATTACCCTCATTTCTCAGACTCCCCCATACCTCCCCTTTCTGCATCCCAATTTCCAAGATTATTTCAGCAGCTTCTAAATAATTTTATCAAATATATCTCCTCATAGTCTTTTCTTCAACTTATTCTTATGTCACTGTAATCCCTTTTTCTTTCTCAACACCTTGACATTTTAGCATTCATCAATTTTATAATAGTTTCTTCCAATCCTCTTCCGCCGTCTCTTTCCTCCGATCACGGATTCTGCCGGTCATCTCAGCCAATGTCATGGAGTCCATCACTTTCATCTGCCATTCTTCCAAGGTGGGTAGATCTTGTGTCTTCCAATACTTTGTGATAAGTATTCTTGCTGCTGTTGTAGCATACATAAAGAAAATTCTATCTTTCTTTAACACCAATTGGCCGACAATGCCCAAGAGAAAGGCCTCTGGTTTCTTAGGAAATGTACATTTAAGTACTTTTTTCATTTCATTATATATCATTTCCCAGAAGGCCTTAATCTTTGGGCACGTCCACCAAAGGTGGTAGAAAGTACCTTCAGTTTCTTTACATTTCCAGCACTTGTTATCAGGCAAATGATAAATCTTTGCTAGCTTGACTGGGGTCATGTACCACCTATAGATCATTTTCATAATATTTTCCTTTAAAGCATTACATGCCGTAAATTTTATCCCAGTGTTCCACAACCATTCCCAGTCAGCAAACATAATATTATGGCCAATGTCCTGTGCCCACTTAATCATAGCTGATTTAACTGTTTCATCTTGTGTATTCCATTTCAGCAGCAAATTATACATTCTTGACAAGTTCTTAGTATTGGGTTCTAACAATTCAGTTTCTAATTTTGATTTCTCCACCTGGAAGCCAATTTTCCTATCTTGTTTGTACACCTCCATTATTTGATAATAATGGAGCCAATCTCGTACTTTGGGTTTCAATTTCTCATGACTCTGTAACTTCAATTTATCTCCGTCTTGTTCCAAGATTTCCCAATACTTTGGCCATTCGGCCTCCATATTGAGCTTTTTCAATGCCTTAGCCTCCAAGGGTGACAACCATCTAGGGGTTTTGTTTTCCAGTAAGTCTTTATATCTTATCCAGACATTAGATAATGCTTTTCTGACAATATGGTTTTTAAAGGCCCTATGCACTTTAATTTTATCATACCATAAGTGTCAGGGAACTGCCATCGGAGGAACAGGTGGTGGAAGGGCTCACGGAGGCTGGGAGAGACCCAGCAGCTGAAGCAGGAACCAGCAGGGGGAGAGGTGGGTCTCTGAGGGAAAGCGAGCAAGAGGGAGGGCTCAGGGACACGTCCAGCGAGAACAGTGGGGAGGTTTCTGAACCTCCCATAGGGAGACCCACTCCTCGCCGGAAACTGTCACGCCGCGAGTCCAGAAGACGTGTTTCCGTTAAGGAGCTTTTATGCTGGAAGCGATTCCGAAAGCAACCACTGTCGGAATCTGCAAGTGACTAGAGCAGCCATGTCTGAGGGGCTCCGTCACAGACAGAGGTTTGTGGACTTGAACAAACTTTGAGGGACTACGATTTTTACGCACAAGCAGCTCATCATCCCATCACAGCATTCCGACAGTCTCTGTAAGCAGTTTGTGCAGGAGAAGGCATCATGAGCGACCCAGCCGGAACCGGAGAAGCAGGAGTTGGAGCGGGTCCAAGCCTGGAGGAAAGGTACCGGGCGTTGGAGATCCAGCTAGCGCTGCAGACGGCGAGGCTTGAGGAGAGAAGGGCTCAGGATGCAGACATAAAGGGGAAAGCCACCCAGTTCACCAGAAAGGTACCAGGATTGGTGCAGAAGTTTGGGGGGGACCCCAAGGACTACCATGCCTTTAGGACAGAGATGCAATATGCCCTCAATGTGCAGTTTGATGAATTCCCTGACGAGGAATCGCGAGTGGCTTTCGTGATTGGGCATCTTGAGAAGGGGGCGAGAGACTGGGTTAGACCCCTGATGGCAACGAAAAATGACGTCCTAAAGGACACAATGAAGTTCTTTCGTGCCATGGATCTGATGTTTTCCAGCGATATTGAGCAGGGAGTGGTGCGCAGACAGCTAATGGCTTGCAAACAGGGGAGCTGATCTGTCCGTGAGTACTGGACTGAGTTCACCATGCTGGTTCACAGATTGGGGTGGGACTTATCGGCGGAACCCATTCAAATGCTATTTGAAGAAGGGCTTGCTTCGGCTGTGAAAGACGAACTTTCCTGGGGTCCCAGGGCAGATTCTATGGATCAGCTGACCAAATCTGCGCTGACCATAGGAGCGCGCCAGGAGGCGAGAGCCTTGGAGACGCGGGAAGGGAAGGGGGAACGTTGGAAGGAGTTCCGCATTCCAGACATTCCAGAGCCAACTTTCCCGCCGGCAGAGCCGATGTAAATCGGAACAGCGCGCTCGCTCGCAGTTTCAAAGCCCAGTGAGGGGGGAAAGAAGGAGGGAAAAGGCGCCCGGAAATGCTATCTCTGCCAACAGCCAGGTCACTTTGCCAGAGTCTGCCCCCAGAGGAAGGAATGGCAAGGGATGGTGGGAGCTGTTGAGGGGAGAGAGGAGGAAATACCGGAGCAAGTAAAAGCCAACGCCTGGCTGCCACCGTCGGGACACAACAGCCAGGCCAAAGAGCAGTGAAAGTGCCCACGCCAGAACCTCCTAAACCTGCCCTAGTGATAGAAGTGTCGCTAGAGCTGCAAAACGGACACCCTCTAAAGATAAAGGCGCTGTTGGACTCAGGCAGCTCCTGCAATTTCATGAGCAAAGAGTTTGCAGCTGAACACCAGATACAGACGATCCCTTTAAGCAACCCCCTGCAGGTGACCACGATCGATGGCAGGGAGCTGTTGGGAGGAGAAGTCAGCTTGCAGACCGTCCCAATGATAACGAAGGTGGCAAGGCACACCGAACTGATAGCGTTTAATGTGGCCAGCTTGGGAGGGGCTCCTATTATTTTGGGGATGAGCTGGCTAGCGTTACATGATCCGCTGGTGGGCTGGCATCAGAGAGTGGTTTCCTTTGGTTCAGCACATTGCTTAGAACACTGCAAAGAGGGAAAGGGTTCAGCAGGGGCCCAAGCCACCCTAGCAGGGATGGAAGTAACGGAGAAAGTGAAGGTACCACGACAATACGCAGATCTCAGCGACGTGTTCAGCGAAAGGGAAGCTGACCAACTACCCCCGCATAGACCCTTTGACTGTCAAATCAATTTACTCCCTGGGGCACAGCTCCCTGTAGGCAAGTTGTACGCCATGTCAGACAGAGAAATGCAGGAGCTAAGAGAGTTCATTGACAAGAACCTGAAGAGAGGTTTCATCAGAGAGTCCAGAGTGGTGGGAGGTAGCCCAGTGTTTTTTGTGGATAAAAAAAAACACGGACAAGCCGAGGCTTGTGTGTGACTTCAGGGCTTTAAACGCAGTGTCAGAACCAGTGGCCTTCCCTATGCCCAGGATTGACGACATTTTGACCAGGGTGCGGAAGGGAGAGATTTTTACAAAGCTGGACCTAAGGGGGGCGTACAACCTGATACGTATAAGGAAAGGGGATGAATGGAAAACCACCATGTTCACCCCTTTGGGGGCATTTGAATATTTAGTTATGCCCTTCGGTCTACAAGCAGGCTCGGCGTGCTTCCAATCGTTTATGAACCACGTACTGGGGCCTTTGCTTTACAAGAATTGTGTGGCCTTCCTAGATGACGTGTTGGTGTATTCTGAGAATGAGGAGCAGCATGTGAGAGACGTCAGAGAAGTGTTGAGCAGGCTGCAAGCCAACCGGCTGTGGGTGAAACTGGAGAAGTGTCAGTTTCATACCAAGGAGGTGAAATTCCTGGGGTACCGCCTGTCAGACAAGGGATTGGCCATGGATCCCGGCAAGGTCCAGGCAGTGCTGGAATGGAAAACACCCAAAACAAAGAAGGATGTGCAGAGGTTCCTAGGGTTTGGGAACTTTTATCGTAAGTTCATCCGAAACTTTGCTCACCTGATGGCGCCCATTACGGACTGTCTCAGCAGTAAGAAGAAATTCGTTTGGACTGAGGAGGCGGAGCGAGCATTTGAGGAACTAAAAAGGGCCTTCGCCTCTGAAGAACAACTTCTGCATGTGGATTTACAAAAAAAGATGAGAGTCGAAACTGACGCATCAGACAGAGCTATAGGGGCGGTGCTTCTGCAGCCAGGGAAGGAGGAGTCAGAGTGGAGACCGTGTGCTTTTTTTTCGCGAAAGCTGAACAAATCCGAGAGGAACTACATGGTGTACGACCGAGAACTACTTGCCATTCATGAGGCTTTCCGGAGATGGAGGCACCTGCTAATTGGCGCACAACATAAGGTGCAAGTGTGCACTGACCACAAGAACCTAGAGTATTGGAGAACGGCCCGAGTGCTCAACCAACGGCTAGTGAGATGGGCCCAGGAGTTCTCCAAATTTAACTTTGAGATTTGTTACGTGCCAGGCCCAGAGAACATTAGGGCGGACGCTCTCTCACACAAACCTGAATATTTGGAGGGGGAGGGAGCACCCGAAGAAAGACATGTCATTCCAGAGGACCGCTGGGTGTGTGGGGGGGCATTGGTGGGGCAAAGAGAACTGGTAGAGGGAACGGAGAATGATGAATACGCCCAGGCAGGACAAACTCAGGGGTCTCAGGAGGGAGGGAGATAAACCCGGAGGTTTTGAGGAGAGAAACGGGGCGTTGTATTACAAGGGAGCGTTATATATACCTGAAGGAGAGTTGAGGGGGAAGGTACTCAAGCAGCTGCACGATAGCCCCACAGCGGGGCATTTTGGGCAACACAAAACCATGTGGCTGGTTACCAGGGAATTTTGGTGGCCCAAGGTCAGGGAAGATGTGCGGGAGTATGTGAGAGGTTGTGACCAATGCCAGCGAGCCAAAGGGGAGAGGCGGGCGCCGGCAGGGTTATTAGAACCGCTACCCACACCTGAAAGACCATGGGAAGCAGTGGCAATAGATTTCATGACTGATCTGCCAAAGTCCAGAGGGAAAACAGCCATCATGGTTGTGGTAGACCTGTTAACCAAAATGGCCCACTTTATAGCCTGCTCACATGCTGTCACGGCAGAAGAAACCGCTAAATTGTTTGTAGAAAATGTGTTTAGGTTGCATGGCGCCCCCTTGAGGGTGGTTTCAGACCGAGGGAAACAATTTACTTCCAGGTTCTGGAGGAAGCTCATGAGCTTACTGCATGTAGAGGTCAATTTTTCGACTGCCCGGCATCCTGAAACCAACGGGCAGGCGGAAAGAGCCAATGGCATCCTCCAGCAATATCTGAGGTGTTATGTCAATGACAGAGAGAATGATTGGGTGGAGAAGCTGGCGTTGGCGGAATTTGCCTACAACAATGCGGAGAACGTGTCCACAGGGATGAGCCCCTTTTTGGCTAATTACGGGTGCCATCCCAGGGCTTTCCCAGGGGGGGAAGGGGAGAGATGGAGCGTCCCGGCTGCCGAACAGTTCGTAGAAGAAATGGAATCGATCCATCGTCAGCTCCAACTTAACTTAGACAGGGCCAAGGAGGAGTATAAGAGGCAGGCAGACAAAAACAGAAGGGAAGGTGAAACCATTAGGGTGGGGGACCAGGTGTGGCTGTCAACCCAAGGGTTACCATTCAAAGGGGGTTGTAAGAAGTTAAGACCCAAAAGATTGGGCCCATTTGAAGTCACGCAACAGGTCAACCCAGTGGCTTTCAGACTCCGGTTACCGAACCACATAAAGCTGCACCCAGTTTTCCACAGGTCGTTGCTGTCACCGTATAAAGGGGACAGAGAAGGGAGGTTCACCCGGGGACCAGCAATGGAGGAAAGGGAACACAGCAACCATGTGGCGGAGATCCTCGATTCCAGGTGGAGGGGAGATCAAGTGGAGTATTTGGTAATGTGGGAAGGGGAACCGGAGTCGGAAAACACCTGGGTCATGGCAGAGGATGTCAATGACGAGGTCTTAATAGAAACTTTTCATCAGAGGTTCCCACGTAAACCTCAGCCTGTAGCGAGGTTCCGGAGGGAATGCTTTGCTACCACAGATGAGGAAGAGGAGTTGGAGGGGTTCACAGATTCCGAGGAGGAGGAGGATTCAGCGACCCGGAACGGCGACCGATGGAGGGAAATGTTCGAGACGTCTGAAGATGAAGAGGACTCTTTTAGGGGTTTTACCTCCTCACCGCCCAGAGGAGAGGGAACGGGAGGGGGTGAAGGGGGTCCTGGATGGGAGGTGGATGTCAGGGAACTGCCATCGGAGGGACAGGTGGTGGAAGGGCTCACGGAGGCTGGGAGAGACCCAGCAGCTGAAGCAGGGACCAGCAGGGGGAGAGGTGGGTCTCTGAGGGAAAGTGAGCAAGAGGGAGGGCTCAGGGACACGTCCAGCGAGAACAGTGGGGAGGTTTCTGAACCTCCCATAGGGAGACCCACTCCTCGCCGGAAACTGTCACGCCGCGAGTCCAGAAGACGTGTTTCCGTTAAGGAGCTTTTATGCTGGAAGCGATTCCGAAAGCAACCACTGTCGGAATCTGCAAGTGACTAGAGCAGCCATGTCTGAGGGGCTCCGTCACAGACAGAGGTTTGTGGACTTGAACAAACTCTGAGGGACTACGATTTTTACGCACAAGCAGCTCATCATCCCATCACAATAAGTATGCATGCCAACCAAATGCATTATTGAAACCTTCTAAATCCAAGATATCTGTATTCTCGAGGAGCATCCACTCTTTCAGCCAGCAAAACGCTGCTGCTTCATAGTACAATTTTAAGTCCGGCAGGGCAAATCCCCCTCTTTCTTTTACATCTGTCAATATTTTAAATTTTATTCTGGGCTTTTTGCCCTGCCAGACAAATTTCGAAATGTCTTTCTGCCACCTCTTGAAACAGTCCATCTTGTCAAGAACCTGCAAAGTTTGAAACAAGAATAACATTCTAGGCAATACATTCATTTTAATAACTGCAATTCGGCCTAACATTGACAGTTTCAAATTTGACCATATTTCTAGATCTTTTTTGATTTCTGACCAACATTTTTCATAATTGTCTTTATACAAATTCAGATTTTTAGATGTCAGATGAACCCCTAGGTATTTCACCTTCTTAACCACTGTCAAACCTGTTTCATTCTGGAATTTCTCCCTCTCCATACCTGTTTAATTTTTCTCTAAAACTTTAGTCTTTTGTTTGTTCAGTTTGAATCCGGCCACCTGACCAAATTCTTGAATTATCTCCAACACCCTCTTTGTACTAGTATCTGGCTCTTGTAAAGTAAGTACCAAATCATCTGCAAAGGCCCTTAACTTATAATGTTTAGCTCCGACCTGTACACCTTTAACCTGCTGGTCATCCCTAATCATATTTAGCAAAACCTCCAGGACTGATATAAAAAGTAATGGGGAAATTGGGCACCCTGGTCGTGTCCCAGGGCTTTATCATCTTCTTTTTATGTAGGTGGAAAACAAAACCCCTTTTTGCTTAGGTCGGGGGAGATTCCGGTGCAAGTAATTTGTGATAATAAGAGGCAGAATTTTATTTTTGTTTTGTTTTGGTGTAAATTAATAAAAATTATGTTAGAAAAAAGAAAAAAAAGGGTTTGGGTTAGGGTTAGGGTTAGGATAAGGATTGGGGTTGGGGTTAACCCATTCGAATTGAAATAAGACCAATCAAAGCTTATTCGTCTTCTTTCTACGCATATGGAAGCAAAAAGATGGTGTTGTGTTATTTTGGTTTCATTACACACACTTTGCGATTTCTGGGTCAATGTGCATTAACACCAAAGAACACGACTTGAAATAAGTGAAGTCCAATATTCTTCTTTCTATGTAGCTGGAACACAAAACAACCTGCTTGGCTTTATTTAGGCTTATTACACTTCGCTTTGCTAGGGACAGGGTTAAGGTTAGGGTTAGGGTTAGGGTCGGGGTGAATGACCACAGAAAGAACAATCCAAGCTTATTCGTCCTCTTTCTATTGAGATGGAACCAAAACACATATTGTCAGAGCTGCCCAAGGTCCCAGCTCACAAAGGACCAACGCCAGTCCATTGTTATATACAAAAGTCTTTATTGAAGTTCAGTTTGTCTTTCACATCAGCAGCGCGCAGCTCTACGTCTGAAACTCTAGACCGCTGAAGCTCCGTCTGAGTCTCCTCCCCCCAGACACCAGTTTAAGACCCTAGCCTTGCTCCACCTCTTCCTTTGCTCTTTCCTCCTCTGGGTCCGCCTGTCAGCTGGGGTCTCGCCCTTCCTAGACTCTTCTGACGCTGAGTCCCCTGAGTCTTCCCCCTGCCTCCGACGGGCTTTAGGACCTTGTTCCCCATCCGGGTTTTCTGCTGTCCCGCGCGCCTGTACATTCGAACTTGGCGCGCGAGCCCATCCGGCAACCCTCCTCCTGACCGTTACACTGCTCCTGTCACTGCTTCCCCCTTCGGGGAGGCCAGCTGGACCGGACCTCCCCTCCGTTCCCCCACTCTCCGAGGCGTGGTCAGTCCTGACTCTTCTTCTCTCCCTGCTGGAGGAGACGCTGCCCCTGACACCTGGGACTCTTCCCCCCCACTATGCTCTGGTGGGGAAGCTGGTCCTGATCTCCAGCTGCTGCTTTGGGAGTCCCCGCTGGCCCCTTGTTTCTGGTGTGTCTCCCCTGGGACCCCCCCTTGCCCTGACCATCGGCGCCTCCTTCTGGGAATCTTCTGATTCGCTGGAGAAGCTCATGGAATCTCTCAGGTCACTGCCGTACTCCCCTACGCTGCCCTCAGATCCTTCCCCTTCGCTCTCCATCTCCTCTCTCCCCTGTACCTCTGCTCCTGAGCCCCTGACATCCATCCCCCCCTCGAAGCCCCCCTTCCCCCCTCCCCCTCTTCTGGGGCGGGTTCCGGGTGCTCCAGTGCTGTGGGGGTGAGTGCGGGATACAGTTCCTTCCCCCTGGCGTGCGGCCGACCAGTTGGATCCGGCCAGCCCGTAATGGGCTCGTCGACGTCGATCTCCTCTGTTTCCATCTCTCTGCATTCGTGTTCGAACCCAAGGTCCTCCCCCAACACGTCCATGTCCGTCTCTCCCCCTGTTACCTCGGGTGATGCTGTGTGCCAGGGCCCCCTTAGCAGTTCCCTGCTCCACCCCACCTCCGGTTGAGTGTCCCACCAATAAGAGCGATCCATGGCAGACCCCGAGAGTGATCCCTCCGGGGAGCTTGTGTCTTGCGCCGTTTCCTCAGCGGATGAGAACCCCTGGAACGTGCTGGCTGAAAGTGTGGGTGTGAAAAGCCAGTCGTCGAAATAATCTGCCGGCATAGGTCTGTGCGGGAAGAGTGCATGGAACTCGTCTTTGAGGTAGTGCTCCTCCAAGGCATAGTCCGGCACCCACCTGTTGGCGCTGGCCGGGGTACCTTCCCTGGCGAGGAGATATTCAACTCCCTCTCCCCCCCATCTCGAGTCTAAAATCTCCGTGACCTCGTTGAGTGGCGCCGCCCTCGGTGACCCCTCCCCCGTTGGCGACTTTCTAAGTGGGCGAGGTGCGGTCCCTGGCGCCTGAAACCTGTGGGGTTCCTTGTAGGGTGTGAGGACTGACCTATGAAATACTGGGAGCATTCTGGAACCCTCCGGGAGTGTCAACCGGAAGGCCACTGGGTTGATTTGTGCCTCGACTTGCTAAGGCCCTAACTGCTTGTGTTTGAGCTTCTTCTTAGCTAACGTTCTGGCCGGCACTGCCTGGGCCGCTAACCAGACCCAGTCCCCCACCTGGATGTCTTCCCCGACTCTCCTGTGCCTGTCTGCCTGCACTTTGTAGGCGTGTTTTGCTAGTTCCAAGGTCCTTCGGAGTTGGTCGTGGACCTCCTGCAACTCTGCTGCCAAGTGCTCTGCACACCGTGGCTCCCCCTCCCCCTTCGTCTCTAACCCTGGGAAGGTTCTGGGATGCCGCCCATTGTTGGCGAAGAACGGTGTCACCCCTGTAGACCCGTGCTTCGTGTTGTTGTAGGCGAACTCGGCCAGCGATAGGTAGTCCACCCAGGTCGAGGGCTGTTGATTCGCGTAGCATCGCAGGTACTGCTGCATGATGGCGTTGACCCTCTCCGCTTGTCCGTTGGTCTGCGGGTGTCGTGCCGAAGCTAAGTTGATCTTGACGTTCAGGATACCCAGCAGCTTCTGCCAGAAGCTCGAGACGAATTGGCGCCCCCGGTCGGACAGGATGGACCGCGGTAAGCCATGAACTTTGAACACGTGGTCTATCAACAGCTTGGCGGTCTGTTCCGCTGTGGCCACCTTCGCGCAAGGAATGAAGTGCGCCATCTTGGTGAACAGGTCTACGACCACGAGTACCGCTGTTTTGCCTCGCAAACTGGGCAGATCTGTGACAAAGTCCAGGGCCACCCTCTCCCACGGTTCGAGCGGCGTCTGTAGCGGTTCCAGCAGTCCCGCCGGCTTCCTGTGCACTGGTTTGGCCCTTTGGCATGTGTCACACCTAGAGACGTAATCCGCGACTTCTCCCCTCATCTGGGGCCACCAAAAGTCTCTGGCCACTAATTCCGCCATCTTGTCCTTGCCGAAGTGCCCAGCACTGGGCGCGTCGTGTAACTGCTGCAGGACTTTATCTCGGAGGTTGTCCCCAGGCACGTAGAGAGCCCCTTTGAGGGTGAGCAGTCCGTCGCGTATCTGGAACTCGTCGTCCTTCGCTGTGCCGCTTCGCACCTCCTCCATCTTGGATTGTGCGAAGGCATCCGTATGCAGCGTGCGACGCACTGCGTCCAGGTCCACGGTGGATGAAGTGCATGCCCACGCTTTCGGTGCGAAAATGTGTTTGGCCGCCACCGGTGCAGCTTCCTCGAGATACTGCGGTTTCCTGGATAGTGCCATGACGTTGTTGTCTCCCGGGATGTATTCTATCCGGAAGTCGAAATCCGCGAAGAACTGAGTTTGCAGGGCAGCAGTTGAAGAAGGAGCAAAAAGGGTTTTCTTGTGTGTGTGTGTTTCTTTGTGGCTGATTAGCTGTTTTCCCTGTGTAAAGGTCAGAGGGGGCAGGGTTTCTGTTGAGGCAGGGGATTAGCTGTGGGAGGAGCTTATCAGAGTTTGCAGGGCAGCAGTTGAAGAAGGAGCAAAAAGGGTTTTCTTGTGTGTGTGTGTTTCTTTGTGGCTGATTAGCTGTTTTCCCTGTGTAAAGGTCAGAGGGGGCAGGGTTTCTAGCGGCGCGCACAGTTATACCCATCTTTTAGATTTAGATTTTAAATCTTTTAGATTTAGTCTCAAACGTTTGTTGGGGGAGACCTAGGGGTTTTTTTTCTGGGGGAAGTTATTTGTCCTGTCTTCAAGCTTTTTATGATGGAGGACCTCTGTAGCCACCCCCAACAACACGATCTCAAGATGGAAGGGGAGGGAACAGCTGCAGTCGCCTGCGATTCCTGCGCAATGTTTGCCATCTTGCCAAATGTTGCAGGCAGCTTTACCTGCAGCAATTGCATGTTGATTGCCCTCTTAAAAGACAAAGTCCAGCAACTGGAGGAACGTGTAGCTACGCTCCAAAGAATTAGAGAGCTGGAGCTCTTCTTGGAAGCAACAGAGCACACCGTCCCCACCAAGGAAGACACAGGGGACTCCCCTGAGAAGGAGGCTAGTTCACCAACACAGGAGCCAGATATATGGAGAAACGTGACTCAAAGAAGTAGGAGGCCCAGGGTTCACTCTAATTGTTTAGAAATACACAATCGCTTTGAGGTCCTCTCCCCTAGCATGGAAGACGAAGAGCAGACTCCATTTGAGGATCTCTCCCTCATTACAGTCGATCAGGTATATGAAGACGAGCAGCAAAGTCAGTCCTCAGGGAATGTGCAGGCGACCTTGGAACGGACAGCTCACGGAAGAACCCCGACCAAACCCAAGAGGAGGCGTGTAGTGGTGATAGGGGATTCCCTACTGAGGGGAACAGAAGCAGTGATCTGTGGGCCTGACAAGATGTCTCGGGAAGTGTGCTGTCTCCCCGGGGCTAAGATCCAAGATGTAACTGAACGACTGCAAGGAATCATAAAACCCACTGACAAATACCCCTTCCTCTTGGTTCATGTGGGAACCAATGACACTGCAAGCAATAGCCTCCAGAAGATCAAAAGAGACTACGAGGCTCTCGGCAGGAAATTGAAGCAACTAAATGCACAAATTGTCATCTCATCTGTCCTCCCTGTTGAACGACGTGGCCCAGGGAGAGAGGGGAAAATAGTGGAAGTGAACAGCTGGCTTCGCAAATGGTGTAAACAGGAACGGTTTGGATTCTTAGATCACGGACTGCAGTTTCTGGCAAGTGATGGGCTGCACCTCACAACGGTTGGGAGAAATGTTTTTGCCAAAAATCTCAGAAACCTCATCAGGAGGGCTTTAAATTGACTAATGTGGGGGAGGGAGACAGTGCTCCTGAAGGTAGGAGTCTATCAATTAATGAAGATGATCATCCAAATGTCATAGACCAAATGGAGCAAACAGCACGTGGACCTTGTGGTGGGAGGAAAAAATCCTTAAATAAGAGACACGGGGGAATGATTAATGGACTTCAATGTCTGTACACTAATGCGCAAAGCATGGGAAATAAACAAGATGAGCTTGAGCTCTTGGTACAGCAAACTAAATATGACATAATAGGTATCACTGAAACCTGGTGGGATAAGTCCCACGATTGGAATGTAATAATGGGGGGATACAATCTACTTCAGAGAAACAGACCAGACAAGAAAGGAGGAGGAGTGGCGTTATATGTCAGGGATGTGTATACCTGTGAAGAGATCCAAGATTTAGATCCTCAAAGCCAAAGTGAGAGCATTTGGGTCAAAATTAAGGGAGAGAAGAATAACAGAGACCTCATTGTGGGAGTTTACTATAGATCCCCAAGCCAAACGGAGGACATAGATGATGCCTTCCTGGAACAGATGGCCAAGCATGCAAAAGGAAGGGAGATAGTAGTAATGGGGGACTTCAATTACCCGGATATTTGTTGGACGTCAAACTCAGCCAAGAGCATAAGGTCAAACAGATTCCTCACTGGCCTTGCAGACAACTTCATTGTCCAGAAAGTGGGAGAAGCAACAAGAGGAACAGCCATTTTAGATCTGGTCCTAACCAATGTTGATGACCTGGTTAGTGGGGTAGATGTGGAAGGATCATTAGGCGCGAGTGATCATGCTCTTCTGAAGTTTACTATACAGCGGAAAGGAGCAGCCAAGCATACTAGGACTCAATTTCTTGACTTTAAGAAAGCCGACTTCATAAAACTTAGGGAAGTGCTGGGTGAGATCCCATGGACAGCAATACTAAAAGGAAAGGGAGTTCATGATGGCTGGGAGTTTGTTAAGAGCGAGATAGTAAAAGCACAACGTCAGGCAATACCAATGAGACGGAAACATGGAAGGTGCCTAAAGAAGCCAGGGTGGCTATCTAAAGAACTTTTAACTGAATTAAGATTAAAAAAGGATGTGTACAAAAAATGGAAAAGGGGGGAAACCACCAAAGAGGAATTCAAACAAATAGCCAGCACGTGTAGACACAAAGTCAGAAAAGCTAAAGCACAGAATGAACTCAGGCTTGCTAGAGAGGTTAAAAGCAACAAAAAAGGCTTTTATGGGTATGTTCGTAGCAAAAGGAAGAACAAAGAAACAGTGGGGTCACTCAGAGGAGAAGATGGTGAAATGCAAACAGGGGACACAGAAAGGGCTGAACTCCTCAATGCCTTCTTTGCCTCAGTCTTCTCCGATAAAGAAAACAATGCCCGACCTGAAGAATTTGGAGCAAATGATTCAGCAAAGGAAACACAGCCCAGAATAACTAAGGAGATAGTACAAGAATATTTGGCTAGCTTAGATATATTCAAGTCTCCAGGGCCAGATGAACTGCATCCAAGATTATTAAAAGAACTGGCAGATGTGATCTCAGAAACACTGGCAGTCATCTTTGAGAATTCCTGGAGAACAGGTGAAGTCCCGGCAGACTGGAGGAGGGCAAATGTTGTCCCTATTTTCAAAAAGGGGAAAAGAGAGGACCCAAATAATTACCGCCCAGTCAGTCTGACATCAATACCAGGGAAGATTCTGGAGCAGATCATTAAGCAAACAGTCTGTGAGCACCTAGAAAGGAATGCTGTGATCACCAATAGTCAGCATGGATTTCTGAAAAATAAGTCATGTCAGACTAACCTGATCTCGTTTTTTGACAGAATTACAAGCCTGGTAGATGAAGGGAACACAGTGGATGTAGCCTACCTTGATTTCAGCAAGGCATTTGACAAGGTGCCCCATGATATTCTTGTAAAGAAGCTGGTAAAATGCGGTCTTGACTATGCTACCACTCAGTGGATTTGTAACTGGCTGACTGACCGAACCCAAAGGGTGCTCATCAATGGTTCCTCTTCATCCTGGAGAAGAGTGACTAGTGGGGTGCCACAGGGTTCTGTCTTGGGCCCAGTCTTATTCAACATCTTTATCAACGACTTGGATGACTGACTCAAGGGCATCCTGATCAAATTTGCAGATGATACCAAACTGGGAGGGGTGACTAACACCCCAGAGGACAGGATGACACTTCAAAACGACCTTGACAGATTAGAGAACTGGGCAAAAACAAACAAGATGAATTTTAACAGGGAGAAATGTAAAGTATTGCACTTGGGCAAAAAAAATGAGAGGCACAAATACAAGATGGGGGACACCTGGCTTGAGAGCAGTACATGTGAAAAGGATCTAGGAGTCTTGGTTGACCACAAACTTGACATGAGCCAACAGTGTGACGCGGCAGCTAAAAAAGCCAATGTAATTCTGGGCTGCATCAATAGGAGTATAGCATCTAGATCAAGGGAAGTAATAGTGCCACTGTATTCTGCTCTGGTCAGACCTCACCTGGAGTACTGTGTCCAGTTCTGGGCACCACAATTCAAGAAGGACACTGACAAACTGGAACGTGTCCAGAGGAGGGCAACCAAAATAGTCAAAGGCCTGGAAACGATGCCTTATGAGGAACGGCTAAGGGAGCTGGGCATGTTTAGCCTGGAGAAGAGGAGGTTAAGGGGTGATATGATAGCCATGTTCAAATATATAAAAGGATGTCACATAGAGGAGGGAGAAAGGTTGTTTTCTGCTGCTCCAGAGAAGCGGACACGGAGCAATGGATCCAAACTACAAGAAAGAAGATTCCACCTAAACATTAGGAAGAACTTCCTGACAGTAAGAGCTGTTCGACAGTGGAATTTGCTGCCAAGGAGTGTGGTGGAGTCTCCTACTTTGGAGGTCTTTAAGCAGAGGCTTGACAACAATATGTCAGGAGTGCTCTGATGGTGTTTCCTGCTTGGCAGGGGGTTGGACTCGATGGCCCTTGTGGTCTCTTCCAACTCTATGATTCTATGATTCTATGATTTATTCGTCCTCCTTCTATTGAAATGGAAACAAAACACCTATGCTTGATTTGGGCTGATAACAAAAATGTCACTCTGCGATTTTTGAGTGAACGTGCTTTCTAACCCCCAAAACACCAATTTGAAATAAACCCCCAAAACACCAATTTGAAATAAACCCAATCAGAGCTGTTTGGCTTTTTTTTACCTTATTGATAAAGCTCTGATTGGGCTAATTTCAAATCCAAGATTCTTCTTTCTATGTAGCTGGAACCCAAAACAACCTGTTTGGCTTTGTTTAGGATTATTGCACTTCTCTTTGCTAGGGTTGGGGTTATGCTTAGGGTTAGGGTTACTGTTTTTGTTAGGGTTAAGGTTAAGGTTAAGGTTAAGGTTAAGGTTAAGGTTAAGGTTAAGGTTAAGGTTAAGGTTAAGGTTAAGGTTAAGGTTAAGGTTCGGGTTCGGGTTCGGGTTCGGGTACTGGTTCGGTTTCGGGTACGGGTACGGGTTCAGGTTTGGGTTTGGGTGAATTACCACCGAAAAAACAATCCAAGTTTATTCGTTCTCCTTCAATTGAGATAGAACCGAAACACCTATGGTTGATTTCGGCTGATAATAAACATGTCACTCTGCGCTTTTTCAGTGAATGTGCATTCTAACCCCAAAAACACCAATTTGAAATAAGCCCAATCAGGACTTTATCATCATCTTTTTATATACGTGGAACCCAAAACACCTTTTTGCTTTGGTTGGGGGTGATTTTGGTGCACACCCAAAAAACACCATGCGAATTGTAATAAGCCCAAAGAAAGCTTATTTGTCTTCTTTCTACGCATATGGAAGCAAAAAGACGGTGTTGTGTTATTTTGGTTTCATTACACACACTTTGCGATTTCTGGGTCAATGTGCATTAACACCAAAGAAAACGACTTGAAATAAGTGAAATCCAATATCAATCAATCAATCTCTTTATTCGACCGATAGTCAGTATTAAAACATTACACAATAATTATAAACTATAACATCATAGAAGATACATAAGTAAGGTAGGGCCACAGAAATAGACCTCTCACAGATAACCCACATCAAAGCATTCAGTTATACGTTTCCGACACTTGAGTGCCAGGAAAAGAAATTTAGCCACTGACAAGGTTGTTTTCCCAGAAGACTGATTTAGCAGATATGCTGTCTGCTTTCCTCTTTGTCGGGAACTGAGCTGGGGTAAGTATGGTGTTATAAGATACTGTCTTAAATCGTTGTAGAAGGGACAGCTCAATAAAATGTGCTCTGTGGAGTCTACCTCACCCAATGCACAGTGGCATAATCTCTGGTCATATGGAACTCCTCCATATCTTCCCTTCAGGACCGCCGAGTCAAGAACATTCAGCCTAGCCGCAGTAAATAGTCTGCTGTATTCCACGTAGTGGATATCCGCCAGGTAGCGAGCTGGAGCAGCCCGATACAACTGCTCCCCCAGAAACAACCCAGGTTTCACACGGGCTATGTCCTCCTGTCTGGCAATATCCCTTAATCTTTGCGCGATCACCACCTTTGCGTGACTATACGTCATGGACTCTATATAAAGGGAGGACAACCCACACTTCTGCACTTCCTCCACTATCTCCCCTTCCCATGGAGATTTAAAGTTATCCCTCAGAATCAAGGGGGCCAAACCCACCGGTCTGAAACAGAGCTTGAGCCATAGCCATAGCTTCGCTTTCAGGGCCACATACCTAAAGGCTTGGCAACCGGTTTCCAATCTCATGATCGCGCCTGCCACGGAGGGGGGGATCCTGAGTATGGCCCTGAGGAATTGGGTTTGGATAGATTCCAATTTTTCAAAATCCCTACGTGAGCCCAAGGCAATGCCCACCAGCAGGAGAGGGAGGACTTTCATTTTAAAGAGACGTAAGGCAACATTGACAGTTTGTGCCTGTTTCTTGGAGTACAGGGTTCTAATCACCAGGGTTGCTTTGGATGCGTTCGAGGCTATGTATTCTCTGTGCGCCAGGAAGGACCTATTTGATCTTACAACCTGACCCAGGTACTTGAAGCAACTGACCTGCTCTAAAGGAATACCATTAATTGACCATAAATTAGGTTTCGGTCGAGCAGCAAAGACCATTATTTTGGTCTTGGCATAATTTAATTGGAGCTCGTGTTGGGTCTCATATTCATGAAGAGCTCGAAGCATCCTCCTTAATCCGATGGGGGAGGTAGCTAATAGGGCGGCATCGTCCGCATACAGTAGGACATTTAAGGCTCGTCCTGCCAGTTTTGGTGGATGGAAATCAGCATTTGCCATATGTGCCACTAGCGAATTAATATAGAAGTTAAACAGAGCAGGGGCAAGCAAACAGCCCTGTCTTACCCCCCTAGTGGTGGCAACCGGATTGGAGACTAGCCCCTTACTATCTATCCTAATCCTCAAGAGGGTATTTGTATGCAAATTAATAATCAGCAAGAGAAGGCGACGGTCGATAGATGTCGCTGCCAATTTTGTCCATAGCTGGTTCCTGGGAATTAGATCAAAGGCCTGCTTAAAGTCTATAAAGGCGACGTGGAGGGCTTTTAGGCCATTGCCAGTGTACTTGGTGGCCAAGTGATTTAGGATTAAGATTTGGTCTGTTGTTGATCTTCCGGGGCGGAAACCCACCTGCTCCTCTGCGATGATATTGTTGCTTTCCATCCAGGTCGTTAATTTGTTAAGTAGAAATCTTGAATAGATCTTCCCAATAACATTTAGCAGGCTAATTGGTCTAAAATTGGCCGGGTCTGTGTGCGGCCCTTTCTTGTGAATTAACACAATCAGTGCAGAGTTCCAGCTTGGAGGAAATTGTGCTGTTTTGTTTATATAAGTAAAAAGAGCTGCTAGGGGTGGACACCACCAATCCTTATTGGCTTTAATAACATCTATGGAAATAAGATCGTCTCCGGGTGCCTTGCCCGCCTCAAATTGGCCTATAAGTGTTTCCACTTCAGAGCAGGTAACAGGATCCCACTCTGGCAAGGGGGCCAAATCTAACCTTACTCCGCTGGCTGCGTGAGCTGCATATAAAACGGAGAAGAAGCTTTCCCAGGTGTCAGCTGAAATTTGGGGTTCTATCCTTGACAACGGTCTACCCAGGTATCTGGAAATTTGATGCCAAAAGGAGGAGGGATTTCTATTTTCTGCAGCTTTTAGAAGGTTCTTCCAATCATTTCTTTCTGCCGCAAGCTTCTTTGCCTTTAATAGTGCTTTATACCTTCTCTTGAGGTTCATAAGGTGACTGCTAGGTGCGGAGTCATTTGATGCCCTATATGCCAAGAATTCATTATATAGGTTGTTCTTGAAGTGCCTACATTCCTCGTCAAACCACTTTTTATGAGAGAAATGGTTACTATTCATTACCGGGGTCTTAGCCAACGAAGGTTTTAGCAGTTCTACTAAATTGTCATATATTGGCAGTGGCTCAACTGCCTGGATAAGGGAGTCCCTTGTCTCTTGCAGTTGGTCAGACCAAAGGAGTTCATTTATCCGTTGAGCCATATTGTCGGTCCATTTTAAGGCCGTGGGCCTCATCTGAAGCTGGTTATTTGTAATAGGCACACAGGAATAGGTAGCCAATTCAGAGAAAGTTCTAATGGAAAATGGTCACTTTCCAGCCTCGTTACCACCCTAAAGTTGGAAATTTTGGGAATTAGGTCTACTGATGTCCAAATAAAGTCTATGGTAGAGGCTCGGGAGCCTGACCAGAAAGTAAATTCGGCAGGGTAATCAGAACTGAGAGCTCCGTTTAAAAGGTGAAAATTAAGAGCCATCAAGGTTTGTCTACATTTAAAACCTGCATATGTAGCAACACTGTCTTTAAAATTCCTGGGTAAAAGGTCTGAGGTTAAAATGGGTAGTGAGGGATATTTATTATACTTAGCAAATAATGATTTATCAGAGTGAGACAATCGGCCATTGAAATCTCCTGCAACTAGGAAGGTGGCTTCAGGATATTTCTCTAGGAGAGTTTCAAGAGTCTGTTGAATTTCCCTCCATCTTTGGTCCACCAGGTTTTTCTTATAGATTGGGTGCAAATAAACATTAA